>NW_025767346.1:135776-528276 GCF_003918875.1 Haliotis rubra | reverse complement strand
AACCATTTGATGATTTCTTGCCAATCTCTATGGAAAACACTTGTGTTATACCAGGTGTATCTGGTGTACATCCCACAGTCAACTGAGATGTTGGGCTGCTTCCTCCAATGGCTATTTGTGCTGGTGATGTGGTCAGTCTTGCCCCAGTGACTGAAAACGAAACGGAATGTATTCATTTCGATCGATCAGACGTTGAGAAGTAAAAGACTGACGAGGGATTAAAACATTCATACATCTGCAGCAGAATCTATATTAAATATGGAAATCACAACTGAAGGGTTCACACAGCCATCAGATATTCCAGGACAAGTATCTTCAGTACATTTTCTATCTTAACGTTTATTCCGACCCATTTCTTCGAAAACTACAAATAAAATTATGATATTTTGGTATTTACGGATTAGGGGTTTGTGTTTTATGATGTACCTGAGTGAATATCAACAATGTTACAGTCTTATCATCGTATAATCGTTTTATGGGCGTGGTCCAGCTGTCAAAGGCGCCAGGCCAGTGATCCAGCGAGCTTGAGATGCAAGGATCGAGCCCACCTGTGACCGGGTTTAAAAACCTTGGAGCCAACTTTGTGTGCAGACTCTTTCAGTGTTGTCACAACCTCTAGCGTGCACTTAAAAAAACCCACGAATCCGTTGGTAAATGACCAGATGGTGGTCACATGAATACCTACAAACACCTTGTTGCGGGTACAGGAACGTGCAGCAAACTTGGACAAAGTACTGTGACTATGTGTTCCAGTACACCCAGCTGTGAATAGGTACCTCCTAAGGATGGGAAATGCAGATTAACTCGGTGCGCCTCGAGGCTGCAAGAGTTGTATGATCCCCAGGGAGTTGAGGTTGATGATACGATGTGCCGCCCAATGATCGAGAGAAAACAAGGTGCCTTTGAGCAGCTGAGATGGATATTTGCGCTATACTACTATTAGCATAATTGCGTTCTCTCTATTTAGGGACGAGTGTTGATACGTTTCAAACATGATCATAAATGTTCGTGTGGGAGAAAAGCAAATGATTTATAGGAATAAGTTTAAAGACTCAAAAGAGTTTAAGAGATGCTTATAAATGTAGGGGCACCTGAACTTTCAGTTTGGATAGGAAGTATAAGCGTTAACAGACTTTTCAAAGACAGACTTCTTATGAACGCAACACCATTTCTCATTATCACCACCTCTAAACACAACGCATGGGATGCACGTGCACAACGCAGTAGCCCCATACACGTGCATGGGGTGTAATTCTAACCCATTTTGACGGTTTTCAAGGAGGTCGATAAATCACTGCAGACCATTAATACTGGCAATCACCCTGCATTACACAGTTGTTAGTTTTTGTTTCTAGCCGGCTTCTTTTGTTTGTGAATGAAAATCCTACACATGCAAATTTCACGTCATACATCCATCATCTTTCAAGAACGATTACTGTACAAACAACTATGGTCATAAGGAAGTGCAAGTGGTGCTGCACTCTCAAAACATTCATTATTATCATATCAACTTTGATTGACTCCGATATATCTCCCAATTGTTTTCAATCGTACGTTAAAATTGAAGTTCTTTTACTTTTTTAAGAGTACATGTATATATTGATGCATGACAACCATGTGTGTACTGACCTCCACAGACAAAGATCATTAAAGTCCAGACACCAACAGCGTGACAAGGCTGCATGCTTCTTTCTTCTCTCGAATACAAAATCGTGTTTCTGAAATAAGTCGATGCACGTTGTCTATGGTGAAAGGAAGAGTACTTAGTTTTGAATACTGAAGCATTGTTTCATCAGATCTATCTTTACATGTGATGTATTTATAGGCTCACGTCACCTATCTTTTTCATAATACGAAAAACAAAAATATACGTAGCTGTGCACACTAATGGTTTCGGATTACATTTGCTGGCACTATTAATAAACACCCAAATATTTAAACTGCAAATCTCTCAAATAGTGTTAAACTTTGAGGAACTGAGAATTGAAGGAAACAACTTATCTCTCCAGCAACCTTTAAATATAGGTATGAAAATACCTCTGCTACCGATAGGATTGGTCGGTTTGTGTTTAACGCCACGCTCAGCAATATTCCAGCTATATGGCGGCGGTCTGGAAATACTCGAGTCTGGGCCAGATAATCCAGTGATCGACAGCATGAACATCGATCTGCGCAATTGGGAACCAATGACATGTGTCAACCAAGTCAGCGAGCCTGACCACCCGATCCCGTTAGTCGCATCCTACGACAAGCATGGGTTACTGAAGATCAATATTCTAACCCGGACCTTCACGGATCTCTTCAGACAAGATAGTTGTGGACACGATTTTCCCAGTGAAAGACACATACTGTTTCAATGTACCTGACTGTCCATATTTCCCCTAAACAATACAGATAATATTGCATATGTCCTCGCTCAACATCTCCTGTCTTCGGTGAAGATATCTATAACTATACTGAACAGCAAAAGTAACGCAAGTCTGGCTTTTTGTCATTTTGTCTTAATAGAAGACAATCATGTCTAATCATTTATTCTATAGAAAACCCTGTCAATTTAACAGTTGAAAGTTGCTGTTGACATTGAATTGCAATAAGTTCAAATTGATCACAGTCCGTCAAATGGAGATACCCCTGAACGCGAAAAGTGACAGTCTCTTTAGTAGCGTGTATAGCCACCTTGAGCTTGCACAAAGGTCGTGCATCGTGGCTTCATTGAGTTCACTAGAGTCAGAAAGACTGCCTGAGGCAATTGGTTCCGCTCAAACACCAATCTGTATTCCAGTTGTGCAAGTGTGAGTGGCTGTCTACATCCTGCCCCAATCCTCCGTCCAATTTCGTCCCAGGATGTTCAAAGGAAAAAGACGCCCAAGGAAAAATGTTAATGTTGTTCTGAGCCAGATGACCCATTAACACCCTTGCTGTGTGAGGGCTGCTGGGGTTGTTAACGTGTCAAAACTGGCCCCACATATGGCCGTCGGCAGTGGATTCCAGCAGCCCGAAGACGACGCCTAATCGTATCGCTGGACACTACTCCACTTGACCCAAGAACTAAGGCTGCTGTTACTGTTTCTGCTTGAGTTCGGTTCTTTAGAAGAGTGACCCGGAAGAACCGATCTTGCGTATGAGTTGTCACTCGTTGCCGTCCGGTACGGGGACGTTCTCAGCAGCTCCGGTTTGCTGATGACATTGAGCAAATCGTGTAATGTGGTAAGATGACAGCCCAATTGCCTAGCTACAGCGGTTGCAGAGCTACCTCTGTGCAACTTTCCAATGGCCCCTCCCCTCTGCTCAGTCGTTAGTCTAGGCATCGTTAGTGTGACGTGTACACCTCCTAGCGTCAATACTGAACTGTTTTTTGACACAAACCTTTATAAAGAATACCTCAGAGTGAAATGCATGCTTTCCATCCAGAACCGTCGACGCACGTGCTAAGATTATGGTTTTGCTGCACTGTTGGTGTGTTTGTGCGAATGGTTCGTATGGACGTCAAATTGCATGACATCATCTCATCTGGGATCATTACGTCACTTTACCATGAACGTTCCATAAATATGAACGCTTACCTTCAAGAAATTTAAGTTTTTCGAAACTTGCGTTTCTTTAGCTGTTCAGTATATGACGAATTTGATATTGGCAAACTTTAAAGATAACAACATTTTGATTGCGACCTTTTCATACAGACTCTTGTACCGTTGTCAAGCAGAAATGCCTGACAAAGGTACACGAAACTGTAACAGGAATGCGTACCAATGGTACAAGAATCTGTATCTCGAAATCTGTATCAGGAATGCTTGACAAGGTTACAAGAATCTGCACTCACGAAATAGAATAGTTGTTATCCAAAGTTTATCAATATTTTACTTCCCAACTGCTGCTCAGAGAAGTTTGAATGTTACTTGAAACAAACATACCTGTTCATGCGACTTCGAACGGGAGACTCAGCTTGCACGAATGTAGTTGTCTTACACATCATACTTCCTTGTTGGATGCAGTTGCCTTGACTTTGGAATCGTGTTATAGACAACCACCTGCAACGGATACCTCATGTCACCATGTCGATGCATTATATGCGCTTTAATACGGTGATATGAGGGATCTCCTTACTATAGAGCACGGGTAAGGGCGGATATGCATGACTGAATGTATTGACACCAACATGAGACGACAGGGGACTTGGCAAATTGCCTTTGCAAAGATGGACAAAAAGCAAAGGACTGGAATATTCCCCTTCTAATTGGAATAGATTTCTGCACCTGCCCTTGCGAGTACATATCGAGTTGAGTCGACCAGCAACTCATTAAAGACTTCGTAAAGTAGTCGCTCAGGGAGGTCAATACAATGAAGAGACTTCAGAATCCATTCATGAGGGACATATGCTTTTTTGTAGTCAATCCAGCACATGGAGAGGTTGCGGTGATATGTTTTAACCTCTTCCAAAATCATTTTCTGTAGAAGAAGTTGATCCTTGCACCCTCAATATCCCTGCCTTGCTCCCTTATCATTTGAAGAACAGTAAGATAACATGAGGTGTGTCAGACACCCTGTGAAATTCTATATTGTGTATTCAAACACGTGATAGGGCGGAAGTTATTGGGATCAGTCAAGCCTCCTTTCTTGGGAAGGAGTATTGTGCGACCTTTGCAGATCCATGGAGGAACGTATTGATACCAACATGAAATAACAAAGGACTTACAGAACTGCCTTTGCAACCACCACAACAACTAGCAAGAGAATTCATTGTTCTCAACTTCTATTTCGAGACAAAACACCACGTTTCCCAATATATATATGCTTACTCCTGCATCAGGAAACGTTACCTTAGTCATGGACAAAGTAATATGACTATGTGTCCCAGTCCACCCAGCTGTGAATGGGTACCTCGTTAGGATGAGAAAGCCACAATAACTCGGTGCGCCTAGTGGCTGCAAGAGTTGTATACTCCCCAGGGAGTTGAGATTGATAATATGATGTGCCGCTGAGATTGACATCCAGTGATCGAGGGAAAAAATACCAGCGCCTTGAGCAAGCACTATATGTGCGCTATATAAATATCCTATAATAAAATAAATAAATAAATGAAAGAACACTTTTGAGAACTTGATGTACAATTAACAGTCAGAGCAGGTTTCGAGCTTTTATTTTGCACTATAGTCTCCCTTCGGTTCAATACACTTTACCCATTTGTGCTGCAAGCTGGCAATGCCCTGGAATAGAAGTCTTTGGACTAGTCCCTAAACCAAGCTTCTGTTGTAGCCTTGTGTTCCACGCAAGTGAGACTTCAAATTTCGTATTTATGGTTCTCAACTTCTAACACCACGTATCCCAATATATGCTTACTTCTGCATCAGGAAACGTTACGTTTCTGACATCCAGACATTCCCTATATGTGTCCCTTCTAAATACCATTCAATGACTTGATCACAACAATGAATATACTCTGTATACTAAACACACATTCCCGTTCATGTCGCCCAGAATCGGCCAAATTGTGTTTCCGGTCACGAAGAGCATAAATGAGGCATCATCCAAAATCAGAAATCCATTTCTGGTCATGTATAGCATTAATGAGCTGCAGTTTAAGACTGAATACAGATGCACAGTGAAGGAAGAGGTAGGTGGATGTCGTCGATGGAGAGGTTAATTTTGGTTTGGCTGATGTTTAATGCCACAGTCAGAAACATTCCAGCTCGATTAGGAGGTATTTTAACGTATAGGGGTAACCCGGAACAGAAAGTTGTGCTTTTATTTTGTGTTGGTAGAACCAAATGTATAGTTTTATTACTACATTTAGCCACAGTGTAGTTATATTTGTGTGATGTTTTATCGTGGATTATTTGTCTTATTGTTGTGATGACCGCACAATGGAAACACCTGCAATCGTCAGTGTTACGTTCTGAGCAGTATTCCAACTGCATGGCGGTGGTCTGTAAATACCCGAATCTGAACCAGACAATCCAGTTATCAACAGAATGAGCATCGATCTACGCAGTTGGCCACCTTAAATGTCATTAGGATGCAATATGTCATTATTATTAACCAAGACCCCTCTTTAAGAGTGGTTGGTTCATTGCATATTAACACTAGAAGCCGTCTTCAGTAGAAATCAGCTATCGGGGAGGGTTTTGTATCTTAAATGAAATATTTTTCGAATCGGTCACACGTAATCCCCACAAACTCAAACGGCAACAACCTGACGACATCTGTGGCAGTAATGTATATTTAGGGGAGAATTCTACAATACCCACCTGGACGAATCGTTACAGACGAAGACTGACTCACCCACTAACTCACTCACTCACTCACTCACTCACTTTTCTGCTCATCATTGGTACGAGTACTAAATTCGATACGAGTTTGGGTATGGATTTCACCAAAGTAGTAAACTTTAATTTTAATCTGTTCTAAATTGTCCACAGCCAGTTAAGGAAGGCACCTACTCCAAGTACACGTTAAGTCAATAGTCATGTAAAGCATGAAAATATACGGCAGTGTGTACAATTCCTAGGAAATGTACTTATACAGTTCATCCTGACAAATCTGAGATGTGCTGGTGCTGCTTCTACATACTACTGCAGAACGTTATACTTGACGGATTCACTTGGAAGTGCTGAGGCCACAGCCAACATCACAGCTAGAAGTGAGTATATTATAAGACTAATATCTAAAATGTTAAAATGATGTTTATGCTGTATTTGGGTAATCCAGATTACTCTGCTGATGTAAACATGTACCTGTCAATCTTGTATTGACACTCTTTGTCACAAGTAAGCCAAGAATGTGAACACAAACCTGTTTGTATCATATATTACAGCTTACCCAGAGCAAGTAGAGATGTTACCTGCTCCCGACAGAGCCCACTATAACAATGGTGAGGTGATTACAATCAGATGTTCAGGCAGGATTGGGAACCAGTTTGATGAGAACAACCTCAAGAACCTGTTCAAATGGGAGTCGCGACCTACAGAAAACGAACACGCCCCCTGGACGCGGTACCCGAACGACCGAAGCATCACCTACGAGCCCCCTTCTTCGTCAGGGGGTTGTCAGTACACAGTGGCGTCAACACTGGTTCACACAGTCTCGATTACAGACAATGGAAGACAGTTCAGGTGTTCTGTCATTAATGCAGACTACAGCGACAGCAAGACAGTTTATGTTGTTGGTAAGTTTGCATGGGAAAATTTCATATTCATGACCCTGAAATAATCAAGCGTGTGTGTGTTTGTATGTGTGTGCGTGTTTTTGTGCTCGTGTGTATAAGAGAATAAATTCTATTCAAGAGGGAGATGCTTATCAATGTGTCGGGAAAATAAAAAAGGATCGCAAGAGAAAACACAATCAGTCAGTCAGTCAGATTACACCACATTTGTTAATACAATGATAAGACAAGTCAAACCATTTTGAATCTGATTCATTATATGTTTCATTGTTCATGTAATACTGAATGTGTAACATAATTAATATGCACATTCTGTTTTGTTGCAGTTACCACTACGCCCACTTCCAGTAGAGCGGCCATCAACCATCCCATGATCCTAATTCTGTGGATCAGTATCATACCAGTTACCAATTCCATGTTCCTTGGAGATTATTGAGAGGAGGATAAACAGAAGTATATGCAAGAGTGCACACATTGACAACCACATACACGGAAGTTAGACCTTCGATGTGGTATGTTTTTATAGCTAAAATACATGGAATTATCATGAAACGGCCCTCCTGTTATCAGAAATTTGCGGGCCGCTGCAATTGATATTGGACCGCTCAACTTTAACGACGGGCCACTATCAGTTCTGTTGTCAAGTCACGTCATAGTGGGTTCGTTGGCTTACGGTTCTTTCGACTTTGGCTTTGGACTGGCAGATATTCTGGGGCAAACAAGTCAAACCAACCCGAATTCTAGCTTTAGCGGTAATATTGTATTTCTTGCTTTTGCAAACCTTATTAATTGCACTATTAACGTTGTTATTGGACCAAAACCGAACACTGAAAACTGACCTTGTGTCTGTCATAGTTTGACATCTTGCAGGTCATGGTCTTGTCAAAGGCCAAGGTTGAATTCGTCACGTTCTTTTGTGACGTCACTTGAATTGTTCGATGACGTAATTGCATTCGGTCAGTCAACCCCAGCCAGGTGTTCGAGAACGGATGGAGACGGCACAGCACAGGTTAATGAATAAAGAACTTTGTCTGTGAACGTGCTTCTCGAACACCTGGCTGTCCCTTTCTCTGCACTCCTCCCTCGTAACAAACAGTGAACTGTGTCAATATTTTAATGATAGTTTGTTAAACAACTTTATTATTTTTAGGACAAAAATTCTAGAAAAACCTCACAGAGTTTGTATGATGTTTTGATTATGATCAGCGTTTCATTGAGTATGTTATGTTTATTAGTTTTCGAGTTAGATTGCAATTAATCAGTCCGCACTTGAGCCAATCGGACTATAGTTAGTCTGGATGACGCAAGACAAATTTGGGGCAACTAACACTTTAGCTATAGTTGATATAAACATACGTACTTCTAGCTGTGATGTTGGCTGTTGCCTCATAAGTTTCAGGTGAGTCTGTCATGTATACCGTTCTGCAGTAGTATGTAGAAGCAGCATCAGCACATCTCAGATCTGTCAGGATGAACTGTATACTGCCTGTTGCTCCACTGATAGAACCCGAGGCTGTCATCCGCTGCTGTAGACTTGTGTCCACTACTTGTACTGACGAATTTCCTATTTGTATTATGGGCTGTTTAAAACCAGCGGAAGACTTCTTGCCAATCTCTATGCTTAACACTTGTGTTATCCCTGGTGCAGCTGGTCTACAATTCACATTCAATTGAGATGTTGGATGACTTCCTCCAATTCTTATTTGCGATGGTAATGTGGTCAAGTCTCTCCCAATGCCTCAAAAGAAAAGAAATGTATTCATATCGCTCATCGATGCGGACGTCCAAACGTCGGTAAAGAATAATTCCTGTTTTCCCTTTTATTCTTGGCATTACATGTTGAAATGTCATCAAAACGTTTGTGCGTTTGTTTGTTAACGCCACACTCAGCAATATTCCAGCTGTATGGCGACGGTCTGTAAATAATCGAGACTGGACCAGACAACCCAGTGATGAACAGAATGAAGAATATATATCTACCCAACTGGCCACCTTAAAAGTAATGTCTTTCAGTGGCATTCAGAAGTTCATATCGCTCATTGATGTAGACGTCCAAAAGTCGGAAAAGAATAATTTCCCTATTATTCTTGGCATTAAATGTTGAAATGCCATCAAAAATGTTTTGTTTGTGTGTTTGTTGATTAAGGGTCCTTCACACTTATTTCGAATTGACAGGAATCAAGGAGAATCAGCCAGAAAAAAAATATTTCCAAAATTCGAACCGCATTCGGGAGAGAATGTCTACATAAACATTTTTTTTCAAGCTTTGTAAGAATGCTGTTGGAATACTTAGAACGCACTTCGAACCCGCCTCGAATTATTCTTACTCATTCCAAATGTACTAGATCACGAATGCAGTTCGAATTAATCGGAATACAGTAGGAATAACTAGAACGCCGTTAGAATACACTAAGAATACTTAAAATGAATTTCGACTGCAGTACGAGTCCGGTTCGATTGCTGCGTGAATAGCACTCGAATTTCAGTTGGAAGGTACCTCGAATGCTGCACGAATTTACATAGAATGCACTCAGAACCTTCTTAGAATGGCCCGCGAATATGGGTCGAATGTTAAAGAATTAAAACAGAATGCAGCTCGAATATTTCAAATGTCCTTCAAATGCACTTACAATGTAACACGAATGTCCGGTATGCATCAAGAATGCTGCCGGAATTTTCCACGATGGGGTATAAAAACCGGTTGAATCTGGACTATTCATCAGTCACTGCCCAACTCCCATAGATTATGGACCCCCTAGACCATGTTCCGGTGCTCCCGATTGCTGTCCTCCAGCAAGCCCAGATTGAAAGAGATGTGGAAAAGAAACAGGAGAAGACCCAGGAGATTCCAGACCAGACCATGGCTGACAGAGGAAAGGAGGAGGCTGTTTGACATTACACAAGACTGATGGAAGAGCTCAGAGTTGGGGACACACAGTCATTCTTCAACTACCTTAGGATGGAGCCTGCCATGTTTGATGAGTTGGTGCAGAAAGTGTGACAAGAATACAGAAGCAGGATACATATATGAGAAAGGTGCTACCTCCAGGCTTGAAGCTAGCCATCACATTGAGGTTCCTGGCTTCAGGTGATGCCCCAGCATCATGTACAGCTTCCGCGTGGCAAACGATACAATCAACCTGATCATCTCAGAAGTATGTAAGGTCATTTGGGGGGAATACAAGGATGAGGTTATCATCTACCCTACCACTCCAGAAGAATGGGCACCCATTGAAGAGGTATTCAGAAACAGGTGGAATGTACCTCATGCCGTAAGAGCTTTAGATGACAAACATGTGGCTATTAGGAAACCTGCCAAGAGCAGCTCATTGTACCACAACTACAAGGGCTTCTTTTCTGTGGTCCAAATGGCCCTTGTAGGCAGACGTTGGTGCTTACGGAAGTATGTCTGATGCTAAGATCTCCAACAAGTGCGAGCTCAAGGATTGTCTTGAAGACGGGAGCATAGGATTTCCTGACCCGTTCTCCTTACCACAAGATGACTAGCTTATGGCATGCTTCATTCTGTGAGATGATGCCTTTGGATTAAGAGCCTTCTTGATGAAAGTCATATGACTCTCCAGAGAGACGAAAGAATCAACAACTACAGGATCAGTCGGGGCCGACGGGTAATGGAAAATGCATTTGGAATCATGGCCCACAGTTGGCAAATCCTCCTCACCACCATGCTGCAAATGCCTTCCGTTGTGAAGGACATCATTGCATGCTGTGTCTGCCTGCACAACTTGATGAGGACTCGTTATCCTAATCTCCACAATGGTATGGTGGATGAGGAAGATGAGCAGCACAACGTGGTGCCAGGAGGCGGGAGCAACATGCGCAGCTTGAAGGTGTGAATGATGTCTGAAGTTTCAGTGACGTTTTTAAGGGATTCGGCGGTGTTCTGATGACTCCAGGGCTCATTTGAAGAGCATTCAAGACGTTCTGACTGTTTTCGAGGCGCATTCGATGTACATTCGAGCTGTATTCCAAGTGCAGTCGAAATATTCCGATACGTTTAAGGAGTATTCCACCTAAATGAGTATGTTATGTTTATTAGTTTTCGAGTTAGATTGCAATGAAATCAGTCCGCACTTGAGCCAATCGGACTATAGTTAGTCTGGGTGACGCAAGACAACTTTGGGGCAACTAACATTTTAGCTTTAGTTAATATAAACATACGTACTTCTAGCTGTGATGTTGGTTGTTGCCTCATAAGTTTCAGGTGAGTCTGTCATGTATACTGTTCTGCAGTAGTATGTAGAAGCAGCATCAGCACATCTCAGATCTGTCAGGATGAACTGTATGGTGCCTGTCGCTCCACTGATAGAACCTGAGGCTGTCATCCGCTGTTGTAGACTTGTGTCAACACTTGTACTGACGAATTTCCTATTTGTATTATGGGCTGTTTTAAACCAGCGGAAGACTTCTTGCCAATCTCTATGCTTAACACTTGTGTTATCCCTGGTGCAGCTGGTCTACAATTCACATTCAACTGAGATGTTGGATGACTTCCTCCAATTCTTATTTGCGATGGTAATGTGGTCAAGTCTCTCCCAATGCCTCAAAAGAAAAAAGAAATGTATTCATATCGCTCATTGATGTAGACGTCCAAAGAATCGGAAAAGAATAATTCCTGTTTACTCAACTGGGCCACCTTATTATTCTTGGCATTAAATGTCAAAAGTGAAATGCCATCAAAAATGTTTTGTTTGTGTGTTTGTTGATTAAGGGTCCTTCACACTTATTTCGAATTGACAGGAATCAAGGAGAATCAGCCAGAAAAAAAATTTCCAAAATTCGAACCGCATTCGGGAGAGAATGTCTAAATAAACATTTTTTTTCAAGCTTTGTAAGAATGCTGTTGGAATACTTAGAACGCACTTCGAACCCGCCTCGAATTATTCTTACTCATTCCAAATGTACTAGATCACGAATGCAGTTCGAATGAATCGGAATACAGTAGGAATAACTAGAACGCCGTTAGAATACACTAAGAATACTTAAAATGAATTTCGACTGCAGTACGAGTCCGGTTCGATTGCTGCGTGAATAGCACTCGAATTTCAGTTGGAACGTACCACGAATTTACAGAGAATGCACTCAGAACCTTCTTGAATTGCCTCCAAATATGGGTCGAATGTTAAAGAATTAAAACAGAATGCAGCTCGAATATTTCAAATGTCCTTCAAATGCACTTACAATGTAACACGAATGTCCGGTATGCATCAAGAATGCTGCCGGAATTTTCCACGATGGGGTATAAAACCAGTTGAATCTGGACTATTCATCAGTCACTGCCCAACTCCCATAGATTATGGACCACCCTAGACCATGTTCCGGTGCTCCCGATTGCTGTCCTCCAGCAAGCCCAGATTGAAAGAGATGTGGAAAAAACCAGGAGAAGACCCAGGAGATTCCAGACCAGACCATGGCTGACAGAGGAAAGGAGGAGGCTGTTTGACATTACACAAGACTGATGGAAGAGCTCAGGATTTGGTGACACGCAGTCATTCTTCAACTACCTTAGGATGGAGCCTGCCATGTTTGATGAGTTGGTGCAGAAAGTGTGACAAGAATACAGAAGCAGGATACATATATGAGAAAGGTGCTACCTCCAGGCTTGAAGCTAGCCATCACATTGAGGTTCCTGGCTTCAGGTGATGCCCCAGCATCATGTACAGCTTCCGCGTGGCAAACGATACAATCAACCTGATCATCTCAGAAGTATGTAAGGTCATTTGGGGGAATACAAGGATGAGGTTATCATCTACCCTACCACTCCAGAAGAATGGGCACCCATTGAAGAGGTATTCAGAAACAGGTGGAATGTACCTCATGCCGTAAGAGCTTTAGATGACAAACATGTGGCTATTAGGAAACCTGCCAAGAGCAGCTCATTGTACCACAACTACAAGGGCTTCTTTTCTGTGGTCCAAATGGCCCTTGTAGGCAGACGTTGGTGCTTACGGAAGTATGTCTGATGCTAAGATCTCCAACAAGTGCGAGCTCAAGGATTGTCTTGAAGACGGGAGCATAAGGATTTCCTGACCCGTTCTCCTTACCACAAGATGACTAGTGTATGGCATGTTTCATTCTGGGAGATGATGCCTTTGGATTAAGAGCCTTCTTGGTGAAAATGGTCATATGACTCTCCAGAGAGACGAAAGAATCAACAACTACAGGATCAGTCGGGACCGACGGGTAGTGGAAAATGCATTTGGAATCATGGCCCACAGTTGGCAAAATCCTCCTCACCACCATGCTGCTAATGCCTTCCGTTGTGAAGGACATCATTGAATGCTGTGTCTGCCTGCACAACTTGATGAGGACTCGTTATCCTAATCTCCACAATGGTATGGTGGATGAGGAAGATGAGCAGCACAACGTGGTGCCAGGAGGCGGGAGCAACATGCGCAGCTTGAAGGTGTGAATGATGTCTGAAGTTTCAGTGACGTTTTTTTAAGGGATTCGGCGGTGTTCTGATGAGTCCAGGGCTCATTTGAAGAGCATTCAAGACGTTCTGACTGTTTTCGAGGCGCATTCGATGTACATTCGAGCTGTATTCCAAGTGCAGTCGAAATATTCCGATACGTTTAAGGAGTATTCCACCTAAATTCCACCAGCAATCGAAGTACATTCGAGGCGCATTCGGGACATTCTAAACCGTCTTGTTGGCACTGTAGTCTGCTATAATGACCGAACACCTGAACTGTCTTCCGTTGTCTAGATTCGAGACTGTATGAACCAGTGTTGACGCCCCTGTGTATTGACAATCCCCTGACGAGGTAGGGGCTCGTAGGGATGTTTTGGTAGTTTGGGTACCGTGTCCACGAGGCGAACTCGCTGTTTACAGATCGCCACTCCCATTTGAACAGGTTCTGGAGGTTGTTCTCATCAAACTGGTTCCCGATCCTGCCTACATCTCATTGACAAGAGCTGACCATCGTCATACTGGAGCCTGTCAGGAGTGGGGAACATCTCTATCTGCTCTGGATCGGCTGTAAGACATGACAGAAACAATTTGGTTTCATATTATTGTGTTGTTTGTGACAAAGAATGTCAATACGAGGAGACACAGGTACATGTTTCGATCAATCGGCAGTCTGGATTACTCAAAGACAGCTTTAGGACATTTTCAACTTTTAGGTATAAAATCAGTAATGTGACTATTCTACCAAACACTAACATGTGTACATCACTTGTTTATGGAATACTGTAAGGGACATTCTCGCGATCTCGCATTCTCGCTATCTCGACCTTTGGAAACAAGCTAAAAATGCCCAAAGTGTGAGAATGCGAGATCGCGAGAACGTGAGATTTGGCCAAAAACTCGAGTTTTCGCGATCTCTAATTTCGTGTTTCTGGTACATAACACTTTTTGTCAAAAGTTGACAACGCGAGAATGCGACATTTGTACATGCTGTCAAATCTCGCAATCTCGACTTGTCAAGTACATGCATACTTCTCACTGTGATGTTGGTCGTTGCCCAAGGTAGAAGCCATCAGTACATCTCAGAACTGTCAGGTTGAACTGTATCTTATCAAGAATTGTCAAATAAGTCTTGTTAGTCTGGATGATTCAGGAACGGACCCGTGAAGATCCGGGGTAGAATAGGTCTTCAGCAACCCATGCTTGCCACAAAAGGCGACCATGCTTGTCGTAAGAGGCGACTAACGGGATCGGGTGGTCAGGCTCGCTGACTTGGTTGACACATGTCATCGGTTCCCATTTGCGCAGATCGATGCTCATGCTGTTGATCACTGGATTGTCTGGTCCAGACTCGATTGTTTACAGACCGCCACCATATAGCTGGAATATTGCTGAGTATGGCGTAAAACTAAACGAGTGTTACAAATATCATCATGATGTTCCTGTGTGAGAAGAGCAAATGATATATAAGATTCACTTTAAAATATTTTCATCTCTCATGTATTCTCTCAGAAAAGAGTGTGCAAACTGGACCCCAGTTCTATCGCTTTACAGCCTAATGCAATCTGCTGACTTAGATTTTGTGAAGAGAAAATGACTTAAAGGAATCGGTTTATAGAAGCAAGCTTTACAAAAGACTGCATTTTCGTTTACGTGTGAGTAAGATGTGTGTACATACTTCCACAGACAAGGGTCATGAAAGTCAGGAGACCGACAGGGTGACAAGGCTTCATGCTCTTTTCTTCTTTCGAATACAAATTCGCTTTCCTGAAACATGGTAATGCATTTGGTGAAAGGAAAAACACTCCTTATAGAATACGGTGGTCAGATTTATTTTTACATGTCGTTTATTTATAGTAATAATAATAAATAAGATCATCAGGGAACCCAATGTATAAAAGGTAAAAGGCAATTTGGAAGAAATTAGAATTATAACATAAGACAACAAAAGAAAAGGTACTTCTCCAAATTGTCGATTCCCTAACAGCAAAATTTAATGTTTTCGACAGAAAGAAAGAAAAAAAAATGGGAAAAGAAGAACAAATTTATCAAGCTAAATAAACTTTTTAGAAATAATGAAAAACACGTCTACAGGCAACTGAAAACAAATGGTGATGGTGAACGTGACAAACGTCCTTCCTTGGATGCCAATGACAGGTTCTAGAAACAGTTGTGGTTTATACCCGGCGACTGTAACCTGGAGGCACTATGGGCAAGTGATTATGACAGGTTCTGGAAACAGTTGTGGTTTATACCCGGCGACTGTAACCTGGAGGCACTATGGGCCAGTGATTATGACAGGTTCTGGAAACACTTGTGGTTTATACCCGGCGACTGTAACCTGGAGGCAGCCTGGGTTAGTGATTATGACCATGCAATGCATGAGAAAATAACTGGGTCGTTTGTTTGTTACATCGCACCAGATTGCCTGTTATCCAAAAGTCCAAATCTAATACAGTTCCAGGGCCAGATGGCATTCGAAACCGGTATTGGAAACTGTTCCCCTGTGTCCAAACACCATTACTTCACTGTTTCATTTCTCTTGTGGACACAAGTGATGTTCCTCCATGGTTCTGCAAAGGTCGCACAATACTCCTTCCCAAAAAGGAGTCTTGACTGATCCCAAAAACGTCCACCCTATCACATGTTTTAATACTCAGTATAAAATATTCACAGGGTTTTTGACAACCCTCGTGTCATCCTACTGTTCTTGCAATGATAAAATTTATAGAGAGCAGAAAGGGCAAGAAAGGGATGTTGGGGGTGCAAGGATCAACTTCTTGTGCAGAAAATGATTTTGGAAGAGGCTAAAACATACCACCGCAACCTCTCCATGTGCTAGATTGACTACAAAAGAGCATACGACTGTCCATCACGTATGGATTCTGAGATCTCTTCGTTTTATTGACCTCCCTGAGCGACTACTTGATTTACTTAAGTCTTTAATGAGTTGCTGGTCGACTCAACTTGGGATGTACTCGGACTCAACTTGGGATGTACTCGCAAGGGCAGGTGCAGACTTGGGAATCTATTCCAATCAGAAGGGGAATTTTCCAGGGGGACTCCTTCAGTCCTTTGCTTTTATTTGTTTGTCTCTAAATTCTTTGAGCTTTCTGCTCAATAAAGAGGAGGGTTACCATCCCGGACCTCCTCGGCACAGATCCCCAACACCGCTTACTCATCTTCTTTACATGGATGATATCGAGCTCCTTGCCAAAGGAGAATTTGAAAGAACAGGTTCTCCTTGTCGAGTCCTCTTCTAATGATATTAGCATGACATTTGGACTCGACAAATGTAATACTCTTCATTTGAAACGTGGCAAGGTAACGAATGATGGGTTGGTCAGGTTACAAGGGGGGGAGGTTATTGAGCATCTTGTGGAAGATCAGGCCTACACCTATCTACACCTATCAGAATGCCCAGATTTAAGACAAACTTCGGGTTGAGTATAAATCTCGCTTAAAGAAAATCTGGAGCTCAGAGCTAAATACTGGAAACAAGGTCAAAGCTACCAATACATTTGCTGTGCCAGTCCTTTCCTATTCCTATGGAGTAGTTAACTGGACAAAACAAGACATCCAGAGTCTTGACCGCCTGACCAGAAGGATCATGTCTGATAACAGAGCTCACCAACCTCGTTCCTCTCTTAATCGTTTATATATGCCAATCAGTTCTGGAGGTCGGGGTTTGATTAATGTGGAGGCTCTTCATGATAGAATTTCATAGTGTTTATTTGCACATATTATTTATCGGATGACCCTCTGGTGATGCATGTGAAGACTCATGATGAAAGCAAGGAATGCCACAGCCATCTTAAGCGTGCCCAGGTTGTTGGACAAAATCTGAAATTTGATGTTGATTTTGTTGATGGCGATGTACTGCTGGACGGTACAGCGATGGGAGTAAACCAGGTGAAGTCATTCACCAAGTCTGCTCAGAGTCGGTCATTTGTGGAGAAGCTTTCTGAGAAACCACTGCATCGTGTGTACATGCAGTGTGTTGAAAAGAATAGCAATCCAACCGACCCCTTGATTAATGGATCAAGTCGGCTGGTCTCAAATGGGAAACTGAGGGCTTCCTTTTTGCTGCCCAGACCAGTCACTTCCCACTCGCAATCGCCTAAATGTGATTCTTAAAGAAAATATTGACATGAAATGTCGATTGTGCAATGAATTTACAGAGACTGTCCAACACCTTGTCAGTGGATGCCCTTCCTTGGCACAAACAGCTTATCTTAAACGACATGATGGCATGGCTCGCTTCTTTTATCACCATCTTCACCATGCCTGTGGCTTTCACACTGTGGCTTTCACTCAGGCTACCCATTGTTCTAGGTGCCCTTGGTTTGGTACTTTAATCTGTATAACATAATAATAATGAGTGAATTTATAAAGCGCTAAAATATTCCAGGCACTAAGTATCTGCTCTAAGCGCTAATAGCACTGTACATTATTACCCCAGATAACCCAAGCTGCCTGTTGGGCGCTAGAAGGTTATAGCCATATGACATATCTCACCAGGTACCAGGTGGATAGAGGCAATTTTGAACAAACAAACTTGCCTAAACGTGAGACCACATGTATCGCATGTGTTTCGTTGTTGAGTAGGACCGAAGTCATAGAAACTCTCAGGAATCAAGCCGCCAAACACGGTCACCCATCCAAGGACCCTCCTAGCTCAACGTTGCTTAACTTCAACTGATTGTGACCTGAGCTCTATGCACAGGAACATGACACACACGTCAGGTTACCGCATAACATAGAACAGCTGTATTAATAAAAACACAATTCGTCCTTGTGCAAATTCGCGTTCCTGGAACATGTTAAGGCATGTCGCCTGTAGCGCAAGGAAGGAAACTCCTAATAGAGAGCTGTGGTCAGATCTATTTTTACATGTGGTTTATCTATAGTCACTCGTCAGTTTGTCAGTTAATAACAAACAGCTATATGGGTTTCAAACAATTTGCTGGCACTATCAATTACCACCGAAATATTTAA
Source organism: Haliotis rubra (assembly GCF_003918875.1). NCBI lineage: Eukaryota > Metazoa > Mollusca > Gastropoda > Lepetellida > Haliotidae > Haliotis > Haliotis rubra. The sequence goes on along the minus strand of NW_025767346.1, from coordinate 509,686 downwards.
ACAATTCATGTTGTGAATCTTTCGAATGGTAATACAAGACAAATCTCATGGATAAAAACTTCTTGATTTGTTTTTCACAGCGTATCTGGGCTAGTTCTTGCCCCTTCTTCAGGTGGAGAAGAAGGGGCAAGAACTAGCCCAGAAATGCTATTACTACACCAACTTCTAAATGCCTTTGAAATTTTTTTCAAATGGTAACATTGAAGGAAACAACGTATATCTGGGGAACACTGGGGAACGATAGGAGGTGAGGTGAGGTGAAATTGGGTTTTACGTCGTGCTTGAGAATATTTCACTCATATGACGACGTGCATGCGTGTGTATGTGTATGTGCGGCTGCTTGTACTAGCCCAGACTTAAGCTGGTTTTATAGTGCTAGCCCACTGAGATACCATGCCGCAGTGAAGCATGAATACCCCACTCAGACACATTATACTGACTCCGAGCCGACCAGTCCTTGTTGTACCCATTAAAGCCGAGCGCCAGGCAGGGACCAACAAGTACCATATTTGAACGTCTTTTGGTATGACGCGGTCGGGGATCGAACCCGCGACCTTCCGCTCTCCGGGCGGACGCTCTAACCACTACACCACGGAGGCGGTCGGGAACGAAAGGAGCCTATGCCAGAGATACTATCTAACTGACGTTGATTTAAGTATTTAGTATGCATTGGAAACCTTACAAGAAATTCACGACAGACAAGTTGTGGTCCTCAGAGTGGTTAGATGCATCTGTGGATATTTATCATTATTATAAGATCGCTTATCACTAAACATAACAACTGTAAACAGCTTCAAAGTAAACCCAAATACTGTTTTCACTTACCTGACTGTCTATATGCGCTTACACATTTCTCAATAACGGTATGTCATCACAGAGAAGTGCAAGGTCATCTCAGGCGTTTGGTAAATATAGATATAACTATGACAACTTCAAGTGTTACTTGAAACTGTGACTTGAAACACACATACCTGTACGTGCGATCTCATCCACCATTAGGTAACTCTGCTTAGATACTTTTTGAATACTGAGCATGGGTGATGAATAGGCTTTGAATACATTCAATGGCATTGTAACCACTATGCAACGAGTACCTCGTGTCACCGTGACACAGGGCAACAATGCGTTTGCATATTATTTTTTTCTATGCATTTTTTCTATTTCTATCCAGCCAATATCCTGCTCAGCTCAGCTGCTCACAGGCGCTTTGTTTTGCCCTCGATCATTGGATGTCAATCTCAAACTGCACAAAGTAAACCATCACTTGAATTCTCCTTTGCTGTGATATCTCAATTCTGATATCCTTGAATGGATGGCTATCAACGTTTTGAAGCTTAATGACGAAAAGACAGAGCTTCTCATTTTCAGTCCAAAATCCAATTTGCGAAATCTCTCACTGCCTGCTTTCAAAATTGATGTCGGTATGATAGAACCAAGTAAAAACGCTCGCAATCTGGGAGTAATTCATGACTCTGTTTTTTCACTTGAAGACCATATCAGTGAAATCGGTTAACATGCACACTTCCAGAGCAGGAACATTGCTCTAATATGGAAGTCTATAAACACACGTGTGGCTGCATCAGTCATCCAGGCATACGTATTGTCCAGTCTGAATTATTGCAATGCTCTCTTGGTTGGGTTACCAAAACACCGAATTACAAGGTTACAGAGGGTACAAAATGCAGCTCCTTGACTTATCTCCCGAACTGGCAAAAATGAGCACATAACTCCAGTTCGTATGCAGCTGCATTGGTTCCCATTAGTCAAACGGATAGAATTTAAGATTCTTGAGCTTGTATACAAAGCTGTTGAAGGTATTGACCAATCGGACATCAACGAGTTGTTCCAGTGCCATCAACCATCCCGTTCCCTACGCTCTAGTAGTGCCCAGATGCTAGTTGTGCCGCGTACGAGAACGAACACATTCGGAGACAGATGTTTTGTCCTATGCTTTGGAACAACATCCAATTGGGCATTGAAAGTTCACAGGAAATCTGTACATTTAAGAGAATGTTAAAAACATTCTTTTTCAAATGATATTACAGTTCCGAGTGACTCTTTCCTTGTCAAACTCATACGAAAGCGCCTTTGAGCAGGGCACATCTGGATATTGATTATATATATTATTGTATTATCCATCACAACTCACAGGGGATCATACAACTCTTGTACCCACTAGGCGCACCGAGTTAATGTGCCATTCCCACCCCTACGTGGTACCCATTCGCAGCTGGGTGGACTGGGACACATAGTCACAGTACTTTGTTCAAGTTTACTAGGTTTTTGCACGTATTCATGTGGCCACCATCTGGTCATATACCAACGGATTGTGGGTTCTTTTAAGTGCACAGGGTTGTGTACTGTACACTAGGGGTTGTGACAAAACTGAAAGAGTCTGCACACAAAAATGGCTCCAAGGGTTTTACGCCCGGTCACAGGTGGGCTCGATCCCGACACCTCAACCTCGGTGGATCACTAGCCTGGCGCCTAGGACAGCTTGCCCACCACACCCCCCGTCTGATGCATTAAAGTGAATAAGGGATGCCTTATTTTAGAGCACAGGTAAGGATCTCCATACTTGATGCGACCATGACAACTTTAACTGTTACTTGAAACAAGCATATCTGTTCATGCAATCTCACCCACCAGTAGGTGACTCAGCTTACAAGAACGCAGCTGCCGTTCACGTTATACTTCTTTGTTGAATGCAGTGACAATCACAGGTGAGGCTTGTCACTAACAACCGACGAATACTCATCGTCGCCTGAAAACCAAAGTGTTCTAAGTCCACTTTCGACAAAATTAGAGTTAGTATGCTCAGGGTAGGTTTTAGAGCATAATCTATTACTCTAGAAACTTTTTACAGTGCTATCTAGCTTTGAAAGTGGCTTTTCAAACACAAACGTTGTTCTATCTCCATGAAAATCACATGTTGTTAATTTTCGAGTGTTCTAAGTTGTCAATTGACCAATGAGCAAGCACAATTTGATCACGTGAAATTGAGATTTACCAATTTTGAAGTGATTGTCATCATGGAAATGGAACATTTTAACTTTAATTAAATATAGTTCTTATGAAAGAAAAACAGGTTTAAACGACAAAAATTCAACCTGGTCAAAAAGGAAATAACAATCAAATATCAATATAATACTAATAAAGCTGAGTGTTAGCTGTGTTTTTTGACACTTAGAACACTTTGGTTTTGAGAAATATCACGATTTTCCTTGGTCAAGTGTTCTATCTCCAATCATTTTTCGTGAATTTCTTATTTATTTAAATAGATTGAGTATATAGTGTGCCATTATCTGATACTGTTTGACATGTCACATGCATGTGCAAAATTTGAAAGAATTCGATTGAAAAGTTCAGAAGATATTGTTGTCCTAAACTTCAAGATCGAATTTCTCGAAAATAGTTTTTGTGACTTAGTACACTCTGGTTTTCAGGCGAAGTCATGTTGTCACGCCAGTGGTATGTGACAAGCGTTTTAAGGCTATAGATTATGACAATATAAGGGATGTCCTTACTTTAGAGCACAGGTAAGGGTATTCATGACTGAATGTATTGATGAGTGAGTGAGTGAGTTTAGTTTTGCGCCGCACTAAGCAATATTTCAGCTGTATGGCGGCGGTCTGTATATAATCGAGTCTGTACCAGACAATCCAGTGATCAATAGCATGTGCATCGATCTACATGGGATCTTGGGATACGATGTGTCAACCAAGTCAGTGGACAGTGAAGAGGAAAAGTATGGGTAGTATGTCGATGGAGGGGTAGGTATGAAGGTAATAGGGAACAAAAGTTGTACTTCTTGTTTTTGTTTGAAGAACTAAATCTATAATATTGCTACCACAATAAGACAAATCGCAGCTATATTCGTGTGCTGCTTTAACGTGGATTGGATGTCTTATTATTGTGATGACTTCTTGTGACAATTTGGAAACACCTGTAATCAACACTGTTACGTTGTGATTACCAAGTTGAATCTAAAAATCTAAGAAGTCATTTTGGTATCAGCCCGCAAGAGAACTAGGCGTGACATCAACAAACAACTAAGATTGTTTATGTAAGTTACAGTTTTATTCAAAAATTGAATAATAACACAAATAATTACAAATGTTTCGATTATGCTATGACGTTTCCCTTTGAGTATATATTCGCATAAGGTAAATTAAAGTAGTAGATCTTGCACATGGACACACAGATTTAACAAACACATTTAATGATTTCTACCTCAGTACTGCACAGTGTATCTTACAGACATAAGAAAGTGGCAGATTTACATCGTGATAACACACATGGACATAAGAAAGTGGCAGATTTAACCAACACTTTCAATGATTTCTCCCTCAGTACTGCACAGTATCTTACAGACTACATCGTGATAACACACATGGACATAAGAAAGTGGCAGATTTAACAAACACATTTAATGATTTCTCCCTCAGTACTGCACAGTGTCTTACAGACTACATCGTGATAACACACATGGACATAAGAAAGTGGCAGATTTAACAAACACATTTAATGATTTCTCCTCAGACTACACGTGCATGGACATAAGAAAGTGGCAGATTCATTTTGACAGAGTGTCTACAGACTACATCGTGATAACAAACATGGACATAAGAAAGTGGCAGATTGAACAAACACATTTAATGATTTCTCGCTCAGTACTGCACAGTGTATTACAGACTACATCGTGATTACACACATGGACATAAGAAAGTGGCAGATTTAACAAACACATTTAATGATTTCTCCCTCAGTACTGCAAAGTATCTTACAGACTACATCGTGATAACACACATGGACATAAGAAAGTGGCAGATTTAACAAACACATTTAATGATTTCTCCCTCAGTACTGCACAGTGTCTTACAGACTACATCGTGATAACACACATGGACATAAGGAAGTGGCAGATTTAACAAACACATTTAATGATTTCTCCCTCAGTACTGCACAGTGTCTTACAGACTACATCGTGATAACACACATGGACATAAGAAAGTGGCAGATTGAACAAACACATTTAATGATTTCTCCCTCAGTACTGCACAGTGTATTACAGACAACATCGTGATTACACACATGGACATAAGAAAGTGGCAGATTGAACAAACACATTTAATGATTTCTCCCTCAGTACTGCAAAGTATCTTACAGGCGGCCAGTTATAACAAACGTAGTGAATGGTTTGTACTTGCGTACCAGATGTTAACCTACAGGCTGTATTGGTTTATAGCTAGGACGCAACACACATGTGCGGGGTTGAATGAAAGTGTAAAAATGGGTTTCATCCCCTCCGTGCTCACATTTCATCCAAACTGTCCACGGTTTCGTGTTTCCTCCATTACATATACCAATGCATTAACACAAGATACCAAGGGAGATAACTGTTTAGGGTCTACGAGCCACGTGCACAAATTGAAGATATCTCTAGCCCCCTAAACCCGGACGTTGAATAACAGAATGATACACAAACAAGGTTTTAGCTTACGTGTTTTTGTTGTGTTTGTTGTTTAACGAAACTCTCAGCCCCGTCATATCGCCGTATTGCTTGCTCTCAGCCTCATGAATATTCGACCGCCTCCGTGGTGTAGTGGTTAGAGCGTCCGCCCGGAGAGCGGAAGGTCGCGGGTTCGATCCCCGACCGCGTCATACCAAAAGACATTAAAATATGATACCTGTTGGTCCCTGCCTGGCGCTCGGCATTAATGGGTACAACAAGGACTGGTCGGTTCGGGGTCAGTATAATGTGTCTGAGTGGGGATTCATGCTTCACTGTGGCATGGTACCTCAGTGGGCTAGCACTATAAAACCATCTTAAGTCTGGGCTAGTACAAGCAGCCGCACATACACATACACACGCATGCACGTCGTCATATGAGTGAAATATTCTCAAGTACGACGTAAAACCCAATTTCACCTCACCTCACCTCAACAATATTCCAGCTATATGGCGGCGGTCTGTAAATAATCGAGTCTGGACCACACAATCCAGTGATCAAGAACATGAGCATTGCTCTAAGCAATTGGGATACGATGACATGTGTCAACCAAGTCAGCAAGCCTGACCACGCGACCCCGTTAGTCGTCTCTTACTGGCATGTACTACTGATTACCCTCCTGTCAATAATCTCCACAAGACACCAACGGAGATAACTTGTCAAGTCAATTGTCCACGTGCACAAATGGGAGATACCCCTGGCCCAATATACCAGGACGTTGAAAGACAGAATGGTATTTAGGATACCAATATACAACGTCATAGAAAACGGAGATCTAACTTCATTGTATGCGGGGTCAATGGGCGCACTCGTGAACTACTGTTGCGCTTTTCTCAAAGACCTCCAAGGAGCATGGAATTGGTAATTGATACGATCCCGATGCACAGAATAAGGATTATGAAATGGCTGATGGCACCTGTCCTGGAGGTGGAAGCATAGGTAGCGGCAGCTGCATAAAACGAAAAAGCATATTAATTATGTGGCACTTTCAGTTTTACATGAACAACCACACATCCATTCAAGGAGTCCTGTTTGAATAATTTGAATTGTGTTGTCAGTGACAAAACAGACTAGTAAGTCTTAAAATTAAAATAAGATAGCCAATTGACACATCTGGTGCAAATCTAACTGACTGATTTTGAGATTTCGTGTTTTATCGTTCTTGGAAATCCGTTCTTATGATTGATTAGCATTGTTCCTCAATTATCTAACTCTAGTACACAAATAAACTTACACACTTTCACACACTTGCAGAAACAGTCATACAAATATACATCTACACACAAACGCGCAAACACACATACACCCAAGCGCGCAAACATACACACACACGTACGTACGTACATTCACGCACGCAGGCACGCAGACACGCATGCACACATACACACAGACACACACATACATGCATGAGCGCACGCACGCCCACGCACACACACACACACACACATACATACATACATACATACATACATACATACATACCATACCATACCATACCATACCATACCATACCATACCATACCATACCATACCATACCATACCATACCATACCATACCATACCATACCATACCAGCCAGTGTCCAGCCCAACTGTTGTACAGTGACCAGCCTCTCACAGGTAGTATCATGCCCCAATTCAAGCTCCAACTGTTGTACAGTGACAAGCCACTCACAGGTAGTATCATGTCCCAAGCCCCAACTGTTGTACAGTGACAAGCCACTCACAGGTAGTATCATGCCCCAAGCCCCAACTGTTGTACAGTGACCAGCCTCTCACAGGTAGTATCATGTCCCAAGCCCCAACTGTTGTACAGTGACAAGCCACTCACAGGTAGTATCATGTCCCAAGCCATGTCCCAAGCCATGTCCCATACCATACCATACCATACCATACCATACCATACCATACCATACCATACCATACCATACCATACCATACCATACCATACCATACCATACCATACCATACCATACCATACCATACCATACCATACCATACCATACCAGCCAGTGTCCAGCCCAACTGTTGTACAGTGACCAGCCTCTCACAGGTAGTATCATGCCCCAATTCAAGCTCCAACTGTTGTACAGTGACAAGCCACTCACAGGTAGTATCATGTCCCAAGCCCCAACTGTTGTACAGTGACAAGCCACTCACAGGTAGTATCATGCCCCAAGCCCCAACTGTTGTACAGTGACCAGCCTCTCACAGGTAGTATCATGCCCCAAGCCCCAACTGTTGTACAGTGACCAGCCTCTCACAGGTAGTATCATGTCCCAAGCCCCAACTGTTGTACAGTGACAAGCCACTCACAGGTAGTATCATGTCCCAAGCCCCAACTGTTGTACAGTGACAAGCCACTCACAGGTAGTATCATGCCCCAAGCCCCAACTGTTGTACAGTGACCAGCCTCTCACAGGTAGTATCATGTCCCAAGCCCCAACTGTTGTTGTCACAGGTGACAAGCCAACTCACAGCCACTCACAGGTAGTATCATGTCCCAAGCCCCAACTGTTGTACAGTGACAAGCCTCTCACAGGTAGTATCATGCCCCAAGCCCCAACTGTTGTACAGTGACCAGCCTCTCACAGGTAGTATCATGCCCCAAGCCCCAACTGTTGTACAGTGACAAGCCTCTCACAGGTAGTATCATGTCCCAAGCCCCAACTGTTGTACAGTGACCAGCCTCTCACAGGTAGTATCATGTCCCAAGCCCCAACTGTTTTACAGCGACAAGGCCCTTACAGGTAGTGTCATATCCTAAGCCCCAACTATTGTACAGTGACCAGGCTCTCACTGTTAATATCATGCCCCAAGCCCCAACTGCTGTACAGTGACAAGCCTCTCACAGGTAGTACATACACACACACATACATACAGACATACATACATACATACATACATACATACATACATACATACATACATACATACATACATACATACACACACACACACACACTGCTGTACATACATAGCATACATACATACATACATACATACATACACATACATACATACATACATACATACATACATACATACATACATACATACATACATACATACATACATACATACATACATACATACATACATACATACATACATACATACATACATACATACATACATACATACATACATACATACATACATACATACATACATACATACATACATACATACATACATACATACATACATACATACATACATACATACATACATACATACATACATACATACATACATACATACATACATACATACATACATACATACATACATACATTTTTGCAGCTGTGTTATGCCAGCACAGGACAGATTCCGTTCATGGCTGTGACAGGCGAAGATGAGTCTCACGTCTCCATAATGTGAGTCTGTGACGGTGATGGAGACGTTGACTGCTTCTGTAAACCAGGCTAAAACAAAGATAGTTGTTTTTAAAAATGGAGGTAAGCTAGCCAATAATGAAAAATGGTTCTTCAAGGGAAATAGACTGGAAACAACCACTTCGTATAAATACTTAGGCGTACATTTTACCAATCATCTTTCATGGGCAGTACACACATCACAGGCAGCTATACAAGCAAAGAAAATATTAATAGGTATAATAAAATATATACATATTTTAGGCGACTTGTCTTACAAGTCTTTTTTCAAAATATTTGACGCCAAAATATACCCAATTTTGTTATATGGTGCAGAAGTATGGGGTTTTAAAACTTTTGATGTCTTAGAAAAAGTCAATTTGTATGCATGCAAGAAATTTCTGGGCGTAAAAACAGCCACGTCAACTTGTATGGTCTACGGAGAATGTGGAAGATATCCATTGTACATAGAATCAAATGTAAAAATTATTAGATATTGGTTGAAATTATTAACAATGCCCTCACACAGATTGCCAAGAAAATGTTATGAAATGATGATACTATATGATAGCCATGGGAAACGTAATTGGGTAACAGACATAAAACAGTTATTATCATCTATCGGCTTCGGCAATGCCTGGCATGAACAATTTGTAGAATCTCATTCTCACTTTGTCTGTACAGTTAAACAAAGACTTAAATATATATTCCTTCAACATTGGTTAACTAGTCTCTCATTATCTAATAAATGTTTTACTACAAAATGATAAAAGATTCCATATATGCAGAACATTATCTTTCAGTCTTGACCATAAGGAAATATAAATCTTCATTGGCGAGATTCCGCTGCTCCGCGCATGATTTATATGTTGAAACTGGGAGATACCAAGGTATTGAAAAAGAAAGTAGAATCTGCCAAATGTGCAACTTACACGAGGTCGAAGATGAGTTTCACTTTTTATGTGTTTGCCCAGCATACTTATCGTTAAGAAATAGATATATAAAGAAATATTATTATGTACATCCTGAAATGCATAAGTTTATATCATTGATGAATAATTCCAGTAAAACACATATAGAAAGATTGTCCATATATATCCATAAAGCTTTTATTCTCCGAAAGAATGCTCTACTACCCGCACATGATTAATCAATGTACTACAGGCCTGTGGCCTTTCAGTATGAAATAAAGAAATACGACTGCTTCTTTACGGTCGACAGCTGTATCCAAGGTTTGACTGGTATTCCCAGTCTGCAGCGTGAAGTTAGATGCTCCAGAACAGAAGTAGGACATGATGGAGACAATGAGCGTTACTTCTTCACCCGCTGTCACAGCATCCGTCTGCACGTCACTCCTTATACTGCATGATGGAGTTTCTGAAACCAATATTGAGGCCAAATGAGCTATATCAATACCTAAGTAACATATGATATTCTTGGAGTTATTTCCCTTTAAAACAGAACATGACCTCTGGCGTTTTTCATAAAATTATAAATGGACCTGCTGTAGGCCGACAAGTTGTACCTTGTTGATGCTAATTATTATTGTGCTTACATCCAACTAGGGTATATGCAGGTAGCAAAGGCACTGTAAGTCCCCATGGTCCCTAGTATGGTGATCTACCTTCAGTTGTTGGCGATCTATAGCCCAATTTTACTTTGTATTGTCCAGAAATAATTTTCTACTTTTAAAGATATATGCTAGCTAGTTTTAACTCAATCTGTGATAATCTAGTGGTTTTACTGTCCTTCGTTGACAGGGTTTTATATATTATATGTATGTATTATAAATTTAGAACTAGTTTTAGTCACGATATGGCTGAAATATTGCCGATGTGACTTTAAATCTTAACTCACTCACTCACTAATTTTGCTTACCATGAAACTAAAGGTTACAGAGAGTGAGTGAGTTTAATTATATGCTGCTGTTAGCATTATTCCATCAATATCACCGTGGGGGACACCAGAAACGGGCTTCACACATTGTACCCATGTGGGGGATTGAACCCGGGTCTTCGACGTGACGAGCAAACACTTTAACCACTAGGCTACCCCACCGCCCACAGCCCATCACGTCACATGATCTGAATCGCCACTACGGATACCAGTCCCAAAATCGATTACAGCAATTTCCATATCAATCTGTGTGTACCTCCTCAAGTGAACACTCCAACCAGTAATATTCCCCGTAATATTTCAGATAAGAGTTACATTTTTGCCTTAACTTATTAACTCGTCATACTTTTTGATTAGCTTGATATAACTCTGACAAGCGTCCACGACAATTTATACATGCGCATACAGTCAATATCAATAAAACAATTATTACTCTATTGAAGATTAAATCAGACAATATTTTCGTTCAGGGTCAGTTACATGTATGTAAATAACAACAAAGGGAATGTAGAGCCACATGCTTTGCAGGTGCGTTGCTATGTAACAGTTGGTCCTTACTGATTAACCCGTGAGAACCGGGTTAGAACTGGCCTTCAGTAACCCATGTTTGTCGTAAGAGGCGACTTATGGGATCGGGTGGTCAGGCTTGCTGACTTGGTTGACACATGTCATCGTATCCCAACTGTGTAGATCGATGGTCATGATGTTGATCACTGGATTGTGTGGTCCAGACTCGATTATTTACAGACCGCCGTCATATAGCTGGAATATTGCTGAGTGCGGCGTAAAGCTAAATCCAGTCTCCACTCTCTCTCCCTTACTGAAGATTTGAAGATTGCAACTGGACGAGATTTTTCCTGCGTCATCTGTACATTTCCATTCACCTGCCATCGATTGACTCACATTGGTTATCACTAGCTCAGTGTTGTTGTTACTTATAGACGCTCTGTAGACTCCAAATTCAGTACACTTTCCTTGTGTCAGATCGCACTGGGGGGCGTTCAGTCCTGGACCTTTATATTTGACGGTCGTGTCAGTGTGAGATACAGAGCAGTTTAACACAGCACGGCTATGGAGTTCAACAACGTCTGGACAGAGGAAATCAGGAGGACTCGCACCTAAACATTAAGACAACTATTAGTGAAGCGGGAAAAGTGGAGATTCTGGGCATTGTAACGGGATGTTGAAATATATCCAGAGGAAATGCAAAAAAACAATTTGGTTCCTTTGTTGTTGCTGTCACAGGGATGATAGCCATATTTGTAAATAATCCGACAAAACTGTCTGAGAAGAGATAAACATAACATCTAAAAATATGATATTAATTTATCATTGACGTTCAATGTAACTTTGTCATCGAATGAATCAACTTTCACTGATGTTTTGATGTTCATGGTTTCAAGATATTAACCTCCGTAAAGAAATTTGCCATTTCTATTCACATTTAATGGTTATTCTAAAAACTATATTCCCATCTAATGGGTCATGCTGACATGCAAAATCATGCTGACATGATAAATCAAATTTATCAGAAAGCATATTGCTTGATAAAGATTTGAAGAGATTCAAATGTTCCATTTGTGCAGGAGGACCTTCAGTGTACATAAACTGAAGTATCCTCAATAACTACATGCTGTCAAGACAAACCATACATACTGCTTGAGAGGCAAATGCAAATGAAGATCACAAGGAGGTGTATGCATCCTCCCACTACGAAATCACACTGGGCCGCGGAAATCGGCATCTGCATTCATGAAGAGAACCGAATATTACCAATGAGGTAAGAAATCGCAGTTCACAAAAATCGAGCTAATGTCATTTCTGGCACATTAGTGTTTAATATACGTCATTCAGACTACATATCATATACTGGACAAAAATAATTAGGGATATATGTAAATTTTGAAATTATGAATAATGATCTATTTATTCATTGACACACTGATGAAATATCAATCATAAAAATACCATTATCCCTAACTTATTTTGTCCAGTATATATAAACAAAATATTATTATGACGTAAAGAGCGGAGTGACGCCACACAAGAAACGACGTCAAAGGTGAATGCATTTGACATTTGTTTGTTTTTTCTAAACAACGGTCATCATCGTGCATTTTCTAAAATTGAGCTGAAAAGAATTCAAGAAATAATGTGCAATTATGAAATGATTACAGTCGTGTAAGGATCCATGTTTATCCTTGCTAGAATTCTGACACCCGCACCGTAAAATCAGGAGGACACACCCATATAATACGGTGGCTGATTAGGGCCATCGCGTTATGGCTTTCTCGTCTCGTGCTATCGCTTTCTCGTCTCGTGTTATCGCTTTCTCGTCTCGTGATATTGCTTTCTCGCTTCCGAATTTTAAGGCGAGAAAGCGATGGCCCTAATCAGCCACCATAGTATAACAATATCTGTTCATATATTAACCAAGATCTTTTAGATAATCGTTATATTTCCTGACCATCGAAACTTCCATGGGTCATAGTCACGATATGTTTATTTGAGCATTCTTTTAACAGTTTGCAGTGGAAAATGCAAACATTAGATAACTGTAGACATATACAGATTACTTAAGCATCCTCTACAATTTGATTGAGATGTGTCTCGATCCGGATTAGAAATTGGTCTTCAGTAACCCATGCTTGTCGTAAGAGGCGACTAACGGGATCGGATGGTCAGGCTCGCTGACTTGGTTGACACATGTCATCGGTTCCCACTTGCGGAGATCGATGCTCATGCTGTTGATCACTGGATTGTCATGTCCAGACTCGATTATTTACAGACTGCCGTCATATAGCTGGGATATTGCTGAGTGCGGCGTAAAACTAAACTCACTCACTCAATCACTGAGATGTGTGTCAGCGCACCTTCTTACCCCTTATAGTGGACTTCCTTAAATTGTTACTGGACAATATCGAAGTTGCCGGTTTCATAACACGTACTCAGAAATTTGCCATTTGCATGACGAGGGGGAAGAGTGTGAAACGGCCAGGAAGTGTTTCGTGATTGAAGGAGAATCCGAACGAAAACATAACTTTTGATATGTTGTAAAGAATATTCTAAAAGTCACCTTCCGTGATTAAAATTGAACAAAAAGTTTGTAAAATAGCAATAAAAACACAAAAACGTACTCGTATTTCCGCCTATTACGGAAACACCCGACAGTTAATGAGCAGAGGGGGTCTGAAATGGATGTTAGACCGTAGTTATGGTACTCGGCCATAGCCTTAGAATGGCATCTTGTTAGCCAATGTGAACACAGAACAACTTTCACGGCACACACTACTGACAAATAGCGAGTCTGATGCCGACGTAATTGGACAGAACGGAAAACAATGAAAGCAACAAGTACTTCATGATTTGCCGTTGTATTCGGCAATGTTTCAGGTAGTCTGCAGCATTTAGGGCTCCAAACCGAAAAGAACGTCATAGCGAAACATTTTCAAGCTCATGTGAAATCTCTTACTGATTTTGATAATATATATCTCATGGGTACCAGTGGAACTGCCCCAGCTACAAAATGCCCCAGCAAATTTGGCCATTCATTCTAATTTGGTCAAATTTATTTAAAATGATTGAATATATGCCGTAAATGCATAGTTTTTGTCAACTTTGATATTATGTTCTTCATATAAAAGTTATTAAGAAGTAATGTTTCTCATAAATGTTCCATCAGTAAACTCATAACTATGTATACTTTTATATGAAGAACATAATATCACAGTTGACAAAACTATGCATTTATGGCCTATATTTAATCATTTTAAATAAATTGGGGCATTTTAACTACCCCCCTGGGGCAATTTGACCAAATTTGCTGTGGTAATTTGTAGCGGGGGCAATTCGACTGGCAGTCGTACTTGATTTAATTTATGTTAAAAATACCACTGACAGAAAGCTGTAACAGGGAATGATGGAGTATAAATGAATCTCGTGGGTAATTCTTCCTTCATCAGCCTAGCTTTGGGATTTGTATGCCCCATGTGTGCTTGTCACTTTCATATGCGTCCGACTCGGAAAGATCGGAGCATTTATCCTGCCTAAGTCTGTCTCTTTACTTGGAAAAGGGAAGAAATGGTGGCTTTCCATTGTTCGATGATTCCGTGCATCCCCAGGCAACAGAATACACCATCGCACCATTTACAATAACGACAGAAACAGCACGATTTGTATTACTGTAGCGCTTGGTCTTTGGCAATATGGTGGACTCCAGGCACATTTGACGTCACGAGCGGAAAGGTCACGTGGGTTCCAGCGAAATATGCATAATGGCCGAAGCTGAGATTTACAGAATCTGTTTTCGCGATTAAAACATAATTATACATAATTTTTAATTGACAATTTGGGAATATGTTTCTGATGACTTTATCTTTCACCCAGTAAATTATTGCAATTCACTCGCATTCTCCTTTAAAGTTGATTTCGTTCATTTGTGCATGCGTGTGTTGGCCACATCTGCAGGCTTCTCACTTGTACCGTAGAATTATGTCAAGATATTAATCATCACATATTCACAATTATACTGCAGTGTGTAGAACCGCCTGTGTCTACTTACATAATCTGTATTCATGTGCTTATGTGTGTGTACGTTTTCATATGTGTGTGCTTTACTTTTGTGCATGTGTGTACACGTGTGTAGGTGTGTTTACATGTGTACGTGTGTTTACATATCCAAATGTATTTACCTGCATATGCGTGTTTACAATGTGCACGTGTGTTGTTATGTGCACGTGTGTTTTTTGTGTTGTATTTAATGTGTTTACGTGTGTGCGTGTGTTTACGTGTGTATGAGTGCTTACTTGTGTACGTGTGTTCGTATGTTTACATGTGCACGTGCATTTACGTGTGTTTATACGTTTACGTGTTTATACATGTGTGGGTGTCTGGTACGTGTTTTCATGTTTTTACGTGTGTACACATGTGAACGTGTGTTTACCCGTGTGTGTCTCCGTGTGCGTGTGTTCACGTGTGTAGCCTGTGTCTAAGTATTTGTACATGTGTGTTAACATGTTTACGATTGTTTACGTGTGAACGTGTGTTCACATATTAACATCTCTTTACGTGTGCAAATATATATTCCATTGTGCTTGGCGCCTTCAATGAACGAAAAAGAACCCATATTATGTTGCATATTGCACGTGCTTTACATGTGCATTCCAGTATGTTTGTGTAATTATGATCGTCTGTTTGGATCCTAATTTTAAAACAAATTGCCCTTGCAATCAGGTGGTGATTAATCACACTAAAGTGTGTAGTTTCCTTTATACGTGAACATCTTAAAGTTCACGCTGTGCGTTCTTTGTTACATTCAGGCTGGTGAATTATATCTGCAGGTGTCTTAGTTTTGTCATTTTGAAATAATGCTCTCTTGGCATTAATTGCCGTCGTTGAAAATGTATGTGTAAACGCATGTATGTTAACGAAGAGGCTTGTTTTCTAGTTCATACCTATATTTGTTTGAGTATATGTTTGTGGACCGTCAATGTGACTGAATATTAATGCATATAAACGTGTAAGAAATGACCGATAAATGCTACATCGTATACTGAGAGAAACAAATAAAAAGATCACAGGAAAATTCAAGCGTTCCTTTATTATTTTCCAGTTTTCATCATCTCAGCGCTATTCAAAGCTTGTGATGAAAACTGGAAAATATTAAAGGAACGCTTGAATTTTTCTGTGATCCGTTATTTGTTTCTCTCAGTATATTTGTGGATACATTACATCATATTTCTAAACACATGACATTGAGTCAACACTACATTAAATGGTTCCTCATCACAAGCCTTCCCACAGCTGTTTCCTATTTCCGCAGTGGCCAGTTTTGCGTAGTCAGAGGAGTCATCCCAACAATGAGTCGTTAAATATATTTGAAAATATGCTCATAAAAAGAAGTAAAGGATACTAGGAACTAAGATAAATTTTTCAACATTCTAAGAAAATATAGTTTCTTGTACCAGTTGTTTATTTCACTTACGACCCGTGAAGGTCCGGGTTAGAATGAATCTTCAGTAACCCATGCTTGTCGTAAGAGGCGACTAACGGGATCGAGTTGTCAGGCTCGCTGGCTTGTTTGTCTCATCATCGAATGACTGTAGTTTGACCTACATTTCGAGGTCGCCGGACACGACAACGTGTATCAAGGAAATGAAATGTGAATTTCGACTAGCAACGATTTATCAAATTTCAATCTTCTTACATAACCAGTGGATGTAAACAACTAAATAACAACCGTATGATAGGCAGAATCAAACAGGTTGACAGAAATAATGACCAGTACTCATTAGTCGACCGCCATTTAATATATAGTCCGATTTGACAACATTCATACGCATGTAGCGCTACTTCTTGCACCAGGTGCAAACTATTGGATATGTTTAGTCGTTTCATTTTAGACAAAAAAACATAGTCATAATCATACTTAGCTTAAAATACATTCATAATCCCCTACGTACTTTGTATAGGATCATTTCTGCTTGTGACACCATAAGAATAGACTTTTATATGCTTAAAAATGCATTTCAGTGAAATGAAATATTCTAGATGTGATGCTGGAAGTGTGCCTTGATGATACTGCAGAGATCTTGCTTACACCCACATCATATCTTATCACAAAGACCAATAGCTTCCAGTGCAAGGTGACATATTCGACACTATTCCTAATTCATAACGTTACATTCTCAACTGCCCCGCACTCCACGCTGTTGTGTGTCAGCAACCTTAGTTTGTTTCACACAGTGAGCGTTAAAAGATCGCGAGGCTCGGAAACAAAGGTTATGTGTTAATGCTGATCAACATGTATCAGAGAAACTGATATTTTACATTATTTCATAAAATAAATGTCTATACGTACCTTCATCTTGCTTGACGACAGTGTAATATGCAACGACCTCAACTGGGCAAGTTTCTATTTTCATACATAACACCGGAAAATGAATTTTAGACTTTAATCACGTGCTTTTATGAACATGACCTAACATATTTCTGGGGTTAGACGTAAAGATAAGTCATGGATGAATTCCGAAATATGTAGTTTGATACGCAATCGAAATCGTAAAGACAAGCTTGCAAAACGACGTAATCTTCAATCAGAAGCTTTTAGAAAATTAAGGAAATGTGTTGTATCAACAGAGTCAGAAAGGCAAAGGAAAATCATTTTTTGAAATTAGACGGCATTATCAATGATCATTGTGATAATAAGACTTTGGTGGCACTTGATAAAAACGTATTTGAATAAAAAACATAAAATGACAAGTTTTCCACCGATCTCGCATCAAAATATAATTTATGATGATCCAATATCTACAGTGTATGGCAAACGTATGATATGATTTTTTCATCGCCAAGGCCTCTGTTGAAGACCCGGAACGCTGAAATATGATAAAAAGCATCAGTAATTCCCATCCACAAGAAAGGTAACATTGATGACTGTAGTAACTATAGACCTGTAGCACTGATACGTTGTGTATCAAAAGTATTTGAACAATGTGTACATAAATATGTTTATAGTTTCTTCAAAGACAATGCTATTCTGAATAACATGCAATCTGGTTTCACTAACTAGCCCTGGACGACTAACTATCAGTTAATAGATTTATATGATTTTATTTCAAGTTCACTTGATAAGGGTAAGGAGGTAAGGACTGTATTCTGCGATATCAGCAAAGCCTTTGATAAGGTATGGCATAAGGGACTTTTGAATAAATTACGTTCTGATGGTATAGGTGGTAGGCTACTAAAATGGTTCGATAGTTCTTCATAACAGAGTACAGAAACTTGTTATAAATGGATTGAATTCAGAATATAAGCCTGTACTAGCAGGTGTCCCCAAGGATCAGTGTTAGGACCACTGTTGTTTCTGATATATATTAATGATCTTGTAGACGGCATAAACTGTAATATTGGACAATTTGCCGATGTTACGTCACTTTATGTTTTCATAGATGATCCTAGTGTATCCGCTATGCGCTTAAACGACGATTTAGAAAGAATATCACAATGGGCTAAAAACTGGCAAGTTAAGTTTAATCCCGAAAAAGCAGAAAGTATACATTTTAGCAAGAAACGTTTACCGTGTTTAAAACCCCAGTTATCAATGCAAGGTATCCCCATTAAAGAGGTAAGCAAACATAAACATATAGGACTCGTCCTTCAAGCAGATGGAAACTGGATCCCAATAGATAGCATTATAGATAGGGTTTCAGCCATGACAATCTGCTTTATCAAGAAACACTCTTAAAATGATGTATACATCTTTCATATTACTTTTGTTTGATTACAGCAGCAAACTGTACAATGAATCATAAATTACAACTTGCTGCTTCGAGAACTATATGCGGGGCAACACGTGGTACAAGCCATAATTAATTGTATGAAGAAACTGATCTCCGACCTCTAGCTGAAAGAAGACGTATACAAAAGTTAAACATTTTTTTGACGTATACAAAAGTTAAACATTTTTCATAAAATGATACATAATAAAGCACCTAGCTATTTATGTAATATGGTTCCAAAACCCGTATCTGCGAATATTTTGTATGATTTGAGATTTTCAACAAATTTACAAAACGTTCCTTCAAGAACAACCTTCTACAGAAACTCTTTTTTACCAAGCATTGTAGAACTTTGGAATCTTTTACCAGATGATATTAAACAAATACAGTCTCCTAAACCTTTTACAAATAAAGCCTCAAAACCTATGATAAATTTGCCTATGATTCAAATTTTGGAAGCAGTTTCTGTCAAATTATGCACTGTAGACTTCGATTAGGATGTAGTGATCTAAATTCGCACATCGTTTTATATCTAATGACCCATCTTGTTCCTGTTGTGCATTTTGTGAAGATAATTTACACTATTTCTTTCTGTGTCCAAATTATGACAATCTAAGAAATGATATGCATTTTTATAGAAATGGATACAACCTCAAATCGGACCTATATGGAAATATTCAAGCATCAGAAATTGAAAATTTGCAAATTGTTAAATCTGTTCATTGTGTTATCGAAAAATCTTGTCGATTTAAGTTTTAAGAAGTAATGTACTGAACACAATGTAATACATAACTGTAAACCTACTGTAAATGAATTTATTTCATTCATCAAATTCAATGTCACTTAATTATTTACTGTTGAAATGTCACACATATGTACATAATCAATGCTGTTGTATTAGAGCGGCATTAAGGTTAGCTTTTGGCTTGTTTGCCAGTCCTTTTCATTACTCGTAATGAATAAAATTTGTTTAAGTCATATGTTGTTCTATTTTTTTGTCCCCCCTTAATTCTTAATAAGTGTACTACCCTGTCGCCGAAATACCTTAGTTGCGCGTGCGACATTAAATAAAGCAAATAACTAACTACTGTATTGTACATCATTTGCATGATAACGGTGTTAGTAGCTACACCGAAACGTCCCGCATATTATAGTAAAGAAGTTGTATATCCATAGAATTCTCCTCTTTGTTCATCACACCAACTTCTAAATGCCACTCCATAAAACTTCGTTTTTGTGAAGAGAAAATGAATTATAGGAATCGGTTTATAGAAGCAAGCTTTACAAAAGACTGCACTTTCCTGACAAGTGTGTTTACAAGTGAGTACGATGTGTGTACTTACTTCCACAGTCAAAGGTCATGAAAGCAGACTATGGAATGTTTGAATCACTCGACATGTTTTGGACACCTGCATCATATCTGATTGATATGGGAATCCAGGACAAAATCCCCCTACTCATCTTTAGCTTTAGATTAAAGGTTCTGGTGATCTTTGATCAACACTTAATCAAACTGATGTTTGATGAAATGATGTGATGATGTGCTATGATCCAATAACATAAATGACAAATGAATAAATGTATGCTCATTGGCATTGTATCAATATGTCAATAAAAATAAATGTGCAATTAATGATGTGAAAAATGTGCTATGTGCTCTTTGACCTTGTTGAATGTTGAAATATTGACAAATAAATAAATGGATATCTTAAACTCTTGACTGTATGACTGTATTTCCTGGGGGTGTTGGGTGGGGTGTGGGGTGTGTGTGTTTGTCCGGGAGGATTTTGTCCTACGATGCTCTTTTGTTATGGGGGGATTTTCCGGTTACCTATGAATACATTTTTGTCACCTTTTAGGCACTGGGGCAAGTCTGACATCATCACCACCACAAATAACCATTGGGGGTTGTAGCCCAACAAGTGAGGAGATCCCATATATTATCTTAATCTATAGTCTCACAATGTGTAGCACATATTACTGGCTGTGTGGCTGCATCAGTATACGATGTTGTTGTAACACGACTAACTTGTGATTACTACTGTCTCGAAAAAGGAAGTACAACGGCTGACAACTGCATTCGTGTAGGCTAGGCCACCTGAGACGACCGTATACTTAAGTGCGATGACAGATGAAATATTATCGGTAAAGTGAGTGAGTCTAGTTTTGCGCCGCACTCAATATTCCAGCTATGTGGCCGCGGTCTGTAAATAATCGAGTCTGGACCAGACAATCCAGTGACCAGGAGCATGAACATCAAACTGCGCAATTGGGAACCGATGAGTCAACAAAGTCAGCGAGCCTGACCACCCGATCCCGTTAGTCGCCTCTTACGACAAGGCTGTTGCAGTGTGGCTGCCTTAGATCTATGGACACGATTACTTATTTAGATCTCATCAAGGCTGCTGCAGGGTGGCTTACATCTCTTTTCCAGTTTTCCAGGCTGGATTTGTAAATAAACGTACAACCTCAGTACCAATGACAACTTGAAAGCTAGAAACATGCCTCTCACAGGAAGTATCATGTCCCAAGAACCCACCGTGGTACAGCGACCAGCCTCTAAAAGGTAATATCATGTCCCAAGCCCCAACAGTTGTACAGCGACCACCCTCTCACAGGTAGTATCATGTCCCAAGCCTCAATCGTTGTACAGTGACCAGCCTCACACATGTAGTATCATGTCCCAAGCCCCAACTGTTGTACAGTGACAAGCCTCTCACAGGTAGTACCATGTCCTCAGCCCTACTGTTGTACAGTGACCAGCCTATGACAGGTAGTATCATGTCCCAAGCCCCAATCGTTGTACAGTGACCAGCCTCTCACAGGTAGTACCATGTCCCAAGCCCTACTGTTGTACAGTGACTAACCTATGACAGGTAGTATCATGCCCAAAGCCCAAACTGTTGTACAACGACCAGCCTCTCACAGGGAGTATAATGTCCCAAGCCCCAACAATTGTACAGTGACCAGCCTCTCACAGGTAGTATCATGTCCCAAGCCCCAACTGTTGTACTTTGAGTAGCATCTCACTCATACTATTATGTCCCAAGCCCCATCTGTTGTACAGTGACCAATCTCTCACAGGTAGTATCATGTCCCAAGCCCCAACCGTTGTACAGTGACCAGCCTCTCACAGGGAGTATAATGTCCCAAGCCCCAACCGTTATAAAATAACCAGCCTCTCACAGGTAGTATCATGTCCCAAGCCCCAACCGTTGTAAAGTGACCAGCCTCTCAAAGGTAGTATCATGTCCAAAGCCCGAACTGATACACAGTGACCAGCCTCTCACAGGTAGTATAATGTCCCAAGCCCCAACTGTTGTACAGTGACCAGCCTCTCACAGGTAGCATCATATCCCAAGCCCCAACTGTTGTACAGTGACCAGCCTCTCAAACGTAGTATCATGTCCAAAGCCCAAACAGAATTACAGTGACAAGCCTCTAACAGGTAGTATCATGTCCCAAGCCCAATTGTTGTACAGTGACTAGCCTCTTACAGGTAGTATCATGTCCCAAGCCACAACTGTTGTACAGCGACCAGTTTCTCACACGTAGTATCATGTCCCAAGCCCCAACTGTTGTACAGTGAAAAGCCTCTCACAGGTAGTATCATGTCCAAAGCCACAACAGTTGTACAGTGACCAGCCTCTTACAGATAGTACAATGTCCCAAGCCACCACTGTTGTACAGTGACTAGCCTCTCATAAGTAGTATCATGTCCCAAGCCCCAACCGTTGTACAGTGACTAGCCTCTCATAAGTAGTATCATGTCCCAAGCCCCAACTGTTGTACAGTGACTAGCCTCTCATAAGTAGTATCATGTCCCAAGCCCCAACTGTTGTACAGTGACCAGCCCAATACATGTAGTATCATGTTCCAAGCCCCAACTGTTGTACTGTGACCAGCCTCTCACAGGTAGTACAATGTCCCAAGCCACAACTGTTGTACAGTTACCAGCCCCTCATAAGTAGTATCATGTCCCAAGCCCCAACTGTTGTACAGTGACCAGCCCCTCACAGGTAGTATCATGTCCCAAGCCCCAATGTTGTAAAATGACCAGCCCCTCACAGGTAGTGTCATGTCCCAAGCCCCAATGTTGTAAAATGACCAGCCCCTCACAGGTAGTATCATGTCCCAAGCCCCAACTGTTGTACAGTGAGCAGACTCTCACAGGAAGTTTCATGTCCCAAGCCCCAACTGTTGTACAGTGACCAGCCTCTCACAGGTAGTATGATGTCCCAAGTCCCAACAGTTGTACAGTGACCAGCCTCTCACAGGTAGTATCATGTCCAAAACCCGAATCGTTGTATAGTGACCAGCCTCTCACAGGCAGTATCATGTCCCAAGCCCAACCGTTGTAAAGTGACCAGCCTTTCACAGGTAGTATAATGCAACAAGCCCAAACTGTTGTACAGTGACCAGTATCTCAAAGGTAGAATCATGTCCCAAGCCCGAACTGATACACAGTGACCAGCCACTCACAGGTAGTATCATGTCCCAAGCCCCAACTGTTGTACAGTGACCAGCCTCTCACAGGACCAGCCACTCACAGTATCATGTCCCAAGCCCCAACTGTTGTACAGTGACCAGCCACTCACAGGTAGTATCATGTCCCAAGCCCCAACTGTTGTACAGTGACCAGCCACTCACAGGTAGTATCATGTCCCAAGCCCCAACTGTTGTACAGTGACCAGCCACTCACAGGTATTATCATGTCCCAAGCCCCAACAGTGACCAGCCTCTGACAGGTATGTATCATGTCCCAAGCCCCTACTGTTGTACAGTGACCAGCCACTCACAGGTAGTATCATGTCCCAAGCCACAACTGTTGTACAGTGACCAGCCTCTCTCACAGGTAGTATCATGCCCCAAGCCCCAACTGTTGTACAGTGACCAGCCTCTCACAGGTAGTATCATGTCCCAAGCCCCAACTGTTTGTACAGTGACCAGCCTCTCACAGGTAGTATCATGTCCCAAAGCCCAACTGTTGTACAGTGACCAGCCTCTCACAGGTAGTATCATGTCCCAAGCCCCAACTGTTGTACAGTGACCAGCCTCTCACAGGTAGTATCATGTCCCAAGACCAACTGTTGTACAGTGACCAGCTCTCTCACAGGTACAGTATCATGTCAGAAGTATCATGTCCCAAGCCCAGTTGTACAGAGACCAGCCTCTCACAGGTAGTATCATGCCCCAAAGCCCCAACTGTTGTACAGTGACCAGCCTCTCACAGTCATGTAGTATCATGTCCCAAGCCCCAACAGTTGTACAGTGACCAGCCTCTCACAGGTAGTATCATGTCCCAAACCCCAACTGTTGTACAGTGACCAACCTCTCACAGGTAGTATCATGTCCCAAGCCCCTACTGTTGTACAGTGACCAGCCTCTCACAGGTAGTATCATGTCCCAAAGGCCCAACTGTTGTACAGTGACCAGCCTCTCACAGGTAGTATCATGTCCCAAGCCCCAACTGTTGTACAGTGACCAGCCTCTCACAGGTAGTATCATGTCCCAAGCCCAACTGTTGTACAGTGACCAGCCTCTCACAGGGTAGTATCATGTCCCAAGCCCAAACTGTTGTACAGTGACCAGCCTCACAGACTATAGTATCATGTCCCAAGCCCCAACTGTTGTACAGTGACCAGCCTCTCACAGGTAGTATCCATGTCCCAAGCCTCACGTTTGTCCCTTTCTGACAGGAGTGCTTTATAATTCACAAATGTAAAATTTTGTAACGATGGTTGTGGGTGCCTCCGGGTATTTCGTCACACAAACTGATGGGGTAAGATCGAAATGACTTCCCACTAGTAAAACAATGTCTGAGCGAATATTGTTGACGTGTTTTGACACCATTGTGATTTTAGACAACATCGCCGTGATGCAATTTCTCAAAGTGTGGCTCATGAGGAATTCGAGGAAATAAAGGGTAATTGTGAAAGTATTACACCTCGTGTAAGAATCCGTGTCTCACCCGTAATTGCTGTTCGAGAATGGCAATAAGCTTCTGACACCCTGTTTCTGTAATTAATTAAAGACAAGACTACATCTCTTCGTATACACTTTGTTCATCATACATACATACCCATCATGCATACATACATACTTACATACATTACATACATACATACATACATACATACATACATTACATACATGCCACATACATACATACATACATACATACATACATACATACATACATACAGCATACATACATACATACATACATTACATACATACATACATACATACATACATACATACATACATACATACATACATACCATACATACATACGTATATAAGACCCGTGAAGATCCTGGGTTAGAATATTGATCTTCAGTAAACCCATGCTTGTCGTAAGAGGCGACTAACGGGATCAGATTTGGTCAGGCTGGCCTGACTTTGTTGACACATGTCATCGGTTCCGAGTTATTGCGGGTCGATGCTCATGCTGTTGATCACTTGATTGTCTCGATCTCGATTATTTACAGACCGCCGCCATAGCTCGAATATTGCTGAGGGCGGCGTAAAACTAAACTCACTCATTCACTCCACTCACTCACTCACTCCTTGGAATATGATCAATATGACTATTCATGACACGATCGCGTAATAACGAACTTAAATCAAGCGTAGTGATGCCGTGTTTGATTCACCGAGACGAGTAAAATCGTATCGAAGCTCTTATTAAGGTACAGCAACTGAAGCCGCACTGGTAAAACCTACTGAACTTCTGACGGCCTCCGTAATTAGCCAATTGGTTAGAGCGTCCAAATTCGAGAGCGGAAGGTCATGAGTTAGATCCGCGTCATACCAAAAGACGTTGTAACATGGTACTGTTGGTCCCCGCCCACAGCTCGGCATTAATAAGTACAACAAAGGACTGAGTCAACTCGGAGTCAATTATAATGTGTCTGAGTGGAATTATTCATGCTTCACTGTGGCATGAGTATCTCAGTGGGCTAGCACTATAAAACTAGCTTCAGTCTAGAAACAGAGAACAAAACGGCCATACGTACATACACTTCTTACACTAACAGGTGTCTTCATCCCGCTTATTTTACATGTGGAAACTCGTAAGCGTAATTAAGAGTAATATTGCGTCCACAATGGCAATGCTTTGGGGATGATCCTTTCACAATAATTTTGGCGCGATTGGCGTGTGGCCCTGTGCATAGAGCTGAGGTCACAAATCAGTTGAAGTTAAACAAAGTTGAGCTGGAGAGTCCGCGGATGGGTGACAGAGTTTGGCAGCTTGAGGTCCTGAGAGTTTTCAGCCCTGCCCCACAACTTTCATATATATATGTGTGTGTGCGTGTGTGCGTGTGCGTGCGTGTGCGTGTATTGCGTGTGTGGTAGTAGTGCATTGTATTTACAGCTTATGCTTGTTTATGCGTTTTACACAAGTGTGCGTGTGTTTGCAGGTGTGCAGGTGTGCGTGGTGTCGCTTGCATTATTGATACCCCATTGTGTTTTGGCGCCTTGTATGTAATGACCCTGACCCATTATGTCATGTTACATGAAACACGTGCTTTTACGTGAGCACTCAAGTAAGCTTAGGTAATTATGATCAATTCTTTAAACAAATTGCCGCGCTGGTTTCAGTGTGGTGCATGATCGGTGCTAATGTGTGCAGTTACTATGTTTGTGTGATAAAGGCGAACGTGACAGTTTCTAAATCCTTGTCAGACTGTTAGATTGACGGGAGCAATAAGATAAAGAAGCCAGATAAATTGAGTGAGTGAGTTTAGCCTTTGCGCCGCACTAAGCAATATTCCAGCTATATGGCGGCGGTCTGTAAATAATCGAGTCTGGACCAGACAACCCAGTGATCAATAGCCGATGAGCATCGATCTGCGCAAATGGGAACCGATGACATGTGTCAACTAAGCCAGCGAGCCTGACCACCAGATCCCGTTAGGTACAACCATAGGCGTAACAATAGGTGTAAGTATACTGTCTCCATGGTAATATCCAGTGATCCTTCCATACACATTATGGCGTTCGTTAAGTCATTGTGAGGTCCCAACACATCATAATCGACCAACTGCCAAATACATCTACTGACACGAGGTCATAGAGTGACATTGGCTTGACCTTCATTTTAAGGTCTCTGAACGCGTTCGAGCCTATCAAGGAAATGAAATGAAATCGGCAAAAGCACTGATTTATCAAATGTATTTATATATATTTATTTATATAAAAAAAGTGACTGCAGTCATGTATATGACCACTATATAGTAAGCATTGTACATGGAGTGGCAGATGTACAGATCCACAGAGGTAAGCCTAACTCACTGAAATGTGTACAAGTCATAATCACAATCAGGCTGATTTATCGTTGTTCTAATGTTTAGTTTTAAATACACTCATGATCTCCTACCTATTGCTACTAGCGTTACCGTAAGAATAGTACGTTTAAATAGTTTTAAGGACAACGACAGAAATACATGTTTACTAAGTTAACAATAATAATAACCAATCATCATATTAGTAGATGAGATCCTACATGTAATGCCACGTGTAATATTGTCCCCAGTAGATGCTGCGTGGAGAGCTTGATTGCAGTCACCCATTTCATTTCTTATCATATAAATCCAAAGGTTCCAGGGCAAGGTGTGTTTCAGATATTATTGACAAATACCATAAAATGCAAGCGTTAAATGTGACGCCTTATATAATTTCCGCGTCACGCGGTTCTCCAACAACCTGAGATCCTGATTCACACAAAGGAACGGTAGCTGAACCGACCAGATCGTCAGGCACAGCTAAAAGGTGAAGGGTCAATATTGATCAATATGTATACTGAACAACTGATATTTTACAGGCATGCCAAAATGACATGTTTAAAACATACCTTTATCTCTCTTGACCACAGTATGACATGCTCATTTGGTTTCAACTGAGCTTGAAGGATGCTGTCTATTTCCGTAAATGACACCAGAAAATGACACTCAGTCTCACTTTCACTACGTGGTCATGATCATGTGCTTTCAGATGTCTGGGGAAATAATGTTTGCCGGCAAATGTAGATTAGTTTTATTGATCAAACTACAGCGAGTGGGACCCCATGGTGTGGCTGGATCATTTTATTAACAATATTTAATTCAATAATTAGTGTTTCTCTCACGCAGACTTCACAGACTTCAGTTCAGCTTGGAAACAATGTACTTGTTGGCCAAGCGCCTGTATCGTTGTCGGCTACTTAGCCAATGAATACACTCCGTCATCTTCACCAACATCTCTCAGCGCCCCAGTGAGGGGCCTCATCACGCAATGAAACACTTGGATCCTCATATAACTCGATCGAATCCCTTCACTCACGTCATCTGCGGTGTTATGGTGCTCGAGGGAGGGACGCAGTGACTTCCTGTTTCTCTTCACAATACAGATCAGGATGCTGCTGATGATGATAAGGATGCTGACAGTTCCCAGGACAACTGGAACTAGGAAACCTTTTCCTCCTTTTAAATCAAATGCAAATATCGTTAAGTGCATATTGCAAGATGCGATCTATAAAGTGATAGGTGTATGGCTCGTTGTAATACTTTATAGTCTCCATTCTGTTCACGGTCATGTCAGGTGGATGACAAGTTAGAAATGTTGGAATATCTTCTTAGCAACAAAATAGCTTTCTAAAGGCAAGAAATCTCATTCCAGGATATTTCGTTCAGTGATGTGTGGTTATATGCCGGAAATTTCCTTTTAAGTCATGAAAATATATGAGGAAGCTGGAAAATATCTCTCGAAGAAGCGTATCTGATTTAAAATAATTCTAGTTTAACTACTCACCTTTAAAGCGTTCAGTACCACGACATGTCATGTTTATTTCTTCATTATGACAAAGAAATATCAGCCTAACTTCACCAAAATGCGATTCCGTTATGATCAGTTCTATTGGAACCTTTGCGTTCCCATTGGTTGCATGTGTCGGGTGCATATGTGTTCTTGTATCCAGGAATTCTCTGACACTCCCCGTCTGGAGCGTGAAATTGTTTTCCGCAGAACAGTAAAAGCCAAAATTTCCACTGTGAGGGATATGGTCTCGTGTACCTGAAGTGTTGTGGCGTCTCTGTCACTTTTTATGTTGCACGATGGATTCTCTACAACAAAAGTAAATTAATATCTAAAAAAACATATTCAGTTGAAAATAATCGACACCAAAAAGAAATACAAAGCTTCATGTCACCACACACTTGTAGCAGAGACACAAGGGTATGGCAGCATATAGAATTGTTTCGGAGCTCATTCAGACATAAACATAGAACGTCAGTGCAAAGAATAGTCTTGAATATCCTCAGAAATAAATTCCGTTTGATGTAAACGGAATAATATTTCTGAGGAACATATCATAAGTTGTTCGCTGGTTTCGAGGGGGGCATGGGTTGATGAACCCTCTATGTTTGTTTATGTTCGGGCTCAGGGAACATAAACAAACATCGAGGGTATATCAACCCATGGGCCCCGGGGGACCAGTGAACAACGCATTTATCTCACCGTGCACCTCGATGTTAATTATAAACTGTTTGTAGCACGGGTATGGGATCATAACAAGGAGTTTTACGTCGCACTCTGCTATTCCAGCTATATGGCGGCGGTTGTAAATAATCGAGCCTGGACCAGACAATCCAGGGATCAACAGCATGAACATAGATCTACACAAATGGGATACGATGACATGTGCCAACCAAGTAAGCGAGTCTAAACACCCGATCCCTTTCGTCGCCTCTTACGGCAAGCATGGGTTAATGAAGATCAATTCTAAACCCGGATCTTCTCGGGTCTCTACATTAGAGTGAGTGAGTGAGTGGTTTTACGCCGCTTTAAGCAATATTCCATCAATATAACGGCGGGGGACACCAGAAATGGGCTTCACACACTGTACCCATGTGGGGAATCGAACCCGGGTCTTCAGCGTGACTCTACGTTAGAAGTGTAATGATGGTTATGTACACATTTAAAGGATGTGGTGGTGGTAGGATATGTATAAAAACACATAAGTATGTCAGATAGGGATTTGTAATTTGTTTCAAGCACTACTTACGTCTGACAGTGATGGAGCATCCGTCTTTGTTGTCATTGGGTTGACCAAGTTCCTTGCATGTCCAGTTACCTCCGTGGCTTGGCTTGACCTTGTTTACTTGTAATTGCGTCTGAGTTTCGTTCAGTACTGAAGCATTATAACCCTGAATTTTGGGACAAAATGATGTTTTCGTGTCACACTGAATCGCAGTTCCATTAGGGTCAGTGAATTGAAGGGTGGCATTGGCAGTAGATGAAGAACAGATGAGTACAGCTGAGGTTCCAATCTCAATTATTCCAGGGGACATATCAGCTCAGGAACACCTAAGCAAAACATATTTAATTTATACAAGACGTATTTTCTTTAGATTTAATTGCTTACATGACGACATGTCAGGTTGTACACATGATAACATTACAGTTTCTTATACAACTTTTTCCGTGATGGTTAAAAATAACAAACAACAGATATTGTTGGCTACAGGCTATTCATTGCCATGTTGGCTGGTTTGTTGTTTTATGCCGCACTCAGAAATAACTCAGTTATATGGCGGCGGTCTTTACATAATCGTGTCTGGACCAGACAATCCAGTGATCAACACCATGAGCATCGATCTACTCATTTGGGATATGATGACATATGTCAACCAAGTCAGCGAGTCTGACCACCCGATCCGGTTAGTCGCCTCTTACAACCAGCATTGGTTACTGAAGATCAATTCTTACCCGGATCTTCACGGGTCCATTACCATGTACCACACTCACATTAACTAGTCTATTCCCGAGTTTGAGTTAATTCATGTTTGTCATTTGGAGACAAACGGACTATAGTTAAATATATTATAAATAAATACTATAGTATATAATATTTTAACTAATATTCAACTATTTGATAAGTAAGACTGGGATGAAGACAGAAACAGATGAAACCGGAAGTGCCGGATGTCTTCACAAGATGTGTTGAGATAAATATTTAATCTGTTCGGTTATCCTTGCACGTTTTCCTTACATAACCACAAGATATCCTGTCTCGGATATCTGAAAATACCACTGGGATGAAAATCAAAACTGCGTCTGAAAATGATACGATTAGATCACTGGGTAAATGCTTGTTTAAAAAGTAGTTGCCATCTAACAAACGTCCCAATCACACAGTGTTAAAACGTAGCGGTACACAATAAATTGTAAGAGTTACCTACCTTGTGCATGGAACAGGATGCAGATAAACAAACATGCTACTGCGGTGATGAAGATCAATCCTCTGTCTCTCACAGCTGGCATCTACCAACATAAATGCTTATCACCATCACAAATATATATATGTATGTCCTCATGCTGTTTGAACGTTGTAATGCTAACCTATGGAACAAAAGAACCCTTCTCGATGTGTAACCTTCTTACCCTTTTCTGTAATACTCGGTTGAGTAGTCCCGTGGTTCGCCCGTCACTCCTTAGATCCGGGTTCGATTCCCCACATGGGTACAATGGGTGAAGCCCATTTCTGAAGTCCCCCGCCGTGATATTATGAAATATTGCTAAAAGCGGCTAAAACTAAAATCACTCACTATTCTCATGAATATTTGTCAGGATTTTCGTTAGTGGTGCGCCCCGTCGCAGTAGGGCATGAAAATTGTAAGAAAACATAACTTTCCTTTTCCGTAATAGCGACACTGTGTAACCTGTGAACTGCTTTTCTTCAAACACAAATTGAATATAGGGAAGTAATTCGTGACAGTGAGGTGAAGCTATGGTTTCACTTGTAATTAGTGAGATGTTGTAACATATTTTATACACTCTTCAATAAAAGAAACGCAAAACCCAAATATCAATGAAAATTTGGTGTTATTCAAGGACGTGTAAATCAGCGGAAAACAAAGTACATGAATGAAATTTTGTGGAGCAATGCATTGCTATCTTGTCCATATTTCATGAGAATAACAGTCATCACAGTCATTACTGCTGTCCACCAGGTGGTGTTGAAGTCAGTACCTCGTATGACCACCTCCAGCTGCTACCACTGCCAGACACCTCCTGGGTACAGATCGAATCAGTCGTTGGATGTTTTGTTGTGGAATCCTTCTCCATTCCTCCTGCAGCACGTGGAACAACTGTTGAAGATTCTGTGGTGGAATACGACGTCGACGTACCCGTCTATCGATCTGATCCCAAAGGTGTTCGATTGGGTTTAGATCCGGGGATCTGGAGGGCCAGGGAGAGTATTGATGTTGTTATTGGCTAAGTAGTCGACGGTGGCACGTGCTGTGTGGGGCCTGGCGTTGTCCTGTTGGAGGAGCTGCCGTTGACGGTCAACAAAGTGAAGGACGTGCGGACGGAGAATCTGGCCAAAAGACGTTAAAATATGCTACTTGTTGGTCCCTGCCTGGCGCTCGGCATTAATGGGTACAACAAGGACTGGTCGGCTCGGAGTCAGTATAATGTGTCTGAGTGGGGTATTCATACTTCACTGCAGCATGGTATCTCAGTGGGCTAGCTTCAGTCTGGGCTAGTACAAACAGCCGCACATACATATACACACGCATGCACGTCGTCATATGAGCGAAATATTCTCAAACACGACGTTAAACCCAATTTCACCTCACCTCACCTCCTCCTGTGAACTTTTTACACTAACAGGTGTCTTCATCCACTTATTTTACATGTGAAACTCGTGAGCGTAATTAAGAGTAATATTGAGTCCACAATAACAGCCCTGGGGATGATCCTTTCACAATAATATTGCGTATTGGCGTTTGGCCCTGTGCATAGAGCTAAGGTCACAAAATCAATTGAAGTTAAACAAAATTGAGCGTGGAGAGTCCTTGGATGGGTGACAGTGTTTGGCAGCTTGAGTCCTGGGAGTTTCAGTCCAGCCCCACTCCTTTCATATATACTGACACACATTGAAAACGCAAAACCCATTTTGGCAATTTCTAACAAAGTTTTGTGAAGCAATTTCATTTACCACACGAAAATATAGTGATGTGAGGTTGCCGAATAAAACCATATGCACATCTGGGTTCGAACCCTTTTCGTGTTTCTGGCATGGGTACAGTTCATGAAAACACAACTCTGGCATATTCCTTGGACCTGTTGGGGCATCAGCAAAACTGGAAGCGTCCGTGACCGTCCCTTACCAGGACAAACTCCGGTCACGACCGGCACATCCGACGAGTTCACCAAAGAAACCGCTTTCAGACAGCAGCAAACTCACCTCGAAACACCGTAGGACGTAAAGGACGCCACATCAGCGCCATGACAGTCATTTGACGTCTGCAGGCTGTGGCACTAAGGGGCCATATCGGGAAACGTCATTACGCAACGTCATCGAGTCAACAGACTCCTGTTTGCACAGCAACATAGCCTCCAACCACCATGAATCTCCAACCAGTGGGTGTTTTCAATGGGCCCAGGTTCTGTGTGTCATTTGCAGATGGCGGACAACGCGTTTACAGGCAGCAACATGAACATGAGCTTGGCCGCCGGATTCATCAATGTCAACGTCAACGTCAGCCAAAAACGTCACTGAGTTGACCCTGGCTTTACAACAGGAGTGGCAGAACATCCCCCAAGCACCTGTTCGACGTTTGTGCGAATCCATGCCACGTCGACTCCGTGCATGTGTACAGGCTCAGGGAGGTCACACTCGCTACTGACGGACGTAAGGGGGGTCTGTGTGTGACGCTTGACGGGTCAGTCATATTGGCGGTTGCAATCATTTTTATGAAAATGAAGCACAATGAAATTCTCAAGATAACTGTAGAACAATGTTCATCCAAGTATTGTTGTTTGTTAAGTTTTACCTCATTTGAATTTGGTTTTGCGTTTTCAATGTGTGTCAGTATATATATATATATATATATATATATATATATATATATATATATATATATATATGTGTGTTTGTGTGTGTGTGTGTAGTGCATTGTATTTACATGTATACTTGTTAATGCGTTTTACACAAGTGTGCGTGTGTTTGCATGTGTGTAAGTGTACGTGTGTCCACTTGCGTTATTGATACCCCATTGTGTTTGGCGCCTTGTATATGTGACGTGACCCATTATGTTTTGTTACATGAAACACGTGCTTTACGTGAGCACTCAAGTAAGCTTAGGTAATTATGATGAATTTTTAAACAAATTGCCGCTGGTTTCAGGTGGTGCATGATCGGTGCTAATGTGTGCAGTTACTATGTTTGTGTGATATAAGGGGAACGTGACAGTTTCTAAATCCTTGTCTGACTGTTAAATATAGCAGGAGCAATAAGATAAAGAAGCCATGATAAATGAGTGAGTGGGTTTTAGTTTTACGCCGCTGTTAGCAATATTCCAGCAATATCACGGCGGGGACACCAGAAATGAGCTTCACACATTGCACCCTTGAGGGGAATCGAACTCAGGCCTTCGGCGTGACGAGCGAACGCTTTAACCAGTGGGCTACCCCAACGTCCCCATGATGAATGAACAGGAATGAGGGAGATATATATGTAACCGTATGCATGTTAAATAAGAGACTAGTGTTCGACATCACACCTATGTTTGTATATTTATTGATATACGTTAATGTGCATAAATAAATATGAATGACGTTTTAATGCTACATCGCATTTCTGTAAATAATCGAGTCTGGACCAGACAATCCATTGATCAATAGCATGAGCATCGATCTGCGCGAACCGATGACATTTAGTCAACCAAGCCAGCGAGCCTGACCACCTGATCCCGTTAGGTACGACAATAGGTGTAAGTATACTGTCTCCATGATCCTTCCATACACATTATGGCGTTCGCTAAGTCATTGTGATGTCCCAACATATCATAATCTACCAACTGCCAAATACATCTACTGACATGAGGTCATAGAGGGACATTGGCTTGACCTTCATTTTAAAGGTCTCTGAACGCGTTCACGCCTATCAAGGAAATGAAATAAAATCGGAAAAAGCACTGATTTATCACATTTATTTATATATTTATTTATATAAAAAAAGTGACTGCAGTCATGTATATGACCACTATATAGTAAGCATTGTACATGGAGTGGCAGATGTACAGATCCACAGAGGTAAGCCTAACTCACTGAAATGTGTACAAGTCATAATCACAATCAGGCTGATTTATCGTTGTTCTAATGTTTAGTTTTAAATACACTCATGATCTCCTACCTATTGCTACTAGCGTTACCGTAAGAATAGTACGTTTAAATAGTTTTAAGGACAACGACAGAAATACATGTTTACTAAGTTAACAATAATAATAACCAATCATCACATTAGTAGATGAGATCCTACATGTAATGCCACGTGTAATATTGTCCCCAGTAGATGCTGCGGAGAGCTTGATTGCAGTCACCCATTTCATTTCTTATCATATAAATCCAAAGGTTCCAGGGCAAGGTGTGTTTCAGATATTATTGACAAATACCATAAAATGCAAGCGTTAAATGTGACGCCTTATATAATTTCCGCGTCACGCGGTTCTCCAACAACCTTAGCCTGATTCACACACTGAACGGTAGCTGAACCGACCAGATCGTGAGGCACGGCTAAAAAGATGAAGGGTCAATATTGATCAATATGTATACTGAACAACTGATATTTTACAGGAATGCCAAAATGACATGTTTAAAACATACCTTTATCTCTCTTGACCACAGTATGACATGCTCATTTGGTTTCAACTGAGCTTGAAGGATGCTGTCTATTTCCGAAAATGACACCGGAAAATGACACTCAGTCTTACTTTCACAACGTGGTCATGATGTGTGCTTTCAGATTTCTGTGGAAGTAATGTTTGCGGACAAAAGTAGATTAGTTTTTTATCAAACTACAGCGAGAGGGACCCCATGGTGTGGCTGGATCATTTTATTAACCATATTTAATTCAATAATTAGTGTTTCTCTCACGTAGACTTCAGTTCAGCTTGGAAACAATCTACTTAGCCAATGAATACAGTCCGTCATCTTCACCAACATTTCTCAGCCCCCGCTTGAGGGCCTCATCACGCAATGAAACACTTGGATCCTCATATAACTCGATCGAATCCCCTTCACTCACGTCATCTGCGGTGTTATGGTGCTCGAGGGAGGGGCGTAATGCCTTCCAGTTTCTCTTCACAATACAGATCAGGATGCTGCTGCTGATGATATAAGGATGCTGACAGTTCCCAGGACAACTGGAACTAGGAAACCTTTTCCTCCTTTTAAATCAAATGCAAATATCGTTAGGTGCATATTGCAAGATGCGATCTATAAAGTGATAGGTGTATGGCTCGTTGTAATACTTTATAGTCTCCATTCTGTTCACGGTCACGTCAGGTGGATGACAAGTTAGAAATGTTGGAATATCTTCTTAGCAACAAAATAGGTTTCTAAAGGCAAGAAATCTCATTCCAGGATATTTCGTTCAGTGATGTGTGGTTATATGCCGGAAATTTCCTTTTAGGTCATGAAAATATATGAGGAAGCTGGAAAATATCTCTCGAAGAAGCGTATCTGATTTAAAATAATTCTAGTTTAACTACTCACCTTTAAAGCGTTCAGTACCACGACATGTCATGTTTATTTCTTCATTATGACAAAGAAATATCAGCCTAACTTCACCAAAATGCGATTCCGTTATGATCAGTTCTATTGGAACCTTTGCGTTCCCATTGGTTGCATTGTCGTGTGCATATGTGTTCTTGTATCCAGGAATTCTCTGACACTCCCCGTCTGGAGCGTGAAATTGTTTTCCGCAGAACAGTAAAAGCCAAAAATTCCACTGTGAGGGATATGGTCTCGTGTACCTGAAGTGTTGTGGCGTCTCTGTCACTTTTATGTTGCACGATGGATTCTCTAC
Organism: Haliotis rubra; assembly: GCF_003918875.1. Classification (NCBI taxonomy): domain Eukaryota; kingdom Metazoa; phylum Mollusca; class Gastropoda; order Lepetellida; family Haliotidae; genus Haliotis; species Haliotis rubra. The sequence continues at coordinate 472,762 of NW_025767346.1, read as the reverse complement.
AACAAAGTAAATTAATATCTAAAAAAACATATTCAGTTGAAAATAATCGACACCAAAGAAATACAAAGCTTCATGTCACCACACACTTGTAGCAGAGACACAAGGGTATGGCAGCATATGGGCATTGTTTCGGAGCTCATTCAGACATAAAGAGAGAACGTCAGTGCAAAAGAATAGTCTTGAATATCCTCAGAAATAAATTCCGTTTGATGTAAAGGGAATAATATTTCTGAGGAACATATCATAAGTTGTTCGCTGGTTTCGAGGGGGGCATGGGTTGATGAACCCTCTATGTTTGTTTATGTTCGGGCTCAGGGAACATAAACAAACATCGAGGGTACATCAACCCAGTGAACAACGCATTTATCTCACCGTGCACCTCGATGTTAATTATAAACTGTTTGTAGCACGGGTATGGGATCATAACAAGGAGTTTTACGTAGCACTCTGCTATTCCAGCTATATGGCGGCGGTTTGTAAATAATCGAGTCTGGACCAGACAATCCAGGGATCAACAGCATGAACATAGATCTACACAAATGGGATACGATGACATGTGTCAACCAAGTAAGCGAGCCTGACCACCCGATCCCTTTAGTCGCCTCTTACGGCAAGCATGGGTTACTGAAGATCAACTCTAAACCCGGATCTTCTCGGGTCTCTACGTTAGAGTGAGTGAGTGAGTGAGTGAGTATGGTTTGACGCCGCTTTTAGCAATATTCCATCAATATAACGGCGGGGGACACAGAAATGGGCTTCACACACTGTACCCATGTACCCATCGAACCCGGGTCTTCAGCGTGACTCTACGTTAGAAGTGTAATGATGGTTATGTACACATTTAAAGGATGTGGTGGTGGTAGGATATGTATAAAAACACATAAGTATGTCAGATAGGGATTTGTAATTTGTTTCAAGCACTACTTACGTCTGACAGTGATGGAGCATCCGTCTTTGTTGTCATTGGGTTGACCAAGTTCCTTGCATGTCCAGTTACCTCCGTGGCTTGTTTGACCTTGTTTACTTGTAATTGCGTCTGAGTTTCGTTCAGTACTGAAGCATTATAACCCGGAATTTTGGTACAAAATGACTGTTTCGGGTCACACTGAATCGGAGTTCCATTAGGGTCAGTGAATTGAAGGGTGGCATTGGCAGTAGATGACGAACAGATGAGTACAGGTGAGGTTCCAATCTCAATTATTCCAGGACATATCAGCTCAGGAACACCTAAGCAAAAACATATTTAATTTATTCAAGACGTATTTTCTTTAAATTTAATTGGTTACATGACGACATGTCAGGTTGTACACATGACAACATTACAGTTTCTTCTACAACTTTTTCCATGATGGTTAAAAATAACAAACAACAGATATTGTTGGCTACAGGCTATTCATTGCCATGTTGGCTGGTGTGTTGTTTTACGCCGCACTCAAAAATAACTCAGTTATACGGCGGCGGTCTGTACATAATCGTGTCTGGACCAGACAATCCTGTGATCAACACCTTGAGCATCGATCTTCTCATTTGGGATACGATGACATGTGTCAACCAGGTCAGCGAGCCTGACCACCAGATCCCGTTAGCCGCCTCTTACAACAAGCATGGGTTACTGAAGATCAATTCTAACCCGGATCTTCACGGGTCCATTACCATTTACCTCACTCACATTTACTAGTCTATTCCCGAGTTTGAGTTAATTCATGTTTGTCATTTGGAGACAAACGGACTATAGTTAAATATAGTATAAATAAACACTATAGTATATAATATTTTAACCAATATTCAACTATTTGATAAGTAAGACTGGGATGAAGACAGAAACAGATGAAACCGGAAGTGCCCGATGTCTTCACACGATGTGTTGAGATAAATATTTTATCTTTTCGGTTATCCTTGCACGTTTTCCTTACATAACAACAAGATATCCTGTCTCAGTTATCTGAAAATACCACTGGGATGAAAAGCAAAACTGCGTCTGAAAATGATACGATTAGATCACTGGGTAAATGCTTGTTTAAAAGTAGTTGCCATCTAACAAACGTCCCAATCACACAGTGTTAAAACGTAGCGGGACACAATAAATTGTAAGAGTTACCTACCTTGTGCATGGAACAGGATGCAGATAAACAAACATGCTACTGCGGTGATGAAGATCAATCCTCTGTCTCTCACAGCTGGCATCTACCAACATAAATGCTCATCACCATCACAAATATATATATGTATGTCCTCATGCTCTTTGAACGTTGTAATGCTAACCTATGGAACAAAAAGAACCCTTCTCGATGTGTAACCTTCTTACCCTTTTCTGTAATACTCGGTTGAGTAGTCCCGTGGTTAAAGCGTTCTCCCGTCACTCCTTAGATCCGGGTTCGATTCCCCACATGGGTACAATGGGTGAAGCCCATTTCTGAAGTCCCCGTTGTGATATTATGAAATATTGCTAAATAGCGGCGAAAACTAAAATCACTCACTATTCTCATGAATATTTGTCCGGATATTCGTTAGTGGTGCGCCCCGTCGCAGTAGGGCATGAAAATTGAAAAAAACATAACTTTCCTTTTCCGTAATAGCGACACTGTGTAACCTGTGAACTGCTTTTCTTAAGACACAAATTGAATATAGGGAAGTAATTCGTGACAGTGAGTTGAAGCTATGGTTTCACTGGTAATTAGTGAGATGTTGTAACACATGTTATACACTCTTCAAAAAAAGAAACGCAAAACCCAAATATCAATGAAAATATGGTGTTATTCAGGGACGTATAAATCAGCGGAAAACAAAGTACATGAATGAAATTTTGTGGAGCAATGCATTGCTATCTTGTCCATATTTCATGAGAATAACAGTCATCACAGTCATTACTGCTGTCCACCAGGTGGTGTTGAAGTCAGTACCTCGTGACCACCTCCAGCTGCTACCACTGCCCGACACCTCCTGGGTACAGATCGAATCAGTCGTTGGATGTTTTGCTGTGGAATCCTTCTCCATTCGTCCTGCAGCATGTGGAACAACTGTTGAAGATTCTGTGGTGGAATACGACGTCGACGTACCCGTCTATCGATCTGATCCCAAAGGTGTTTGATTGGGTTTAGATCCGGGGATCTGGAGGGCCAGGGGAGAGTATTGATGTTGTTATTGGCTAGGTAGTCCACGGTGGCACACAGTTAAGCGTAATTAAGAGTAATATTGAGTCCACAATAACAGCCCGGGGATGATCCTTTCTCAATAATATTGCGTATATTCGCGGGTGGCCCTGTGCATAGAGCTGAGGTCACAAATCAGTTGAAGTTACACAAAGTTGAGCGTGGAGAGTCCTTGGATGGGTGACAGTGTTTGGCAGCTTGAGTCCTGGGAGTTTCAGTCCCTCCCATTCCTTCATATATACTGACACACATTGAAAACGCAAAACCCATTTTGGCAATTTCTAACAAAGTTTTGTGAAGCAATTTCATTTACCACACGAAAATATAGTGATGTGAGGTTGCCGAATAAAACCATATATGCACATCTGGGTTCGAACCCTTTTCGTGTTTCTGGCATGGGTACAGTTGATGAAAACACAACTCCTGGCATATTCCTTGGACCTGTTGGGGTGCATGATTATCATGACATACACATGCAAAGCCAGGTTTTGGACGCATAAAGGCACTATGGTTCAACCGTTTCACTTAGCAGTCACAAAATGCCGCACGGCTCAGTGAACAGCAGAGGGAACAAGCTATCGGGATGCTGTTGGTGGGAACATCACAAAATGAGGTCACCCACCACTTCGGAGTGAGCCCATCCACCATCAACAGACTCCAAAATCGTCATCAGCAAACTGGAAGCGTCCGTGACCGTCCCTTACCAGGACAAACTCCAGTCACGACGGCACGTCCAGACGGCACATCCGACGATTTCATCAAAGAAACTGCTTTCAGACAGCAGCAAACTCACCTCGAAACACCGTAGGACGTAAAGGACGCCACATCAGCGCCATGACAGTCATTTGACGTCTGCAGGCTGTGGCACTAAGGGGCCATATCGGGAAACGTCATTACGCAACGTCATCGAGTCAACAGACTCCTGTTTGCACAGCAACATAGCCTCCAACCACCATGAATCTCCAACCAGTGGGTGTTTTTCAATGGGTCCAGGCTCTGTTAGTCATTTGCAGATGGCAGACAGCGCGTCTACAGGCAGCAACATGAACATGAGCTTGGCCGCCGGATTCATCAATGTCAACGTCAACGTCAGCCAAACAACGTCGCTGAGTTGACCCTGGCTTTACAACAGGAGTGGCAGAACATCCCCAAGCACCTGTTCGACGTTTGTGCGAATCCATGCCACGTTGACTCCGTGCATGTGTACAGGCTCAGGGGAGGTCACACTCGCTACTGACGGACGTAATGGGGGTTTGTGTGTGACGCTTGACGTGTCAGTCATATTATGGAACTGTTGCAATCATTTTCATGAAAATGAAGCACAATGAAATTCTCAACATAACTGTAGAACAATTTTCATCCAAGTATTGTTGTTTGTTAAGATTTCCTCATTTGAATTTGGTTTTGCGTTTTCAATGTGTGTCAGTATATATATATATATGTGTGTGTGTTTGTGTGTGTGTGTGTGTGTGTGTGTGTGTATAGTGCATTGTATTTACATGTATACTTGTGTATGCGTTTTTACACAAGTGTGCGTGTGTTTGCATGTGTGTAGATGTACGTGTGTCCACTTGCGTTTTGATACCCCATTGGGTTTGGCGCCTTGTATATGTGACCTGACCCATTATGTTATGTTACATGAAACACGTGCTTTACGTGATCACTCAAAGTAAGCTTAGGTAATTATGATGAATTTTTAAACAAATTGCCGCTGGTTTCAGGTGGTTTATGATTGGTGCTAATGTGTGCAGTTACTATGTTTGTGTGATAAGGCGAACGTGACAGTTTCTAAATCCTTGTCAGACTGTTAAATATAGCAGGAGCAGTAAGATAAAGAAGCCATGATAAATGAGTGAGTGGGTTTAGTTTTACGCCGCTGTTAGCAATATTCCAGCTATATCACGTCAGGGGACACCAGAAATGAGCTTCACACATTGCACCCTTGAGGGGAATCGAACTCAGACCTTCGGCGTGACGAGCGAACGCTTTAACCAGTGGGCTACCCCAACGCCCCCATGGTGAATGGACAGGAATGAGGAGATATAGATGTAACCGTATGCATGTTAAATAAGAGACTCTGTGTTCGACTTCACACCTATGTTTGTATATTTATTGATATTCGTTAATGTGCATAAATAAATATGAATGACTTTTTAATGCTACATCGCATTTCTAGATACAAGCCAGCATTCAGTCAACATGGACCCTTGAAGATCTGGATTAGTCTTTAGCAACCCATGCTTGTCGTAAAAGCGAATAACGGATAGGAAGGTCAGGCTCACTGACTTGGTTGACACATGTCATCGTATCCAATCGGAGATTGATGCGCATGGTGTTCAACACTGTCTGGTCCATACATTGGTATTTACAGACCGTCGCCATATAGCTGGATTATTGCTGAGTGCGGAGTAAAACTAAACTGACCCACTTTTACAAAAGGTAGAAGATGCTAGGAAATGTCCAACAAATGTACAGTCTAGTAATACAACATTAGTTAAGCGTGACAGTGAATGTAATGGTCCTCAAAGATCTGGAAGAACGATAGGGGAAAGTTGACAATTGCAAAGGTGACGTTTTGGTGTCTGTTGTGCAAAGTACCAAACGGTTTGATCCTAAGATAAAATACTAGGAAATAACGTAACAATTCCAACAGTGTCACTCGACGAGGGATACCGCTTCTGAGTTTCCAAAAAGTGATTTGCGTGTGTGAAATATCCCACTCCTCCTGCAGCGCCTGACCAAGTTCAGCCAATGTGATCGATGGTCCAATATTGTCTGAGACATCATGAATGAGGGAAAACGTCATGTCAGACGTTGATGTTGGTTTTGCAGAAGGTGAGCGTTACTGATTTGTGAACGGTCAGCACACTGTTGACGCCCCTAAAGACTCAACGTCCACTCACACGCCCTACGAAAGGTACAACAATAGTGAGTGAGTGAGGTTAGTTTTACGCCGCACTCAGCAATATTCCAGCTATATGGCGGCGGTCTGTAAATAATCGAGCCTGACCAGACAATCCAGTGATCAATAGCATGAGCATCGATCTGCGCAAATGGGAACCGATGACATGTGTCAACCAAGCCAGCGAGCCTCGACCACCCGATCCCGTTAGGTACAACAATAGGCGTAAGAATAGGTGTAAGTATACTGTCTCCATGGTAATATCCAGTGATCCTTCCATACACATTATGGCGTTCGCTAAGTCATTGTGATGTCCCAACACATCATAATCTACCAACTGTCATAGAGTGACATTGGCTTGACCTTCATTTTAAGGTCTCTGAACGCGTTCACGCCTATCAAGGAAAATGAAATTAAATCGGAAAAGCACTGATTTAACAAATGTATTCATATATAATTATTTATATAAAAACAGTGACTGCAGTCATGTATATGACCACTATATAGTAAGCATTGTACATGGAGTGGCAGATGTACAGATCCACAGAGGTAAGCCTAACTCACTGAAATGTGTACAAGTCATAATCACAATCAGGCTGGATTTATCGTTGTTCTAATGTTTTTGGTTTTAAATACACTCATGATCTCCTACCTATTGCTACTAGCGTTACCGTAAGAATAGTACGTTTAAATAGTTTTAAGGACAACGACAGAAATACATGTTTACTAAGTTAACAATAATAATAACCAATTATCATATTAGTAGATGAGATCCTACATGTAGTGCCACGTAATCAAATCAAATCTTTATTTCTGATACTATGAGGCCACGGGCCTATGAGTACAAAAACACCTCATCGGTGCAGACATGAAATAAAATGATAACAATGAAAGCATGTATAATATATACAATCTTAATATGACAAAATTGGATTTCCTTTTTTCGAATGCATAAAACAGATATTTAGCAGTATTCAAGGAAATGTCTTCATACTTTTGGATGATAACAACGAACTGAAATTTAGTATATTGGGGAAAACATAGAACTGCGACAAAAGATATTTTACGTCTTTATTCAATGTAGGCTGGACAGATAAGTAAGAAGTAATATTCATTTTCAATTACGTTTAAGTTACACATTTTGCATGTTCTTTGTTCCCGGGAATGTTATAGTAACGGCCTCTTTCAATTTCTAAACTATGGGAACTTAACCTAAATCGTGATAGACAAGATCTGTATTTGGATAAAGTAATATGAGTTAAGTATGTTTCACAAGAAATCGTTAATTTAAAAATTATAATACGTAAACATTTTGGGGCTCTCAGATAAATCACTATGGCAAACTTGCCGAAAATTATCTTTCTTCAGTCGTTGAAAAACATTTTAACAAAAACGTTTTTATCTCCGTAAGTGTGTGATACCCAAACATCACCAAAACCTAATTTAAATATGATATTTCTAACTTTGGTAACCCAGTTCTCATAGCCTTTCTCATCAAACATACGCATCGTATTGTAACATATGCAAACGGCATCCAGGCATGTTAATAAGATTTAACCTAATATTTAATACATTTTAAAACAGCAGATAGTTGGACAGGATATCTACCACACTCGGCTAATACTCCATTATTGATCGTTGATAACTTAACGTTTAGAAAACGTTTGCAGGCATATATATGTACTTTTTTCCAGTTCTTCCATATTATTAAGCCCCCAAATTTCAGCCCCATAGAGGAGAATTGGTGTTATCTTTTGTATCGAATAATTTGAAATACAGATGAGGTGAGTGTGGCTTTCAAGGAATGTATACTACTAAGAAGTAATGACAACATTTTTCTGGCTTGAATGGAAATATTTTCAAACGCTTTCGACCACTGTAACCCATTACTAAAATACAACCGAGATAACAATATCCTGAAAACAACTTCAACAACACTACCATTATAAAACCATTTTTCAAACCGAGATAAACCACCTCCTTTCTTAAAACTACAATTTTTGTATGCATGTTGACTGACAATTTCCATTCTGAACAGTACCTATTAAGAATATTTAGTTTAAACTGCAGACTTCTCTACGCTGTTCCCAAACAAAAAATAAGGTCATCCGCAAATAAAAGCAAGGAAAAATATGAGTAACATCTGGATGTAGCTGGACACTAAAACCGACATTCACTTTCAATTACATGAACTAATTCATTTATATAAAACTGAAAACAAAAAAGGGCTGAGCATACACCCTTTGTCTGACTCCCATTGGGCAATCAAATACACGAGATAAACTACTATTTGAGCGAACACAAGATTTTACATCGATTATAAATAGACTCTAACATTTTACCCATTTTACGACTCAGACCGTAGTTTATATAATAACTTCCAAAGAAAATGTCTTTGAACAGAATCGAAAGCTTTGAGAATCAACAAAAAGCTACATAGAATTTTACCACCTTTGCGGGAAAGATAACGCTCTCGATAATAGAATTCAGAACAAAACAATTGTCAACCACTGAATAACCTTTTTCTAAACCCTGATTGACACTCAAGAAATTTTTTACTCAACACATCAGACCAGCACACTAATCGCTGATTCAGGATGTACGTGAAGACTTTGCTCAGGATACTCAGGAGGCTTATTGCTCTGTAGTTGTCGGGGATAGAAGTGTCACCTTTCTTATGAAAAGGAATGAATATTCCTGTAGACCAGGTCTCTGGGAATTTACCCTTTTGGTACATCCTATTGAATATTATCTCGAGATATGGAACGATTACATGGGAGGAATGTTTAAGATATTCACTCGATATGTCATCAAGTCCTGAGATTTGTTGTTCTTTAGCGCCTCGAGACAGCGAATGATCTCCAATCTTGTAAAGGGGAATCCAGAATATCTTCAGTGATTTCTGTTATAGAATCTGGGGATCTTCTATATGCCACGTGTAATATTGTCCCCAGTAGATGCTGCAGAGAGCTTGATTGCAGTCACCCATTTCATTTCTTATCATATAGATCCAAAGGTTCCAGGGCAAGGTGTGTTTCAGATATTATTGGCAAATACCATAAAATGCAAACGTTAAATGTGACGCCTTATATAATTTCCTCCACTGTCCGGCACTCCGCGTTACGCGGTTCTCCAACAACCTTAGCCTGATTCAAACAATGAACGGTAACTGAACCGACCAGATCGTCAGGCACGGCTAAAAAGATGAAGGGTCAATATTGATCAATATGTATACTGAACAACTGATATTTTACAGGCATGCCAAAATGACATGTTTAAAACATACCTTTATCTCTCTTGACCTCAGTATGACATGCTCATTTGGTTTCAACTGAGCTTGAAGGATGCTGTCTATTTCCGTAAATGACACCAGAAAATGACACTCAGTCTCACTTTCACTACGTGGTCATGATCATGTGCTTTCAGATGTCTGGGGAAATAATGTTTGCCGGCAAATGTAGATTAGTTTTATTGATCAAACTACAGCGAGTGGGACCCCATGGTGTGGCTGGATCATTTTATTAACAATATTTAATTCAATAATTAGTGTTTCTCTCACGCAGACTTCACAGACTTCAGTTCAGCTTGGAAACAATGTACTTGTTGGCCAAGCGCCTGTATCGTTGTCGGCTACTTAGCCAATGAATACACTCCGTCATCTTCACCAACATCTCTCAGCGCCCCATTGAGGGCCTCATCACGCAATGAAACACTTGGATCCTCAGATAACTCGATCGAATCCCCTTCACTCACGTCATCTGCGGTGTTATGGTGCTCGAGGGAGGGACGCAGTGACTTCCTGTTTCTCTTCACAATACAGATCAGGATGCTGCTGCTGATGATAAGGAAGCCGACACTTCCCAGGACAACTGGAACTAGGAAACCTTTTCCTCCTTTTAAATCAAATGCAAATATCGTTAAGTGCATATTGCAAGATGCGATCTATAAAGTGATAGGTGTATGGCTCGTTGTAATACTTTATAGTCTCCATTCTGTTCACGGTCACGTCAGGTGGATGACAAGTTAGAAATGTTGGAATATCTTCTTAGCAACAAAATAGCTTTCTAAAGGCAAGAAATCTCATTCCAGGATATTTCGTTCAGTGATGTGTGGTTATATTCCGGAAATTTCCTTTTAGGTCATGAAAATATATGAGGAAGCTGGAAAATAACCTTCGAAGAAGCGTATCTCATTTAAAATAATTCTAGTTTAACTACTCACCTTTAAAGCGTTCAGTACCACGACATCTCATGTTTATTTCTTCATTATGACAAAGAAATATCAGCCTAACTTCACCAAAATGCGATTCCGTTATGATCAGTTCTATTGGAACCTTTGCGTTCCCATTGGTTGCATATGTCGTGTGCATATGTGTTCTTGTATCCAGGAATTCTCTGACACTCCCCGTCTGGAGCATGAAATTGTTTTCCGCAGAACAGTAAAAGCCAAAATTTCCACTGTGAGGGATATGGTCTCGTGTACCTGAAGTGTTGTGGCGTCTCTGTCACTTGTTATGTTGCACGATGGATTCTCTACAACAAAAAAGTAAATTAATATCTAAAAAACATATTCAGTTGAAAATAATCGACACCAAAAGAAATACAAAGCTTCATGTCACCACACACTTGTAGCAGAGACACAAGGGTATGGCAGCATATGGCATTGTTTCGGAGCTCATTCAGACATAAACATAGAACGTTAGTGCAAAAGAATAGTCTTGAATATCCTCAGAAATAAATTCCGTTTGATGTAAAGGGAATAATATTTCTGAGGAACATATCATAAGTTGTTCGCTGGTTTCGAGGGGGCATGCGTTGATGAACTTCTCTATGTTTGTTTATGTTCGGGCTCAGGAACATAAACAAACATCGAGGGGTACATCAACCCATGGGCCCTGGGGACCAGTGAACAACGCATTTATCTCACCGTGCACCTCGATGTTAATTATAAACTGTTTGTAGCACGGGTATTGATCATAACAAGGAGTTTTACGTAGCACTCTGCTATTCCAGCTATATGGCGGCGGTCTGTAAATAATCGAGTCTGAAGACAATCCAGGGATCAACAGCATGAACATCGATCTGCGCAAATGGGACACGATGACATGTGTCAACCAAGTAAGCGAGCCTGACCACCCGATCCCTTTAGTCGCCTCTTACGGCAAGCATGGGTTACTGAAGATCAATTCTAAACCCGGATCTTCTCGGGTCTCTACGTTAGTGAGTGAGTGAGTGATGGTTTTTGACGCCGCTTTAAGCAATATTCCATCAATATAACGGCGGGGACACCAGAAATGGGCTTCACACACTGTACCCATGTAGGGAATCGAACCCGGGTCTTCAGCGTGACTCTACGTTAGAAGTGTAATGATGGTTATGTACACATTTAAAGGATGTGGTGGTGGTAGGATATGTATAAAACACATAAGTATGTCAGATAGGATTTGTAATTTGTTTCAAGCACTACTTACGTCTGACAGTGATGGAACATCCGTCTTTGTTGTCATTAGGTTGACCAAGTTCCTTGCATGTCCAGTTACCTCCGTGGCTTGGCTTGACCTTGTTTACTTGTAATTGCGTCTGAGTTTCGTTCAGTACTGAAGCATTATAACCCTGAATTTTGGGACAAAATGACATTTTCGTGTCACACTGAATCAAAGTTCCATTAGGGTCAGTGAATTGAAGGGCGGCATTGGCAGTAGATGAAGAACAGATGAGTACAGCTGAGGTTCCAATCTCAATTATTCCAGGACATATCAGCTCAGGAACACCTAAGCAAAACCATATTTAATTTATACAAGACGTATTTTCTTTAGATTTAATTGGTTACATGACGACATGTCAGGGTTGTACACATGACAACATTACAGTTTCTTATACAACTTTTTCAATGATGGTTAAAAATAAGAAACAACAGATATTGTTGGCTACAGGCTAATCATTGCCATGTTGGCTGGTTTGTTGTTTTACGCCGCACTCAGAAATAACTCAGTTATACGGCGGCGGTCTGTACATAATCGTGTCTGGACCAGACAATCCTGTGATCAACACCATGAGCATCGATCTACTCATTTGGGATACGATGACATGTGTCAACCAAGTCAGCGAGCCTGACCACCAGATCCGTTAGTCGCCTCTTACAACAAGCATGGGTTACTGAAGATCAATTCTAACCCGGATCTTCACGGGTCCATTACCATGTACCACACTCACATTAACTAGTCTATTCCCGAGTTTGAGTTAATTCATGTTTGTCATTTGGAGACAAACGGACTATAGTTAAATATATTATAAATAAATACATGTACTATAGTATATAATATTTTAACTAATATTCAACTATTTGATAAGTAAGACTGGGATGAAGACAGAAACAGATGAAACCGGAAGTGCCGGATGTCTTCACACGATGTGTTGAGATAAATATTTAATCTGTTCGGTTATCCTTGCACGTTTTCCTTACATAGCCACGAGATATCCTGTCTCGGTTATCTAAAAATACCACTGGGATGAAAAGCAAAACTGCGTGTGAAAATGATACGATTAGATCACTGGGTAAATGCTTGTTGCCATCTAACAAACGTCCCAATCACACAGTGTTAAAACGTAGCGGTACACAATAAATTGTAAGAGTTACCTACCTTGTGCATGGAACAGGATGCAGATAAACAAACATGCTACTGCGGTGATGAAGATCAATCCTCTGTCTCTCACAGCTGGCATCTACCAACATAAATGCTCATCACCATCACAAATATATATATGTATGTCCTCATGCTGTTTGAACGTTGTAATGCTAACCTATGGAACAAAAGAACCCTTCTCGATGTGTAACCTTCTTACCCTTTTCTGTAATACTCGGTTGAGTCGTCCCGTGGTTAAAGCGTTCTCCCGTCACTCCTTAGATCCGGGTTCGATTCCCCACATGGGTACAATGGGTGAAGCCCATTTCTGAAGTCCCCCGCCGTGATATTATGAAATATTGCTAAATAGCGGCGAAAACTAAAATCACTCACTATTCTCATGAATATTTGTCCGGATATTCGTTAGTGGTGCGCCCCGTCGCAGTAGGGCATGAAAATTGAAAAAAAACATAACTTTCCTTTTCCGTAATAGCGACACTGTGTAACCTGTGAACTGCTTTTCTTAAGACACAAATTGAATATAGGGAAGTAATTCGTGACAGTGAGTTGAAGCTATGGTTTCACTGGTAATTAGTGAGATGTTGTAACACATGTTATACACTCTTCAAAAAAAGAAACGCAAAACCCAAATATCAATGAAAATATGGTGTTATTCAGGGACGTATAAATCAGCGGAAAACAAAGTACATGAATGAAATTTTGTGGAGCAATGCATTGCTATCTTGTCCATATTTCATGAGAATGACAGTCATCACAGTCATTACTGCTGTCCACCAGGTGGTGTTGAAGTCAGTACCTCGTATGACCACCTCCAGCTGCTACCACTGCCCGACACCTCCTGGGTACAGATCGAATCAGTCGTTGGATGTTTTGTTGTGGAATCCTTCTCCATTCCTCCTGCAGCATGTGGAACAACTGTTGAAGATTCTGTGGTGGAATAAGACGTCGACGTACCCGTCTATCGATCTGATCCCAAAGGTGTTCGATTGGGTTTAGATCCGGGGATCTGGAGGGCCAGGGGAGAGTATTGATGTTGTTATTGGCTAGGTAGTCGACGGTGGCACGTGCTGTGTGGGGCCTGGCGTTGTCCTGTTGGAAGAGCTGCCGTTGACGGTCAACAAAGTGAAGGACTTGCGGACGGAGAATCTGGCCAAAAGACGTTAAAATATGGTACTTGTTGGTCCCTGCCTGGCGCTCGGCATTAATGGGTACAACAAGGACTGGTCGGCTCGGAGTCAGTATAATGTGTCTGAGTGGGGTATTCATGCTTCACTGCGGCATGGTATCTCAGTGGGCTAGCTTCAGTCTGGGCTAGTACAAGCAGCCGCACATACACATACACACGCATGCACGTCGTCATATGAGCGAAATATTCTCAAGCACGACGTAAAAACCCAATTTCACCTCACCTCACCTCCTGTGAACTTCTTACACTAACAGGTGTCTTCATCCACTTATTTTACATGTGAAACTCGTAAGCGTAATTAAGAGTAATATTGAGTCCACAATAACAGCCCGGGGATGATCCTTTCACAATAATATTGCATATTGGCGTGTGGCCCTGTGCATAGAGCTGAGGTCACAAATCAGTTGAAGTTAAACAAAGTTGAGCGTGGAGAGTCCTTGGATGGGTGACAGTGTTTGGCAGCTTGAGTCCTGGGAGTTTCAGTCCTGCCCCACTCCTTTCATATATATATATATATATGTGTGTGTGTGTGTGTGTGTGTGTGTGTGTGTGTGTGTGTGTGTGTGTGTGTGTGTGTAGTGCATTGTATTTACATGTATACTTGTTTATGCGTTTTTACACAAGTGTGCGTGTGTTTGCATGTGTGTAGGTGTGCGTGTGTCCACTTGCGTTATTGATACCCCATTGTGTTTGGCGCCTTGTATATGTGACCTGACCCATTATGTTATGTTACATGAAACACGTGCTTTAAGTGAGCACTCAAGTAAGCTTAGGTAATTATGATGAATTTTTAAACAAATTGCCGCTGGTTTCAGGTGGTGCATGATTGGTGCTAATGTGTGCAGTTACTATGTTTGTGTGATAAGGCGAACGTGACAGTTTCTAAATCCTTGTCAGACTGTTAAATATAGCAGGAGCAATAAGATAAGCCATGATAAATGAGTGAGTGGGTTTAGTTTTACGCCGCTGTTAGCAATATTCCAGCAATATCACGGCGAGGGACACCAGAAATGAGCTTCACACATTGCACCCTTGAGGGGAATCGAACTCAGGCCTTCGGCGTGACGAGCGAACGTTTTAACCAGTGGGCTACCCCAATCCCCCGCCCCCCATGATGAATGGACAGGAATGAGGAGATATATATGTAACCGTATGCATGTTAAATAAGAAAATAAGACTTGTGTTCGACTTCACACCTATGTTTGTATATTTATTGATATACGTTAATGTGCATAAATAAATATGAATGACTTTTTAATGCTACATCGCATTTCTAGATACAAGCCAGCATTCAGTCAACATGGACCCTTGAAGATCTGGATTAGTCTTTAGCAACCCATGCTTGTCGTAAAAGCGAATAACAGGATAGGAAGGTCAGGCTCACTGACTTGGTTGACACATGTCATCGTATCCAATCGGAGATCGATGACATGGTGTTCAACACTGTCTGGTCCATACATTGGTATTTACAGACCGCCGCCATATAGCTGGATTATTGCTGAGTGCGGAGTAAAACTAAACTGACCCACTTACAAAAAGGTAGAAGATGCTAGGAAATGTCCAACAATGTACAGTCTAGTAATACAACATTAGTTAAGCGTGACAGTGAATGTAATGGTCCTCAAAGATCTGGAAGAACGATAGGGAAAAGTTGACAATTGCAAAGGTGACGTTTTGGTGTCTGTTGTGCAAAGTACCAAACGGTTTGATCCTAAGATAAAATACTAGGAAATAACGTAACAATTCCAACAGTGTCACTCGACGAGGGATACCGCTTCTGAGTTTCCAAAAAGTGATTTGCGTGTGTGAAATATCCCACTCCTCCTGCAGCGCCTGACCAAGTTCAGCCAATGTGATCGATGGTCCAATATTGTCTGAGACATCATGAATGAGGGAAAACGTCAGACGTTGATGTTGGTTTTGCAGAAGGTGAGCATTACTGATTTGTGAACGGTGAGCACACTGTTGACGCCCCTAAAGACTCAACGTCCACTCACACGCCCTACGAAAGGTACAACAATAGTGAGTGAGTGAGGTTAGTTTTACGCCGCACTCAGCAATATTCCAGCTATATGGCGGCGGTCTGTAAATAATCGAGCCTGGACCAGACAATCCAGTGATCAATAGCATGAGCATCGATCTGCGCAAATGGGAACCGATGACATGTGTCAACCAAGCCAGCGAGCCTGACCACCCGATCCCGTTAGGTACAACGATAGGCGTAACAATAGATGTAAGTATACTGTCTCCATGGTAATATCCAGTGATCCTTCCATACACATTATGGCGTTCGCTAAGTCATTGTGATGTCCCAACACATCATAATCTACCAACTGTCATAGAGTGACATTGGCTTGACCTTCATTTTAAGGTCTCTGAACGCCTTCACGCCTATCAAGGAAATGAAATAAAATCGGAAAAAGCACTGATTTATCAAATTTATTCATATATATTTATTTATATAAAAACAGTGACTGCAGCCATGTATATGACCACTATATAGTAAGCATTGTACATAGAGTGGCAGATGTACAGATCCACAGAGGTAAGCCTAACTCACTGAAATGTGTACAAGTCATAATCACAATCACAATGGGGAAGTAATGTTTGCGGACATATGTAGATTAGTTTTATTGATCAAACTACAGCGAGTGGGACCCCATGGTGTTGCTGGATCATTTTATTACAATATTTAATTCAATAATTAGTGTTTCTCTCACGTAGACTTCACAGATTTCAGTTCAGCTTGGTAACAATCTATACTTGTTGGCCAAGCACCTGTATCGTTAAATACGCTCCGTCATCTTCACCAACATTTCTCAGCGCCCCAGTGAGGGCCTCATCACGCAATGAAACACTTGGATCCTCATATAACTCGATCGAATCCCCTTCACTCACGTCATCTGCGGTGTTATGGTGCTCGAGGGAGGGACGCAATGCCTTCCTGTTTCTCTTCACAATACAGATCAGGATGCTGCTGATGATGATAAGGATGCTGACAGTTCCCAGGACAACTGGAACTAGGAAACCTTTTCCTCCTTTTAAATCAAATGCAAATATCGTTAAATGCATATTGCAAGATGCGATCTATAAAGTGATAGGTGTATGGCTCGTTGTAATACTTTATAGTCTCCATTCTGTTCACGGTCACGTCAGGTGGATGACAAGTTAGAAATGTTGGAATATCTTCTTAGCAACAAAATAGGTTTCTAAAGGCAAGAAATCTCATTCCAGGATATTTCGTTCAGTGATGTGTGGTTATATGCCGGAAATTTCCTTTTAGGTCATGAAAATATATGAGGAAGCTGGAAAATATCTCTCGAAGAAGCGTATCTGATTTAAAATAATTATAGTTTAACTACTCACCTTTAAAGCGTTCAGTACCACGACATGTCATGTTTATTTCTTCATTATGACAAAGAAATATCAGCCTAACTTCACCAAAATGCGATTCCGTTATGATCAGTTCTATTGGAACCTTTGCGTTTCCATTGGTTGCATTTGTCGTGTGCATATGTGTTCTTGTATCCAGGAATTCTCTGACACTCCCCGTCTGGAGCGTGAAATTGTTTTCCGCAGAACAGTAAAAGCCAAAACTTTCCACTGTGAGGGATATGGTCTCGTGTACCTGAAGTGTTGTGGCGTCTCTGTCACTTTTTATGTTGCACGATGGATTCTCTACAACAAAAGTAAATTAATATCTAAAAAAACCATATTCAGTTGAAAATAATCGACACCAAAAGAAATACAAAGCTTCATGTCACCACACACTTGTAGCAGAGACACAAGGGTATGGCAGCATATGGCATTGTTTCGGAGCTCATTCAGACATAAACATAGAACGTTAGTGCAAAAGAATAGTCTTGAATATCCGAAGAAATAAATTCCGTTTGATGTAAAGGGAATAATATTTCTGAGGAACATATCATAAGTTGTTCGCTGGTTTCGAGGGGGGCATGGGTTGATGAACCCTCTATGTTTGTTTATGTTCGGGCTCAGGGAACATAAACAAACATCGAGGGTATATCAACCCATGGGCCCTGAGGGACCAGTGAACAACGTATTTATCTCACCGTGCACCTCGATGTTAATTTTGAAACTGTTTGTAGCACGGGTATTGGATCATAACAAGGAGTTTTACGTCGCACTCTGCTATTCCAGCTATATGGCGGCGGCGGTCTGTACATAATCGTGTCTGGACCAGACAATCCAGTGATCAACACCATGAGCATCGATCTACTCATTTGGGAAACGATGACATGTGTCAACCAAGTCAGCAAGCCTGACCACCCGATCCCTTTAGTCGCCTCTTACGGCAAGCATGGGTTACTGAAGATCAATTCTAAACCCGGATCTTCTCGGGTCTCTACGTTAGAGTGAGTGTGTGAGTATGGTTTGACGCCGCTTTTAGCAATATTCCATCAATATAACGGCGGGGACACCAGAAATGGGCTTCACACACTGTACCCATGTGGGGAATCGAACCCGGGTCTTCAGCGTGACTCTACGTTAGAAGTGTAATGATGGTTATGTACACATTTAAAGGATGTGGTGGTGGTAGGATATGTATAAAAACACATAAGTATGTCAGATAGGGATTTGTAATTTGTTTCAAGCACTACTTACGTCTGACAGTGATGGAGCATCCGTCTTTGTTGTCATTGGGTTGACCAAGTTCCTTGCATGTCCAGTTACCTCCGTGGCTTGGCTTGACCTTGTTTACTTGTAATTGCGTCTGAGTTTCGTTCAGTACTGAAGCATTATAACCCGGAATTTTGGGACAAAATGATGTTTTCGGGTCACACTGAATCGGAGTTCCATTAGGGTCAGTGAATTGAAGGGTGGCATTGGCAGTAGATGAAGAACAGATGAGTACAGCTGAGGTTCCAATCTCAATTATTCCAGGGGGACATATCAGCTCAGGAACACCTAAGCAAAAACATATTTAATTTATACAAGACGTATTTTCTTTAAATTTAATTGGTTACATGACGACATGTCAGGTTGTACACATGACAACATTACAGTTTCTTATACAACTTTTTCCATGATGGTTAAAAATAACAAACAACAGATATTGTTGGCTACAGGCTATTCATTGCCATGTTGGCTGGTTTGTTGTTTTACGCCGCACTCAGAAATAACTCAGTTATACGGCGGCGGTCTGTACATAATCGTGTCTGGACCAGACAATCCAGTGATCAACACCATGAGCATCGATCTACTCATTTGGGATACGATGACATGTGTCAACCAAGTCAGCGAGTCCTGACCACCCGATCCGTTAGTCGCCTCTTACAACAAGCATGGGTTACTGAAGATCAATTCTAACCCGGATCTTCACGGGTCCATTACCATGTACCACACTCACATTAACTAGTCTATTCCCGAGTTTGAGTTAATTCATGTTTGTCATTTGGAGAAAACGGACTATAGTTAAATATATTATAAATAAATACTATAGTATATAATATTTTAACTAATATTCAACTATTTGATAAGTAAGACTGGGATGAAGACAGAAACAGATGAAACCGGAAGTGCCGGATGTCTTCACACGATGTGTTGAGATAAATATTTAATCTGTTCGGTTATCCTTGCACGTTTTCCTTACATAACCACAAGATATCCTGTCTCGGTTATCTGAAAATACCACTGGGATGAAAAGCAAACCTGCGTGTGAAAATGATACGATTAGATCACTGGGTAAATGCTTGTTTAAAAGTAGTTGCCATCTAACAAACGTCCCAATCACACAGTGTTAAAACGTAGCGGTACACAATAAATTGTAAGAGTTACCTACCTTGTGCATGGAACAGGATGCAGATAAACAAACATGCTACTGCGGTGATGAAGATCAATCCTCTGTCTCTCACAGCTGGCATCTACCAACATAAATGCTTATCACCATCACAAATATATATATGTATGTCCTCATGCTGTTTGAACGTTGTAATGCTAACCTATTGAACAAAAGAACCCGTCTCGATGTGTAACCTTCTTACCCTTTTCTGTAATACTCGGTTGAGTAGTCCCGAGGTTAAAGCGTTCGCCCGTCACTCCTTAGATCCGGGATCGATTCCCCACATGGGTACAATGGGTGAAGCCCATTTCTGAAGTCCCCCCGCCGTGATATTATGAAATATTGCTAAAAGCGGCGAAAACTAAAATCACTCACTATTCTCATGAATATTTGTCAAGATATTCATTAGTGTTACGCCCTGTAGGAACCAACAGGAAATTTCGCTGATTTGTATCTCTCTAAACATACTCAAAGGGTCAAAATAATTGTTGTTATCCACTTATATCAACCAATGTCGACATTAAAGCAAGAATAGAGCACATACGGTACTCACATTAAAGCACATATCCCAACTGGTGGCTTGTTGCTTGCGTATAGACTAAAAGATATAACGTGAAAATTGAAAAAACACAACTTTCCTTTTCCGTAATAGCGACACTGTGTGACCTGTGAACTGGTTTGCTTAAAACACAAATTGAATATAGGGAAGTAATTCGTGACAGTGAGTTGAAGCTATGGTTTCACGTTGTAATTAGTGAGATGTTGTAACACATGTTGTATATAGAGGATATTATATTCGAGCCCATGCACGAATATAATGTTCTGTTTATTTCCGTGCCTAAATATCGGTATATCCCTCGCTCCTGCTCGGGAAATACCAATATTTAGGCACTCGTGTCGTAAACATAGTATGACACGGGCACTCATACAATTTCCTCTATGTATGCCTTAGTGAAGTAAAGGTTTTTGTTCTTAATTGAGATAAGTCCTATTTCTCAGAGAAGTACATATTGTCCGTGATCTAAACTTGATTTTGTGGATGCCTCGGTGGATGAGTGGGTTAAATCGTTAGCTTTGTTCACATATCTCTGTCTCTAACTCTAACTTGCACTATAATTTGTCGATGTGCTTGGATATCACGATGGTTGAACTACATAACAATATGAAAAGCTCTCTAGATGTATGAACTCTATGGCGATATAAACAGCTGTCTAGATGTATGAGCTCAATAACGATATGATCAGTTGTCTAGATGTATGAACTCAATGACGATATGATCAGCTGTCTAGTTGTATGAACTCAATAACGATATAAACAGCTGTCTAGATGTATGAGCCCAATAACGATATAAACAGCTGTCTAGATGTATGAACTCAATGAAGACATGATCAGTTGTCTAGATGTATGAACTTAATAACGACATAAACAGCTGTTTGGATGTATGAACTCAATGACGATATGACCAGCTGTCTAGATTTATGAACTCAATGACGATATGACCAGCTGTCTAGATTTATGAACTCAATGACGATATAAACAGCTGTCTAGATGTCTGAACTCAATGACGATGTGACCAGCTGTCTAGATGTATGAACTCAATGACGAAATGGACAGCTGTCTAGATGTCTGAACTCAATGACGATATAAACTGTTGTCTAGATTTATGATCTTAATAACGATATAAAGAGCTGTCTAGATGTATGAACTCAATGACGATATAAACTGTTGTCTAGATTTATGATCTTAATAACGATATAAAGAGCTGTCTAGATGTATGAACTCAATAACGATATAAAGAGCTATCTAGATGTCTGAACTGAATGACGATATAAAGAGCTGTCTAGATGTATGAACTCAATAACGATATAAAGAGCTGTCAAGATGTATGAACTCAATGACGATATAAAGAGCTGTCTAGATGTATGAACTCAATGACGATATAAAGAGCTGTCTAGATGTATGAACTCAATGACGATATAAAGAGCTGTCTAGATGTATGAACTCAATAACGATATAAAGAGCTATCTAGATGTCTGAACTGAATGACGGTATAAAGAGCTGTCTAGATGTATGAACTCAATAACGATATAAAGAGCTGTCAAGATGTATGAACTCAATGACGATATAAAGAGCTGTCTAGATGTATGAACTCAATGACGATATAAAGAGCTGTCTAGATGTATGAACTCAATGACGATATAAAGAGCTGTCTAGATGTATGAACTCAATGACGATATAAAGAGCTGTCTAGATGTATGAACTCAATGACGATATAAAGAGCTGTCTAGATGTATGAACTCAATGACGATATAAAGAGCTGTCTAGATGTATGAACTCAATAACGATATGATTAGCTTTCTAGATGTCTGAACTCAATGACAACATAAACACCAATTACTGTCTAGATGTATGAACTCAATGGCGATATAAAGAGCTGTCAAGATGAATGAACTCAATGGCGATATAAAGAGCTGTGTAGATGTATGAACTCAATGACGATATAAAGAACTGTCAAGATGTATGAACTCAATGACGATATAAAGAGCTGTCAAGATGTATCAACTCAATAACGATATGATTAGCTTTCTAGATGTCTGAACTCAATGACAACATAAACACAAATTACTGTCTAGATGTATGAACTCAATGACGATATAAAGAGCTTTCTAGATGTCTGAACTCAATGACAATATAAACACCAATTACTGTCAAGATGTATGAACTCAATGACGATATGATTAGCTTTCTAGATGTCTGAACTCAATGACAACATAAACACCAATTACTGTCTAGATGTATGAACTCAATGACGATATAAAGAGCTATCTAGATGTATGAACTCAATGACAATATATACACCTACTGTCTAGATGTATGAGAACGAAATAAAGAGCTGTCTAGATGTATAAACTCAATGAGTGCCTGATCAGCTGACGTGACGTATGACCTTATATTTGTTTAACCTCGTTAAACCCCGGAAATGTACTAGATACCGAATGAAAAGCCCAGTTTCATATTCAACTTACTGGGTTACTGGAAATAGTCACATGTAGCACTAAGTCTTAATGTTAGCTACATGTAGCACTTAGCCCTAATGTTAGTCACATGTAGCACTAAGTCTTAATGTTAGTTACATGTAGCACTAAGCCTTAATGTTGGTTACATGTAGCACTAAGTCTTAATGTTAGTTACATGTAGCACTAAGTCTTAATGTTGGTTACATGTAGCACTAAGCCTTAATGTTAGTCACATGTAGCACTAAGTCTTAATGTTAATTACATGTAGCACTTAGTCTTAATGTTAGCTACATGTAGCACTAAGTCTTAATGTTAGTTACATGTAGCACTTAGTCTTAATGTTAATTACATGTAGCATTTAGCCCTAATGTTAGTCACATGTAGCACTAAGTCTTAATGTTAATTACATGTAGCACTAAGTCTTAATGTTAGCTACATGTAGCACTAAGTCTTAATGTTAGTCACATGTAGCACTTAGTCTTAATGTTAATTACATGTAGCATTTAGCCCTAATGTTAGTCACATGTAGCACTAAGTCTTAATGTTAGTTACATGTAGCACTAAGTCTTAATGTTAGTTACATGTAGCACTAAGCCTTAATGTTAGTTACATGTAGCACTTAGTCTTAATGTTAATTACATGTAGCACTAAGTCTTAATGTTGATTACATGTAGCACTAAGTCTTAATGTTAATTACATGTAGCACTAAGTCTTAATGTTAGTTACATGTAGCACTTAGTCTTAATGTTAGTCACATGTAGCACTAAGTCTTAATGTTAATTACATGTAGCACTTAGTCTTAATGTTAGTCACATGTAGCACTAAGTCGTAATGTTAGTCAGATGTAGCACTAAGTCTTAATGTTAGTTACATGTAGCACTTAGTCTTAATGTTAGTCACATGTAGCACTAAGTCTTAATGTTAGTCACATGTAGCACTAAGTCTTAATGTTAGTTACATGTAGCACTTAGTCTTAATGTTAGTCACATGTAGCACTAAGTCTTAATGTTAATTACATGTAGCACTTAGTCTTAATGTTAGTCACATGTAGCACTTAGTCTTAATGTTAGTCAGATGTAGCACTTAGTCTTAATGTTAGCTACATGTAGCACTAAGTCTTAATGTTAGTCACATGTAGCACAGTCTTAATGTTAGCTACATGTAGCACTTAGTCTTAATGTTAGCTACATGTAGCACTAAGTCTTAATGTTAATTACATGTAGCACTAAGTCTTAATGTTGGTTACATGTAGCACTAAGTCTTAATGCTGGTTACATGTAGCACTAAGTCTTAATGTTAGTTACATGTAGCACTTAGCCCTAATGTTGGTTACATGTAGCACTAAGTCTTAATGTTAGGTACATGTAGCACTTAGTCTTAATGTTAGTCACATGTAGCACTTAGTCTTAATGTTAGCTAAATGTAGCACTAAGTCTTAATGTTAGTTACATGTAGCACTAAGTCTTAATGTTGGTTACATGTAGCACTAAGTCTTAATGTTGGTTACATGTAGCACTAAGTCTTAATGTTGGTTACATGTAGCACTAAGTCTTAATGTTGGTTACATGTAGCACTAAGCCTTAATGTTAGTTACATGTAGCACTTAGCCCTAATGTTGGTTACATGTAGCACTAAGTCTTAATGTTAGTCACATGTAGCACTTAGTCTTAATGTTAGCTACAAGTAGCACTAAGTCTTAATGTTAGTTACATGTAGCTCTAAGTCTTAATGTTAATTACATGTAGCACTAAGTCTTAATGTTGGTTACATGTAGCACTTAGTCTTAATGTTGGTTACATGTAGCACTAAGCCTTAATGTTAGTTACATGTAGCACTTAGCCCTAATGTTGGTTACATGTAGCACTAAGTCTTAATGTTAATTACATGTAGCACTAAGTCTTAATGTTGGTTACATGTAGCACTTAGTCTTAATGTTGGTTACATGTAGCACTAAGCCTTAATGTTAGTTACATGTAGCACTTAGTCTTAATGTTAGCTACATGTAGCACTAAGTCTTAATGTTAGTTACATGTAGCACTAAGTCTTAATGTTAGTTACATGTAGCACTAAGTCTTAATGTTAGTCACATGTAGCACTAAGTCTTAATTTTAGTTACATAAAGCACTAAGTCTTAATATTTGTTGTCTGAAACATTCATCCCTGTTGTGGGTTACTCTTCAGTCATATTTAGTTACCGTGTATGTTCACACAGTGGGAGTACTGTAGTTCTTCAGCCATTAGAAAAACATCAGACCAGTATGTCCATAATTAGTCAGTGAGGACTTGACCATCAAATGACCATATCATCGTTGAAACATCAACGTTTTCTTTCTATTTAACGAGTCAAGTTAAATATTTTGGATAGCAAACCTTTTGAAGTTGTGTTACATGAAGCTTTAATCCCCCTTACGGGATGCATAAAGCATTTAATCCTTAGTGCGGGCTACATAAAGCTTTAATCTCTACTGTGTTATACATAAAGCATTAATCCCCCTCCCTTATGGGTTACATAATGCTATAATGTCTACTGTGTGTTACATGAAGTATTAATCCGTAGTGTGGGTGGCATAAAGTCTTAATCTCTACTGTGTGTTACATGAAGTATTAATCCGTAGTGTGGGTTACATGAAGCAATAGTTTCCAATGTGTGTTACATGAAGCATTAATCCCCTTATTGGTTACGTAAAGTATTAATCTCTACCTTGTGTTACATGAAGCATTAATCCCCCTTATGGGTTACATGAAGCATTAATCTCCAATGTGTGTTACATGAAGCATTAGTCCCCGTTATTGGTTACATAAAGCACTAATCCTTACTGAAGTCTAATATGGTTGTGTCTCACATTAGCTTCAACGGTATGTTTCTGAACAGAACTTCTTAAACCGGTGCCACATTCATGTTCTCTGATTTTGCCTTAACCTGCAATTTGAGATTTGGGAGTTAACCTATGGTAAGCTTTTACAACAAAATACAATCTCCAAATACGTTTTGCTTTAACATAAAGTTATGATAAAGCATCATAATGTAAGAGGTTTCTCTGACTTGAAGAACCATTTTTTATCATGTCAATCTGCTAATCAAGGTATAGTATACTGCATTACAAACTGAACTAGTTACAGATATTCCTGTGCCATTATCAAGGGATATCTAATTTTGCAGAATAGTTAGAAGTTTAACAACCTTGACGTCACAATTCCACTGACGTGCTTGTCAACCAACTCTTGTTTTGTGGTTCCTTTGCATTAAGCTCAGTCCAAGTTTGCAGGATAATCCAAGTTCAAGAACTGGGACATTACATTGTAAAACAAACATTATCAATATTCAACGTAGTCAAGGTTCAACACACGAAACAGACAATCATAAAGATGGACATCTTGATGTCTGACAACACATCAAGAAATACAATGTGCAAGGGGCAAAGCATGGACACCTAGATATCGAGCTAGAAGATACAGAATATCGTAACACGTGACTACCAATAGGTGTGACAAAATCATCAAGCAACACATGCACATGTGAAGCTACACTTAATATATATGTGCAGAGTTCACAAAACTGGACGTGGTGATTGACACGCCATGTGGAAGAAGGCGTTCTACGGAATATGTAGGAGTATGCGAACTGAATAGAGGAAATATATTGCATTACACATCTAGCTAGAACTAATTGTTGGGACGACATACACAGGAACGGGAATATGCGAACAACACTTACGACATAGCACACCACAAGCAAGATGGCGTCTTGGTTTGGACGACATGGCCAAGAAGGTGTTCAACGGAATATGTGATATTAAACGGTCGAAATGTCAATACCTCGCAACCTGTGAAGTTGTACGCAATACACAAAAACGCAGCACGAAATTTAATGTTTAATAAAAGTGGTTGTGAGGACGTCATATTCCGGGTGATTTATGTTTTCGGAACACCGGACTCTGTGTTTACTTGTCTAACGTATATACAGTACATTTATCTTCGTCACCTTCAGACAGAGCACCTTGCTGGTGTATTTCGTCGTATTTCTATCGATTCCATTCTCGAATGTGCTATTATTGAAACCAAACAACCATTTGATTGTTTTCTGACTATTAACCAAAACAAATCAAACATATTTTTTAAATTCGCAATATTTTTAACACACCTGTTTCTGGAAATACTGAGTCCTCGTAACAACACGGGAATATTTTATTATTGATTATGCCAAGGAACATGAAAACTTGAATGTAGAAATGTCATTTACTCAATAGCACATATTGCCAAGACAAGTTGAAGATCTTAAAGCGGCTGTATGGTCTGTTGAGACGCCACGTCATGAGGGACAGGTCTCTATAAATGGTACTAGAAACTACCACAAGACAGTTCCATACGTGTTGCTGAAAAGGTATGTATGCATCTTTGTATTTTTACCAGCCAAGTTGTCTAAGTAATGTCTCTTTGGCATTCCAACCAATGTTTGACATGACAGAGATTTTGAGATATTACACCTTTGAGATTAACTTTGATTTTTCTCATTTGGGTCCTTGCGTGTTCCATATTCATTTAAAATTTTACGGCTGTGGAATCTCGAATAATTTGAGGCATTTACATATGTGAGGTGAGGTGAAATTGGGTTTAACGTCGCGCCGGAGAATATTTCGCTCATATGACGACGTGCATGCGTGTGTATGTGTATGTGCGGCTGCTTGTACTAGCCCAGTCTGAAGCTGGTTTTATAGTGCTAGCTCACTGAGATGCCAAGCCGAAGTGAAGCATGAATACCCCACTCAGACACATTATACTGACTCCGAGCTGACCAGTCCTTGTTGTACCCATTACATACATTGTACCCTGGCCGAGCGCCAGGCAGGGAGGGACCAACAAATACCATATTTTAACGTCTTTTTGTATGCCGTGGTCGGGGATCGAACCCGCGACCTTCCGCTCTCCAGGCGGACGCTCTAACCACTACACCACGGTGGCGGTCATTTACATATGTCTCTTCAACATCGACACAATGGTGTGGAAAGATGTTTTAAAGGCATGGAAACTATATTGTATCACAAATACTAGAGAAGCAGAGAACATCAATGAAATTTTATCCCAATCTTTATGGCTGCATACTCATTTCAAAAACTCAAATCACTGTATGAGACAATCAAGAATTTGTGTGATGAACATAGGTTTATATCCTTTGGAACTCTGAAGCTTAAATTTGATATAAGAGGTACACACTCAGATCTTGGATAGGTGATATATATGTAACGGGGATGGCTCTTATAACAACGACACAACTCCGTTGAGGCTGCAAGTTCCTTTTTTATTACTGTAGTTTGTATATAATAATACAAGTCTGAAACAATGTATATGAATATATAACATTCCATCACAACACCTATTTTATCACATTCATTCATTTCATTGCACATTGTTCAGATAATTAACAATCACAGCTCTACCACTGAACATACAAAAATAACTCAAAACAAATTGACATCACAAAATTAATGGTTCAGTTTCATATTAAGATCCTTATGATTTATGGAACACATTGGGCATCTTCAAAACAGTGAAACTTCAACGTGTCTTACCATCTATGGGACAACTTGCTTCAAAATGGCCACATGTTGTGAGGCACCAACAAAACACCAAGAACCTATAATATGTATGTTTTAATTAGCATGGAAATGCTAATTCTCACCAGCAAAGTAAACGTACAAACTGTTTGGACTCAAACATTAATCTGAATCAATGGTAAGTGAAATTATTGACACCAACAATTTCTAACCATAGGTCAAAATATACCTCCACCAAATGCATAAATTCAGTTACAATAAATACTGAATTAACCTTTCAACAATTAAACATATTTTTGTAGTTTATTCCTTTTATATAAAACCAAGTGTAACTAACCTATAATTCACCAAAGTCAAAATCCACCACCCATGACTTTCCATCCACCTTGCCAGGTTGGGAGAAAGACAGCAAGTGAACAAACTTCACACTTTCCAAATGCAACTAAATTCAACATCCAATCAAGATGCTGCACATCTTCAGCCAATAAAACCCAAGGACAAGACAGCAGACCTGACCTCATTAAGACTTGGCTAATTTGCATAGGAACTACTTTTGACCCATGACCCAGTGGTGGCTATAAATAAATCATGGACTTGTGAAAATGTAATCCTTTTCACTGACAATTGTATTATTGTTTAAGGTGTTATTAATTGATTCCAAACAGGAACATAAGACAAGACATACTAAAATAGATTGATTTTCCAGAACATTTTAATATTTGTATATTTTGTACTTGTTACATACTTGTATTTGTTACACACTTGTTTGTACTTGTTACATATATTTTACCTGAACCTTGGAAAATACTATAATGGAATAGGGATGCATAAACATCAATGACCTCGATATAAATTCTCTCCAACAGGATTTCATATCCCCCGAAAAAAGTTTATTCTGCCAAAAATGGGAAACATTATTTAATTGTATGGTTTCCGATTGGCATGTGATTTTGGATATTTGCAGAAAGAATTAAGAGATGTGAAACTGTTAGATTTTCACATCAAATTTCTACACGGAATTGTTTATACCAAAAAAAGAACTTTCTATAATGAATCTTGTTGACAATACAATGTGTTCTTTTGGTAATATTTCTAGTGAGACTTTAGGCCATGCATATTGGGAATGTGATGAATGCTTAAGGATATTGAAAGACATATTCACCACTGAAAAATTCATTTCACGATGAAATAATAATTTTGAAAGCTATTCAACCAAATGGTTTCCTCTCATCCCAGGATGTAATCCTGTATAACTATTTAACCAAAACATATTGTGATGATATTGATATTTAATCTATTATATCTCTGTTCAGCCCACAAGCTGGTATGTACAAATTTCTTCTGTATGCTTGTATTCAACTTAGTGGGTACAATAAAACAAACAAGCAAACAAACAAACAAACAAAAACAAAACAAAAAAATCTTCAGTAGCAAAGCAGACCGACAGTAAGATACACTTATCTAACCTCCCACGTAAATGTCGGTTTCTGATTGGCTGGACCAATCAATGTGAACTGCTTACAAGCAAGTAACATTTTTTCTATGTCGCCCGCTGGGAATGCCGAACTTTGGGAACTTGGTACTTCGTGTTAGTAATGTTTTGGTTGTTGATGTACCCTCTGTGTTTGTTTGTATGATATGCATATCGGGTGGTGTTACGGAAGTTAAACACACATGAATTACCTTCCCAATGTGACTTGGATGTGTATATAGTGATTGTCCTACGAGGCAGAGGCATATCGGGCAGTATGTTTCAAACTCGGCTGTAGTGATCTAAACGCAGACAGATATAATCGACATATATCGGAAACATCCAGGTGTTCATGAGGTCATTATAACGAAGACGTTATTCACAACCTTTCCAAATGATAGACTATCAAAATTATGTATTTTTATACTCAGGGATACAATGTTAAAACTACTTTATACAGTAACAACGCATTAAATAACTCAACTGATAGTAACATTCTCAACTCATTACACCAGTTTATTTAAAAAAGTAACCGCTTCCAGTGAGTATCACCACTACATATATAGTCAATGTACATCAAGTTATATAATTGGATATTCTGCTGCAGCTCATTTCGTTGCTTGACATAACCAACACCATAACGAACATATTCAATATTCAGATACAATGAATGGTGTTTTTTCTCAGTATTATTCTCATGTTGTTAAATTATTTTATTTATGTATCCAGCTGTCGGAATTATGTTTTGGAGCGGGGTTCAAAATAAGGCACTAAGCCTGTTCGCCCATCCAGGTTTCATTTTTTTCTGAAATAAAACTGTTTAAACAAAATATTAGGTGGTGTTTTTAGAAACTAAACACCCATGAAATACCCTCTAAATGTGACTTAGATGTATATATAGTAATTGAACGATGAGGCAGACTGACTGACTGACTGAGTTTAGTTTTACGCCGCTTTTAGCAATATTCCAGCAATATCACGACGGGGGACACCAGAAATGGGCTTAACACATTGTGCCCATGTGGGGAATCGAACCCGGGTCTTCGGCGTGACGAGCCAACGCTTTAACCACTAGACTACCCCACCGCCCCGGATGAGGCAGAGGGCATATCGGGTGGCGATTCGGAAGTTAAACACTTCAAACATATTTATTCATAAAGATATGAATGGATTGGCCAACAAGCTCCGAAGAGCATATTTGAAGGCCGCTCCCATAAACAAATACATGTACAAGTAAACACAGAAACAGATGACATATTATTGTTACAAGTCTTATTTATCAGCAATCAAGATAAGGATAATGCATGAATGTCTATTCGTTTGTTTGGCAGTCAATATCAAAGTATTTAAGAAACATCAAATCGATGTGACTTGGATGTGTACATTTAGTAACTGAACGATGAGGCAGAGGGCATATCGTGCCGTGCAAGAGGATTAATACGGATAAAATACACAACAGAGTTTAGATATTTGCATGTTAACTCTGTGTCAAGAGAGATTAGATTAGGTGGACTGTATAATGCTAATACACTATCAACGTAAAGCACACTCTACTGGGTATGCTACAAAGACTTAGATAACGACAGGTGAGTTCAAAAGTCAGATTAGTGATTTTATGGAAATCACTGTCTGTGCTAATCAGACTGGAACTGATAAGGTGCCCCTATTAGTGATTTGGAAATCATTAGATAAATAAATGCTTAGGCGGAGGAATTAGGACTGGATCATCTTTTTTTCTCCCCTCATAGACATACCTATGTCTCGAATACATCGATAAGTCGAATTTATTACTTGGTCCCCATCGATTCGACTCATCGGGATTTGACTGTATGTCCAAGAATAAGCATTGCACCAGGAAGGTATAGTCACAATACTGTTATTCACAGATGCAGAATAGACATACACTCCATATGTGTTTGACTTAACCACAATATTATCGTTTCAGAATTTGCTACGATGCTGCCGATCCGAGTGCAACTCCTTGTTGTTTTGTTGGGCCTCATCTGTGTTGCTGAACATGAGGTCAATGGACACGAACCGGTTCGTCCTGTCCTGGCGAAGGGAATGGTCCAGGTGAGTTTATATCCACACATGCATGTGTATATATTCATCTGCCTTACTAATCATGAGACCTTGCTCATCCTTCCATAATAACCTGTAGCATACATATTCTTCTTTCATTGTTGCTGACTTTATCACTACTGGACTACCAGTAGTCCGACATCCATTTTTGTGGAAGCTGCGATGGCTGAGTGAGTTAGATGGCTTACTCTGTGTCATGACGATTAGGTGACTCAACCCAAAAAGTTCTAGAATCTGTACTTTACTAAGAAAGTGTAGTCCCAAATTTAACATATGTCACATTGCAGTTTTTGTTAACTTCTTCGTATCTTTCGCTTCCTTCAACCGATTAATCTCCATGTCTGCATGTTTCTTCCATGCCAGATTGCCCTTACTTTTACCTCCCCAACTCTCTCGAGTCCATAAGTATCTCTTCTCTCAGTCCCACCAACTCTTACCATCCTTCTGCGTTCTCTTCTCTCTCTCTCCGCTCAAATTATCGCTATCCTAATGTGTTTCAGCCGTTGGTGATATTGATAGGTGCAAAAGATGCAAATCGTGGAAACCAGGCAGGTAAGAATAATGCAATTCATTACCTGCATGTTGTTTTCGGACATGTTGAGTGGTTGGTTTGTGTGTTGTTTTACGCTGCACTCAGCAATATTCCAGCTATATGGCGGCGGTCTGTACATGATCAAGTCTGGACCAGACAATCCAGTGATCAACATCATGAACTTCGATCTACACAATTGGGATACGAATCTTCGGGTTAGTCGCCTCTTACCACAAGCATGGGGAGAATCTTCATGGGGTCGTATGCCTTGTGGTTTACAGCATTTGTTCATCATGCCAGAGGTCCGTTTTCCCACACGGTCAACATGTGTGCTGTCCACTCCTGGCATCTCCGATATTCTATTGATGGAATGTTGCTAAAACGTCTTAAAACCCATCTCAGTCTCTATTGTATCATGTATGGGTTCAGCGCAGCTTTGAACCGCACAGTGTATTGCAGTTATAGCAGATGAACTTAGTGGGAAGAAAAGCCAAGAGTAATCCATGTCTCATAAATCATTGACATCGTCACTGCAACGTGTAAACAGACGCTTTACCTTTCTTGAATCAGAACACAAGGAAGTGATAGTCAAAAAGTGAGCCTGACCTAAGTTTCTTTCGGTTCATGAAACCACAAACGGCGATCAATTAGATTACAATAATAATGAGTAACAGAGAACGCGTTTCTATTTATCAAAACTGGGTCATTAAGGTAGCCAGGTGGTTACAGAGATCGTTCGTCACGCTGAAAGTCGTGATTGGAGTTTGGTCGTAACTTGGTCAGGAAACCCAACCAGTCTGTAGCTACCCACTGAAACATACGAACGGTTCTTCAAACATTGCAGACTGTTTAATTTACATTAGAGTTCACTGCAAGTTTATCGCTTCGACTGCAGCATTTTATCATAATTTTCTATTTTTAATATATGAGCAAATAAATCGAAATAAAAAAACATCATAAACTCGTAACAACGATTTATTAAAACACAAACTAACGAGAGGAACTAATTGAAGTGATAATAACGAATCATCCAGAAAATATATGAAATTCCGAGGTTTTTCTAATATACTTGATGTAACAAGGAAATAGTCAAACTTAGGAACATGTTATCAAAGTAACGACAAAGTAAATAATTGAAATTACAAGAATTCCGATGTAGATACAAGTAAATATATTGATTCTACCACATTGTCATTCTCAGTCTTCTGTACTATAAATACTAAGATGGAATATATTATTTAAGGCAGCCATATATATTCCTCGTTTTAACAATACTCAAAACAGCTCTCTTTTTAGGTTCACCAGAAACAAAGGAGTCCCACCTACCAGCTTAAAGTCTGTCAACCTGGCAAAGAAAGATGAATAAACACTGGAAATGAATGGTTATTGTGTATAGTTTGATTTCGTAATCTGTAAATGTGTTCTTTTTTACATACTCCGCACGCAGCCTATTTTCATGTTGTTGTACACGCTGATGGAGTGAGTGAGTGAGTTTAATTTTACGCCGCACTCAGCAATATTCCAGCTATATGGCGGCGGTCTGTAAATAATCGAGTCTGAACCGATGACATGTGTCAACCAAGTCAGCGAGCCTGACCACCCGATCCCGTTAGTCGCCGCTTACGACAAGCATGGGTTACTGAAGGCACATTCTAACCCGGGCCTTCACGGGTACACACTGATGGAGGAAATAGGAACATTATTGATTGTAATGCATAACAGCAGGGGTTCGTCTGATTCTGTCATAGTACGACTGGTCAGGCTCATCAGCTCAAGGCCATTGCGAATGGGACTTCTCCCATGAATTGACCGCCTCCGTGGTGTAGTGGTTAGAGCGTCCGCCCGGAGTGCGGAAGGTCGCGGGTTCGATCCCCGATCGCGTCATACCAAAACACGTTAAAATATGTTACTTGTTGGTCCCTGCCTGGCGCTCGCATTAATGGGTACAACAAGGACTGGTTGGCTCGGAGTCAATATAATGTGTCTGAGTGGGGTATTCATGCTTCACTGCGGCATGGTATCTCAGTGGGCTAGCACTATAAAACCAGCTTCAGTCTGGGCTAGTACAAGCAGCCTCACATACACATACACACGCATGCACGTCGTCATATGAGCGAAATATTCTCAAGCATGACGTTAAACCCAATTCCATCACCACCACTCTCCCATGAAGTACTGCCCAGATAAACCCACCAAGGACGGCTTGGAGCATGTGAAGACTCACCGACACTGAAGTCTTCAGCGTAACCTAGAGTGTCAGAAGCACTCTGCAGGGTTGCCATTCCTCTCAACACACTGCACATAAACTGGATAAAGTGGTTGTCCAGAGAGTCTTCCTTTGCCAAACTGATCTCTGACTCTTCTTCACAACACACTTAACATAACTCCGGGGAGAGGTCGATCAGAAAGCCTTCCCTGATAAATGAGCCTGTACTGTATCTGCACACCACGAGGGAGGAGTGCAGAGAAAGGGACAGCCAGGTGTTCGAGAAGCACGTTCACAGACAAAGTTATTTATCCATAAACCTGTGCTGTGCCGTCTCCATCCGTTCTCGAACACCTGGCTGTCCCTTTCTCTGCACTCCTCCTTCGTCACAAATAGTGAACTGTGTCAATATTGTAATGATAGATTGTTAAACAACTTTTTTATTTTTAGGACAAAATTTCTGCAAAAAACTCACAGAGTGGGTATGATGTTTTGATTATGATCAGCGTTTCATTGAGTATTTTATGTTTATTAGTTTTCGAGTTAGATTGCAATTCATCGGTCCGCTTTTGAGCCAAACGGACTGTACCAGCTATTAGCTCGCCATATCTCTTCTGATCATTAAGTGAGTTGGCGAACTACCTTGCTCCTTTACCATCTTATAGTTACTTATCATTAGCTGAAAAGGTCCTCTTTGATCACAGTGATCCATGATATAGAAGTGGAGTGTTAGTTAACTCATACTTCTGTACCCTGGGTGTCGTTGTACAAAGCGACCTTAGCACTAAGGTGATCGTTACTCCCACACCGTAACATTGATTTACTGGAGTCGTAGCGCTAAGGTGGTCGTAACTCCAATACCTCAACATAGACTTACAGCAGTCGTAGCGCTAAGGTGGCCGTAACTCCCACACCGTAACGTGGATTTACTGGAGTCGTAGCTCTAAGGTGGCCGTAACTCCCACACCGTAACATGGATTTACTGGAGTCGTAACGCTAAGTTGATCGTAACGCCAATGCCTTAACATAGATTTACTACAGTCGTAGCGCTAAGGTGGCCGTAACTCCCATACCTCAACATAGACTGACACACCTCAACATAGACTTACAGCAGTCGTAGCGTTAAGGTGGCCGTAACTGTGGAATCCTAGAAAATACATTGTCGCGCTTTGGTTAATTTTGACACTTTTGACTTGCTCTTGTGAGGGCGACCACTCTACAATGTCCCTTCTTGGATTCCAAAGAAAACCGTAACTGTGGTTCTTTATTCACCAAAGATCAGTGTTCGTGTTATATTCGTGTTATAACACACCCACACGTAGATTATTTTCAGTATATTGTCAGCCCATAAGAAACGAAAGAAATTTACATTGCGATTGAAAGTAGTAAGTGGTGCTTCATTCTTGAGCGTGTCGTATTCTGGATGCTGCAGATATGGCCTATATTGTAATGGGAGGCAATTTGATAGTACTTTATTGTCAGTATTGTTCAGACAGGACACGCATACTTAGGCTGAGAACAGCTGTCGAAGGTCACGGAGTCGTAAGATTTGTGGCACTCGGTGCCGTTGTTGATGCTGACTGAGAAGACGCCGTGACTGTCGCCCAGAAGGATGCACTCATACAGGTCGCCGGTACCGCCGAGGCTGGAGATGCTGTACCAGTTGCACAGGAGGGGAAACTCCACTGGTCTGTAGAGTAAGTGAGTGAGTGAGCGAGCTGGATGAATTAGTTAGGGAGGGAGGGAGGGAGGGGGGGGGGGAGCGAGCGAGCGGGTGGTGGGTGGATCAGTGAGTGAGTGAGTGTAGTTTTAACTCAGCAATATTCCAGCTATATGGCGGCGGTCTGCAAATAATCGAGTCTGGACCAGACAATCCAGTGATCAACAGCATGAACATCGATCTACGCAATTGGGAACCGATGACATGTGTCAACCCAGTCAGCGAGTCTGACCACCCGATCCCGTTAGTCGCCTCTTACGACAAGCATGGGTTACTGAAGATTAATTCTAACCCGGACCTTCACGGAAGAGTGAGTGATTGAGTGAGTGAGCATCGATCTACGATGTGACGATCTCAGGATTTAATGGCTCGGCTGCCCAAAATCCCAATGAGTTCAAACAGTTTACGCAAATTTTAGCATTTTTCAGCAGAAAACTGGAGAAGCAAGAAATAGGCTTCACACATTGTGTCCATTTCGGGAATGGAATAGAGGTCAGATGTGACCATCTAATGCATCGGCCACAAGGCTACCTAAATGTCCCAGAGTAAAATGATGTGACATATTTAGGGGGCGGTGAGGTAGTCCAGTGGGTTAAGCGTTCACTCAGAAGGCCAAAGACTCGGGTTCGCTTTTACGCTCCATGATATCGACACATACACTCCGTGATATCGTGACATACACTCTTCGAACAAAGGGGAACCTGAACAATCAATTTGGATAGGAACTTTTCAAAGGTTACCTGCTTTCCGCTCCAGTACTGGTCCACGGTGAGACTGGCGGGAACGCCCATGGTCATATAGGAGACGGTGGAGCCGGTCTGGGAACACCGCAAACCAAGGATCTTCAACTCAGAAACGGCCGTCACTGACGCCACAACCAGCAACATCACCGTCGTTGTCAGGAACAGCATGACGGTGGAGTTAATAATCTGCCAGTATGTAAATGAGATATAGTAGTTTTGGGGATAAGATGCGGGTGAGACGCGGTTGTGAGTTATTTCACCCCAGTCTTGGTAATGGTTCAAGTCTTGACCAGACAAACCAATTATCGATATTTTGAGCAACGCCCAAAGCGAAGGTGACGCTTATCTTGTTGTGATCACTGGATTGTCTGGTCCAGACTCGATTATTTACATTCCGCCACCATATAGCTGGAATATTGCTGAGTGCGGCGTAAAACTAAATTCACTCACTCACTCATTATCTGGTTGGGTAAGATGACAAGGTGTCAGTCATATCACTGAGTCTGACAGAAACATCTGCCAACGGGGATACGTATTTTGACATGGACTGTACTCCAGTGCTTGTGATACAATTTTGTAACAAGAGGATCTGTAATACTAGGATTTCGTTACATTCATTAAGCTTTCCTCCAATGCCTCACAAACACATATGCCGCCATGACTTACAACGTACTACATAACAACACAGTGACTGAGTGAGTGAGTTTAGTTTTACGCAGCTTTTAACAACATTCCTGCAACATCACGGCGGGGGACACCAGAAATGGTCTTCACACATTGTACCCATGTGGGGAATCGAACCAGGGTCTTTAACCACTAGGCTACCCCACCGCCCCTTATAACAACGCAGTATACATAATAGGTACCAACACGCCATTCCAAGACAATGGTAACATTTTGTGGCACAACAGGAAGGAATACAGTTACATAGGAGGTTATAAACGCGTTATGTTCATAAATAGCTTGCCAATTTGGACCAAAAGCATTTCAGTAATACACACAAACGAAGCTACCAGTGAACGAACATCTGGTTACAATGACAATCCCCCCCCCCCCCAGCTTATTTAATAGAATTTGTATTACCTACATTGAATTTCAAGTATATACAGGTTTTTCAGTAAACTGTTGAAGGTCAGCATTAACATATTTAGACCCTACACACCTCATAATATGATTCACAAATTACACGGAACAACTTACCTATCTCGCTGTGTGTCAAATCGACCAGATCCACCACCTACATGACGTATGTGTGATCCGTGTTTCTTATCAGGCACTTTTAGAAAGGTCATTTATTCTGAGCATGTTTATCAACATGTGTAAGTCTGTGTAGAGAAACCCGTGAAGGTCCGGGTTAGAATGAGCCTTCAGTGATCCATGCTTGTCGTAAGAGGCGACTAACGGGATCGGGTGGTCAGGCTCGCTGACTTTGTTCATACATGTCATCGGTTCCCAATTGCGCAGATTGATGATCATGATGTTGATCAATGGATTGTCTGGTCCAGACTCGATTATTATCAGACCGCCGCCATATAGCTAGAATGTTGCTGAGTGCGGCGTAAAACTCACTCACTCTGAGTCACTCACTGTGTAGGGAAAACGTTTTAATGTTTTACTAAAGCATGAAGGCAGGCTGTCGTTTCCAATTACACAAGAGTGGAATTCTTTGCCAATATGCATATGTACATTTAATCATTTAAGGTAAAACATACCCGTCAAGGTCCGGGTTGGAATGTGTAGACTGGCTGACTGAGTTTGTATTTACGCCGCTTTTAGCAATATTCCAGCAACATCACGGCGGGGGACACCAGAAATGGGCTTCACACATTGTGCCCATGTGGGGATTCGAACCCGGGTCTTCGGCGTGACGAGCCAACGCTTTAACCATAAGGCTACCCCACCGCCCTTGGAATGTGTAGAGAAAGTGTTTTAATGTCTGTAATTTGTCGTGAAGTAGATAGTATCCTGAAATATGCTCTGCCTGTTTTTCTAGTGTTAACTACCAATAATTCCTTTCATTATTCAATAATTTTGCTGATATACCAAATTAGTTACCGAATTTGATGTTTTACTGTTTTTAATTAGTGTTATGTATATTTCAACCATGTACCCAAATATCTTAAGGGCAAGAAGAAAAGATAAGGTGCTAGGAGATGTCTTTGTCTTAAACCTACTTCCGTACTGAAGCATGGAGCTGCGCAGGCTGTCATTTCCAATTACGCAGGAGTAAGATTTTTGCCAATATACATATGTACATTTAATCATTTAAAGTAAAACATACACGCGAATGTCCGGGTTAGAATATTGATCTTCAGTAACCCATGCTTTTCGTAAGAGGCGATTAACGGACAGAATCGGTTTATGCGATGAATTTTGTAAATCCTCGGCATATTCTACAAAGTCTCTAGTTTCAAAAGCAAAGCAATTCTTACAGATCAGTTTATTCAAAAATGGCAAGAAGATAAACGTTCCAGTTCTAAGGGACTTTATTATCAACATTTTAAAAACAAAACACTGGCTTTTGAAAAATATCTTTTATTTCCCAAATCTACATATACCGCAGTTATGAAATTTAGAACCTCAAATCTAAACTTTCCGATCGAAACCGGCAGATGGCAGAACATACCGAGAGAAGAAAGATTATTGTAAACTATGTAACTGTAATTTAGTTGGTGACGAATTCCATTATCTTTTTAAATGTACATCACTTAATTCTTTCAGGGAATCATTCATCCCCCAAAAATATCACAAATGGGCCAGTTTATCAACTCTTAACAAAGTCATGTAGCCTGTCAATTTTATACTTAGCAAATGTTTATCACTTTTTATCTCTCACTTGTATAAATTGTTACCTAAATAACTCATCATCATGACGCATGTTTATGTTAATGTACATTTGTAAATATTGTATATTCTTTGTTCTTGTACCACCGATGGTGGTTTTATGAGAATAAAGAAGTTCAAGTTGAAGTTGATGTTGATGTTGAAGTTGAAGTTGAAGTTGAAGTTGAAGTTGAAGTTGAAGTTGATGTTGATGTTGAAGTTGAAGTTGAAGTTGAAGTTGAAGTTGATGTTGAAGTTGAAGTTGAAGTTGAAGTTGAAGTTGATGTTGATGTTGATGTTGATGTTGAAGTTGAAGTTGAAGTTGATGTTGAACTTGGTGTTGAAGTTGAAGTTGATGTTGAAGTTGATGTCGAAGTTGAAGTCGATGTTGAAGTTGAAGTTGATGTTAAAGTTGAAGTTGAAGTTGAAGTTGATGTTGAAGTTGATGTTGATGTTGAAGTTGAAGTTGAAGTTGATGTTGAAGTTGAAGTTGAAGTCGATGTTGAAGTTGAAGTTGATGTTAAAATTGAAGTTGAAGTTGAAGTTGAAGTTGATGTTGAAGTTGATGTTGAAGTTGAAGTTGATGTTGATGTTGAAGTTGATGTTGATGTTGAAGTTGAAGTTGATGTTGAAGTTGATGTTGAAGTTGAAGTTGATGTTGAAGTTGAAGTTGATGTTAAAGTTGAAGTTGAAGTTGAAGTTGATGTTGATGTTGAAGTTGATGTTGAAGTTGAAGTTGATGTTGAAGTTGAAGTTGATGTTGAAGTTGAAGTTGAAGTTGAAGTTGATGTTGAAGTTGAAGTTGATGTTGAAGTTGAAGTTGAAGTTGATGTTGAAGTTGATGTTGAAGTTGATGTTGAAGTGGATGTCGAAGTTGAAGTTGATGTTGAAGTTGAAGTTGAAGTTGATGTTGAAGTTGAAGTTGATGTTGAAGTTAAAGTTGAATTTGAAGTTGAAATTGAAGTTGAAGTTGAAGTTGAAGTTGATGTTGAAGTTGAAGTTGATGTTGATGTTGATGTTGAAGTTGAAGTTGAAGCTGATGTTGAAGTTGATGTTGATGTTGAAGTTGATGTTGAAGTTGAAGTTGAAGTTGAAGTTGAAGTTGATGTTGAAGTTGAAGTTGAAGTTAATGTTGAAGTTGAAGTTGATGTTGATGTTGAAGTTGAAGTTGATGTTGAAGTTGAAGCTGATGTTGAAGTTGATGTTGATGTTCAAGTTGATGTTGAAGTTGAAGTTGATGTTGAAGTTAAAGTTGAATTTGAAGTTGAAATTGAAGTTGAAGTTGAAGTTGAAGTTGATGTTGAAGTTGAAGTTGAAGTTGAAGTTGATGTTGATGTTGAAGTTGAAGTTGATGTTGAAGTTGAAGCTGATGTTGAAGTTGATGTTGATGTTGAAGTTGATGTTGAAGTTGAAGTTGAAGTTGATGTTGAAGTTGAAGTTGATGTTGATGTTGAAGTTGAAGTTGAAGTTGAAGTTGTGTTGAAGATGATGTCGAAGTTGAAGTCGATGTTGAAGTTGAAGTTGATGTTGAAGTTGAAGTTGAAGTTGATGTTGAAGTTGATGTTGAAGTTGATGTCGAAGTTGAAGTCGATGTTCAAGTTGAAGTTGATGTTCAAGTTGAAGTTGATGTTGAAGTTGATGTTAAAGTTGATGTTGAAGTTGATGTTGAAGTTGATGTTGAAGTTGATCTTCAAGTTGATGTTGAAGTTGAAGTTGATGTTGAAGTTGAAGTTGAAGCTGACGTTGAAGTTGATGTTGATGTTGAAGTTGATGTTGAAGTTGATGTTGATGTTGAAGTTGAAGTTGAAGTTGAAGTTGATGTTGATGTTGAAGTTGAAGTTGAAGTTAAAGCTAAAGTTGAAGTTGAAGTTGATGTTGAAGTTGATGTTGAAGTTGAAGTTGATGTTGAAGTTGAAGTTGAAGTTGAAGTTGATGTTGAAGTTGAAGTTGAAGTTGATGTTGATGTTGAAGTTGATGTTGAAGTTGATGTCGAAGTTGAAGTCGATGTTGAAGTTGAAGTTGATGTTGAAGTTGAAGTTGATGTTGATGTTGAAGTTGATGTTAAAGTTGATGTTGAAGTTGATGTTGATGTTGAAGTTGATGTTGAAGTTGATGTTGAAGTTGAAGTTGATGTTGAAGTTGAAGTTGAAGTTGATGTTGAAGTTGAAGTTGATGTTGAAGTTGAAGTTGAAGTTGAAGTTGATGTTGAAGTTGATGTTGAAGTTGAAGTTGAAGTTGATGTTGAAGTTGAAGTTGAAATTGATGTTGAAGTTGAAGTTGATGTTGAAGTTTATGTTGATGTTGAAGTTGAAGTTGAAGTTGAAGTTGATGTTGAAGTTGAAGTTGATGTTGAAGTTGAAGTTGATGTTGAAGTTGAAGTTGAAGTTGAAGTTGATGTTGAAGTTGAAGTTGAAGTTGATGTTGAAGTTGATGTTGAAGTTGAAGTTGAAGTTGAAGTTGATGTTGAAGTTGATGTTGAAGTTGATGTTGAAGTGGATGTCGAAGTTGAAGTTGATGTTGAAGTTGAAGTTGAAGTTGATGTTGAAGTTGATGTTGAAGTTGAAGCCAGTTAATTTGAAGTTGAAATTGAAGTTGAAGTTGAAGCTGAAGTTGAAGTTGATGTTGAAGTTGAAGCTGAAGCTGATGTTGAAGCTGATGTGATGTTGAAGTTGATGCTGAAGCTGAAGTTGAAGCTGAAGTTGAAGCTGAAGTTGATGTTGAAGTTGAAGTTGAAGTTGATGTTGAAGCTTGAAGTTGAAGTTGATGTTGAAGTTGATGTTGAAGTTGAAGTTGAAGTTGAAGTTGATGTTGAAGTTGAAGTTGAAGTTGAAGTTGAAGTTGATGTTGAAGTTGATGTTGAAGTTGATGTTGAAGTTGAAGTTGATGTTGAAGTTGAAGTTGAAGTTGATGTTGAAGTTGAAGTTGAAGTTGAAGTTGAAGTTGAAGTTGAAGTTGATGTTGAAGTTGATGTTGAAGTTGATGTTGAAGTTGAAGTTGAAGTTGATGTTGAATTTGATGTTGATGTTGAAGTTGAAGTTGAAGTTGAAGTTGATGTTGAAGTTGAAGTTGATGTTGGATTTGAATTTGAATTTGAA
The DNA here is from genome assembly GCF_003918875.1 of Haliotis rubra. Lineage (NCBI taxonomy): Eukaryota > Metazoa > Mollusca > Gastropoda > Lepetellida > Haliotidae > Haliotis > Haliotis rubra. Next base: position 429,838 of record NW_025767346.1, on the reverse strand, counting down.
GTTGAAGTTGAAGTTGAAGTTGAAGTTGATGTTGAAGTTGATGTTGAAGTTGAAGTTGAAGTTGAAGTTGATGTTGAAGTTGAAGTTGAAGTTGAAGTTGAAGTTGATGTTGAAGTTGATGTTGAAGTTGATGTTGAAGTTGATGTTGAAGTTGAAGTTGAAGTTGAAGTTGAAGTTGAAGTTGAAGTTGAAGTTGAAGTTGAAGTTGAAGTTGAAGTTGATGTTGAAGTTGATGTTGAAGTTGAAGTTGAAGTTGATGTTGAATGATTTTGATGTTGATGTTGAAGTTGAAGTTGAAGTTGAAGTTGATGTTGAAGTTGAAGTTGATGTTGAAGTGGATGTCGAAGTTGAAGTTGATGTTGAAGTTGAAGTTGATGTTGAAGTTGAAGTTGAAGTTGAAGTTGATGTTGAAGTTGATGTTGAAGTTGAAGTTGAAGTTGAAGTTGAAGTTGATGTTGAAGTTGAAGTTGAAGTTGAAGTTGAAGTTGATGTTGAAGTTGATGTTGATGTTGAAGTTGATGTTGAAGTTGATGTTGAAGTTGAAGTTGATGTTGAAGTTGATGTTGAAGTTGATGTTGAAGTTGATGTTGAAGTTGAAGTTGAAGTTGAAGTTGAAGTTGAAGTTGATGTTGATGTTGAAGTTGAAGCTGAAGTTAGAAGTTGAAGTTGATGTTGAAGTTGATGTTGATGTTGATATTGATGTTGATGTTGAAGTTGATGTGAAGTTGAAGTTGATGATGGAAGCTGAAGTTGATGTGACTAGAAGTTGATGTTGAAGTTGATGTTGAAGTTGAAGTTGAAGTTAAAGTTGAAGTTGAGAGTTGAAGTTGTGGTTGAAGTTGATGCTGGTTATAATCCAATGTATGCCTAGGATGAGGATGTTTGAAATGTTGCAGAAATACCCACCTTACATCAGTCTTCTCACCGTCGAGTATCCCGGCAGGTGTGTTATGTCGTATATGCTTGGAGTGTGTAGTGAGTGAGTGAGTTTAGTTTATTTGCACTCAGCAATATTCCAGCTGTATGACGGCGGTCTGTAAATAATCGTGTCTGGACCAGATAATCCAGTGATCAAAACCGTGAGCATCGTTTACGCAATTAGAGATACGATGACCAGGAATGTGTCGACCTACAAAAAACAAAAGTAATGACATTTCCATGTGTAAATACACCATTTGGACGAAGTTGCATTGGGGACTCAATTCGTGGTCAGGCATGTTGATGTGTCATTTTTTAAACTGGATTTTCATACATATGGATATCCAAAGAATGTGGGATGAGGAAGTACATTTACTGCTGCAGCTGGTTTTCTGATAAATACTACCCATCAATAGTTTAGACTCAATTTAATGCAATCATTATATTTTATGTATATATATACGGTTATATCGAAGATGAATTTCTCCACTAACTTAGGGAACCATCTGCAAACCTTGCGAAGATGGTGCAAGAGGATCATGCATCAAGTTTCTGAAATACATTTGCAAATATCGTGCATGTGAACAGCTGCGTTTTGATGTAAAGTTTTGTTCAGAATTCGAAAATTGTCACTGAGTTTCATGATTAGTGCACTCATGAAAATATTTGTTTCAACATCACAAATTTGTTTTACAATACATCAGTTCATGTGTCCAAACAGTACCTTTAAACATTGTGGAATATTTAGCAAAATCAAGTGTAGAACAGTTGACTGAAGTACGTAGCTACATTTGCACTAGTGAGTCTTAACTTGTGATGTGTAGTATACAGTGGAAGCCCTCTAAACCGGCATTCGTTGGGACCGGCTAAAATGTTTGGTATAGAGAGGCGTGCCGGTTTAGAAAGAACTTCCTTTTTTCAACTGATATCCAACATGGTATAAAATATACTTCTGAATTTCACTGATATAGATAATCTCACCCTCGTGCCTTTTGATTTCAAATATATCCCCACTCTATCATATAAATCATTACTAGACTTTTCAAGACCATATACGGACATGAATGTTTAATAATAATACTGGAAATATAAGGACATTTAATTAATTTTATATCTGCAACCGTAAAGGCTGTAAACAAAGTCACAAAAGTTCAATTAGGTGGACAAGTACTTTAGTGCGAACATCTAAGTTCTAGTGGTCGCTGGGAAGATTTAGTCTAAACTTATTTGCAACTTTATCACAAAGGAATATTTGATGAAGAACTTTTCCCACACAAACGTATTGCATCAAATACAACACGTTAAGTGCCTACTTTTATGGACAACTTAAAAACATTCACAGATAATATTTAAACTGACATACAAAAAGTACACACCTGGTATTTTGGGATTATTTGAAATGTGTTGTGATTTTGACTGGCAACTTCGCAACTGGGCACGATATTTGTGGTGGTTTGGCAACATATTAGGAAAGTCTGTGACTTATATGTCACTGTAAAAACTCTTTTCAAAACATTTTCGTCGCCTTTTGGAAAGTAATCCAAAAGCACCGTGTGTGTACTTTCTTTTGTACGTCAATTTTGTTATGAACATTTTGCTTTAACTATAACGTTCATAAATATATGCAGGCCTCGGTTTGAGTAATATTTAATGATATACACACAAATATTACACAAAACATGGTCATGCGACTATGAGCATCGATCTTTGCAAGTGGGGTGGATCGTTGGTCATTCCCAGTTAGTTCTACACAACACAATGTATGCCGCCAATATCAACCGATCTCTGCATAAGTCGTACCTCACAGGGGAATTATATTGTAAAGTTACATCAGTCACTATCAGCTGTTCAATACACGCACATATGTTGATATAGACGTTGGCAGACGAGTTACATGCATGCATTAAAACAGAATTTCCGTGGGAAACCTTGAAATCGTACATACATATTGACAGAACTGTGTGACCTCACTACGCCAACATCCGTTATTTTCCCAATTTCAGCATGTCGTATAACTACGTTTTCCTTCAAGCAGAGAGTTAATGAATTGATACTAGTTAGCGTATCATTGAATTTGCTCACGTGAATCCTTATCTCCATCAGCTGATGAACGTCAACAATACGACGTCAGTCCTAAAGTATTGACAGACCTCGCCCAGATCAACACTACCAAACCGGCTATTGTCAACTGCATTGTTCTCCAGACAACACACATTATGAAGTCACCAGTTGCTAAACAAGAGTATAGAACAGCTTTAAGCTTTTTTACCTGAAGATCGATGTTATCTATTTGGTTATTTATCTTCTCTGTACATTTAGGAAGACCATTATCAAAATTCCAGGAAATGTCTGGAAATAGTGGACTGTATGTTGACTTTTTTACGAAAGTAAAAAAACAACAAAAAAGATTATAGAACTGAAGACTGTATTTTAAGAAACCTGCCAAGAGGTTACAGGTCGGCTTTTGCCAAGTTTAGGCGTGATGTGGCCCCAATTAAACCTGAAACGGGACGACATGAAGGCATCCCTGTACAAAATAGAAATTGTTTTTATTATAAAGACTGTGTAGAAGATGAGGTTCATGTTTTGTTTCACTGCGTATTATATGACGTATTTTAATGAATACATTTTTAAATCTAGATGGGTTTTTTAATATGCCTGATATTGAGAAGTTTTGTTTTATGTTTATTGATGCTAATGTCTGTTTTTTATTTGCTTAAATCTACTATTTAATACTCAATCGCAGAAAGCATTTTTTATATGGATAATATATATGTTTTATGGTACTTTACTGCTTGGGCATTATTTTATAACAACTTGTCTCTCATAACTTTTGAGAATGGTCCTGTACGAATATTTTATGCATGTTGTTGTTAGTAAAGTATTTTATGCATGTTGTAGCTGGTAAAATAGTTTAGGCATGTTGTTGTTAGTAAAATATTTCATGCATGTTGTTGCTAGTAAAATATTTTATGCATGTTGTTGTGAGTAAACAATTTTATGCATGCTGTTGTTAGCAAAATATTGTATGCATGTTGTTGTTAGCAAAATATTTTATGCATGTTATTGTTAGCAAACTATTTATGCATGTTCTTAGTAAAATATTTCATGCATGTTGTTGTTAGTAAAATATTTTATGCATGTTGTTGTTAGTAAACTATTTTATGCATGTTGTTGTTAGTAAAATATTTTATGCATGTTGTTAGTAAAGTATTTAATGCAGTTGTTAGTAAAATATTTCATGCATGTTGTTGATAGTAAACTATTTTATGCATGTTGTTGTTAGTAAAATATTTATGCATGTTGCTATTAGTAAAATATTTCATGCATGTTGTTGTTAGTTAAGTATTTAATGCATGTTGTTGCTAGCAAAATAGTTTACGCATGTTGTTGCTAGTAAAATATTTCATGCATGTTGTTGTTAGTTAAGTATTTAATGCATGTTGTTGTTAGTAAAATATTTCATGCATGTTGTTGTTAGTTTAGTATTTAATGCATGTTGTTAGCAAAATATTTTACACATGTTGTTGCTAGTAAAATATTTCATGTATGTTGTTGTTAGTTAAGTATTTAATGCATGTTGTTGTTAGCAAAATATTTTACGCATGTTGTTGCTAGTAAAATATTTTATGCATGTTTTTGTTAGTAAAATATTTATGCATGTTGTTGTTAGTAAAATGTTTATGCATGTTGTTGTTAGTTAAGTATTTCATGCATGTTGTTGTTAGTTAAGTATTTTATGCATGTTGTTGCTAGTAAAATATCTTATACATGTTGTTAGTAAAGTATTTAATGCATGTTGTTGTTAGTAAAATATTTTATGCATGTTGTTGCTAGTAAAATATCTTATACATGTTGTTAGTAAAATATTTCATGCATGTTGTTGTTAGTAAAATATTTTATGCATGTTGTTGTTAGTAAAATGTGTATGCATGTTGTTGTTAGCAATATATTTTATGCATGTTGTTGTTAGTAAAATATTTCATGCATGTTGTTGTTAGTTAAGTATTTAATGCATGTTGTTGTTAGCAAAATACTTTACGCATGTTGTTGCTAGTAAAATATTTTATGCATGTTGTTGTTAGTAAAATATTTTATGCATGTTGTTAGTAAAAAACATTATGCTTGTTTTTAGTAAAGTATTTTATGCATGTTATTGTTAGTAAAGTATTTCATGCACGTTGTTAGTTAAATATTTTATGCATGTTGTTGTTAGTTAAGTATTTTATGCATGTTGTTGTTAGTAAAGTATATTATGCATGTTGTTGTTAGTAACATATTTTATGCATGTTGTTGTTAGTAAAGTATTTTATGCATGTTGTTGTTAGTAGTTGTTTGTTAGTTTTGTTTATACCATATTAATAAACTCCCGATTTTTTCTGGTGACTTGATTTTGCGTTTGTTTGTAACTGGTACTAACAGTAGGGCAAAATGTGTTAACGTTTTTCGCTTATATGAAGAGGGGTGTCTTCTTGATATCGTGTTAATTCACCTTCTTGGTGAAATGCCACACAACTACATCCTAATCACTACTTTCAATCATGGTTATATTTTATAACGTTTGATGATAGATAAGCGACAGTTGAACATCACCAAAATGTGTTACGCGATGCTGATTGGTTAATCCAGGTCATGTATATAAATGCCTTGTCAATGCTGTCCCAGAATAAAACGTCCAGAAAGAAATTATTCATTTCATATTCTGCTTACATCACAACATTACAACAGTTATTTGAACATCAAATTGACAATGCGCGCATTTCCCTGTCAGTTACACTCAAGTTAAGGGGGTAAGATGCGAATGGCTCAATAGTTTCCGATTGTTTTTCTCGGGATGAACAGAGACGGAGCCCAGCTAAAAAGGCCCCTTCCAGGAAGTGTAGGTCGTCGCTATTTCACACCGTCTCTTCAAAGACGAAGCCCAGTTTTCCAAGGGAGGTCACTCTACCCACCATTACAGAGAAACCAGGAAAAGCAGTGTGTTTCTTTACTGGAAGCTAAATGTGTCACACAACTTTGAAAGTTTAATCAAAACGAAAACATACACTGCAAAATGCCGAAGAAGAAGCAGGCCTACAACGCTTTCTATTTCTTCATGAAAGAAATGGAGCCACAATTACGGCGGGAGGGTCGAATTACGAACGGAATGGCCGACGTAGTTCCACTGGCTCATCCACGCTGGCAAGTAAGTTTGACCTGTCAAGTTTCTTCAAGACAACACACGCCAGTTCCACATTCTGTATTTAGAATGATTCAAATGACTAGTTTTTCCTTGTGATATCTGGTTGATCTGAAATATTGTCTTTGAACATGGTGAATGTTTGCTTAAGCCACTGTGACTAGTTACAGTACTTGTTATTAGCACACCAAGAAGTTAATAGTCTTAATAATTATATTTATAATAGTCATAATAATAATGGAAGCAAGGAATTACACGGGTTGTAATCAAATGGGCAAAGGACAAAAGTCAAATGGACTGAAATCAAAAGTCAAAAGGGCCTAAAAAATAATAATTAGAAAATTACAGAATAAAATAGTGTTTAGTTTGTTGTTGTTGTTGTTATTATTTTAAATGGAATTTGAACATGTGACTCAAATGTTTTTATTGTTAAGTGTCTTGACTCAGTGTCATGACTAATCTGTATAGGATGTTTGTTGTTTTCAGACCCGTGAAGGTCAGGGTTAGAATTGATCTTCAGTAACCCATGCTTTTGGGAATGTCAGGAGACTCAAACATTTTGGATAAACCTACAAATTTGGCTTAACAATTATTATCCACATCCATTGAAATTATCAAAAAACATGATTTGGTTTGGTACTCAACATGAAAATAGATTACTAAATCACATCATCATTGCTGCAAAGAGACATATTCACTTATGCTGTATTAAAAATATGCTTCCAAATCTAACTTTCTATATTAAAACTCTAAAAGAAATATTTTTTGTGGAAAAACATATATCAGCAAAAAATAATAAAATAAATAATTTCCATCATAAATGGAGCCTTTTCTCCCCAGTACTTAGATGACTCAAACTGTATTGACTTCTACCTGACATTATCTGTACATTATCTATTTAATGAATTATGCATGTTTATAAATATATTAATGCAAAAATATCTCACCTGTATATCATGTAGCCATATTACTTTAAGCCGTACATATCACGGCTTGGTATATCTGCAATATTGTAATCTTGGGAACCAATAAAAAAAAACAATAAAAAAAACAATTAAAACCCCCCCCAAAACCCATGCTTGTCATAAGAGGCGACTAACGGGATCGGGTGACATATCGACTTTGGTGACACATGCTATCAATCACCTGATTGTCTGTTCATATTTGATTATTTACCGACTGTCGCCATATAGCTGGAATATTGCTGAGTGTAGCATTAAACAACAACCAACAAATTTGATAAACATTTAGGGTAAAATCTGAAATTGATTTAAGAAAGGTGAATGTAAAGGTTCCTTCACTCGAGGGACAGATCTTATTCACTGATTTCTCTCGTGAGTGACAATATCTATGAGTGGAGATAAAGGAAGTGAAAAGACTGGTCCTTGCAAAGTACACCAATAAGGAAATGGAGCTTGGGAATTCGTAGTCAGTTTTGACTCGAGATGGGTAATCAATAAAGGGACTTGTTGCTGGATTGCATTGATCTGATTGAGTCTGATTAAGAGTCTTATGGCGCCTACAGTCTCAGTTAATCAGGGCTCGGAGATAATTTTTCAACATCAGGAGTACGTACTCCTTACTTTTTCAATATAGGAGTACTGGAAAATCTAAAGAGTACTGAATGGAATCTAATGGCGTATCAGTAACCCTGTGTTTCGTGTCATATATGCACCACAACATTGCTAGTCTTGTGTAAACAGGTCAATAAACAATAAAACAATACTTTTTCAAATAAATACGTCTGTAAATGATTCTAGGACCATTGTCGTCATGCGTATCTGCTACGTTTTCCAAATTATTTCCTACCGTATCGTGCATATTTTTTATCCGTACATACGCCGATACAGCCCTTATCTGGAGCCCTGGTTAATGTTTGGATATTTGTTTGGCCAGTGACCTTAGCTAGTTAACCAAGTTATTTTAGGAAGATCATGATGTAATATTTGGTTATTCATACGACCAATGACCATGGCACGCTAGTAAAGGTATTTTCTTGATGAGTGAGTGAGTGAGTATGGTTTTACACCACTTTAAGCAAAATTCCAGCAACATCACGGCGGGGGACACAAGATCTTGATGATACAATGTACCAAATAAATCTTTGAAGTAATTTCATTATGAAGATGGGATATGGCTCATTTTTGTCTGACATAGGACAATATTTCAGTGGGAGGAGCCAAAACTTTCATAATACTATGTTGTTAGTTGTCCGGAATGTGGTGCCCGATTCAGGGCCCTGCTGCTGTCTTCTCTATATATTGAGAAATTGGTTTTAGATGAAGTAACGGAGTTAAGTATTGTGAGGTATTCTGTGAATCTGTGTTGTGTAAAAGTCTGAAAAGACAGGAGAACATCTGAGAACTGTTATGAGTGTTATATTAAAAAATAAAAGGACTTGAACAGTTGAGCAGATGTATCATTGAATACAATCTCGAGCTGCATCATCTTCGTAGGCAAGGAGTCTTCAGGCCAGTTTGCTGAGGCAGAAGGATATAACACCCCCCAAACCTTGTGGATGTCTGCTATTAGTGTTGCTACGTGCTATATTAACCTTGAAGAGTGTGTTGTATAACCAGGATATTTAGAGTTGAAAACATTATATACAATTTATAAATATTTAAGGAAAATTTGAAGTCAAGTTAAGAAGGGTGAATGTACTGGGAAAGTGCATTGACCAAGCTAACCGAACTCTTATTGATTCACTTTTCTTGGGGAATAACAATTTCTCTGAATTGACATAAATGAGGGTGAAAGGTTCAAACTGGTGTTTCTACACAATTGGGTGGATGGACATTTGGGATACAGATGGTCAGTTTGTCAATAAAGAGGCACGCATAGGATGTGACATGATTTGATTAAGTATCTTCTGGCGCCTACCAGTCTGAGATATTAGTTAGATATGTCAACGTTTGGTTGATGGATGGCTTAAGGATAACTAGCAATGTCATTTTATGACTGGAAGAATTTGATGGTACCAAATAAAGTCTCCGAAAGGGACTAATGAAAGTAACTAATTATTAAGATTGGATATGAGTCATTTTTGTATGAGGTAGGACATTATTTCGGGTTGAGGAGCCAAAATTGTCAGAAAACAGTTTTGTTCACATGCCGAGGGAACAGAAGGGATTCTGGGTCCCACCGTTGACTTGAGAGGTTTTCTCTGTATATTGAGAGAATGGCTCAGATGAGCTTGTAACTTTAGGAGTTGTGCAAGAAACCAACAAGTTCTTCCATGAGATTTGTGAATCTGTGTTGCATGTAGACCAGGAAAGCTAGGCAATATCTGAGGACCTTTGTGTGAGAATTCATTCCAAAATAAACAGGACTTGAACACCATACCGGACTTATCTTTGACTATCCATCTTAGCTACATCATCCCCAGAACCAGAGTGGAAAGACAGATTGCCTAGGGAGAAAGGGTATAACACCCCGACACCCTCGGGTAACAGTTCCCATTCACGGTAGGTCATGAACTGCAGCGTCACTGTAAAGGGTACATATTTGTCTCGAACCCTGAATAAACCGATTTGTTAATTGCTCGAACATGCAAGTGAACACTGACACTTCTGAAGTCAGGCGGTGGGGTAGTCAAAGTCAAAATATGTTTATTTGTATGTAAGGCCACCGGCCCATATACATCGGTTACAAAGAAGGTTCTTATTTAGGAGGATAACAATTGTTTTCTTAACATAATAGCATGATGGATATACAGTGATAATCTTTTTAAAATGGAGACATCGCATGAGGAAACAATTTTGTAAAATGCTGCATTATTACTTCTGATTGTAATACAGTTACGGAGAAAATCAGAACGGATTTTATCATAGGCTGGACATTCAACAAGAAAATGTAATTCGTCTTCAATGCCTTTTTTACAAAATGGACATGATCTATAATTTCTATCAATAGACAGTCTTCTTCCTTCATTTACTTTTAAATCTAATAGCCCCAATCTAAATTTTACAAGTAGCAGTCTCAGATTCTTTGTAGTCACGAGGGATAAATATCTTTCTGGTTCTAAAAGGGACTTAAACTGTCTGTAACAATCAAAACGGGAGCTTTCTTCTAACCTCGAGTGCCATTCTTGTTGAAAAATACATATACAGCGATCTCTAAACTGGTTCAGGAAAACATTGACATTACCTACGCCTTGGTTTAACCAGCGATAAAAAAAGCTTTACACCGAGGTATTTATAATGATTTACGACATTAACGGGTTTAGAATTAAAACACCACTTTTCCTTCGAAGAGAGGGGACCACCTTTTCTAAATACAACAATATTAGTCTTTTCAAGATTTACTGATAGCGACCATTCTGAAGAATATCTTTCTAGTATGTTTAGTTGGTTTTGTAACCCAATAATTGAGGTAGATACTAGAATTACATCGTCTGCAAAAAGTAACATAAATATTTCAATAATGTCGGGAAATAACTGGACACCATGCTTACCTTGCAGCGAAATATCATTACATAACTCGTTTATGAAGAAAGAGAACAGGATAGGGCTCATAATACATCCTTGTCTTAAACCGACTGGACAATAAAAAAAATCAGATAAACCACCTTGACTGCGTACACATGATTTGATATTTGAATACAATGACGTAAGCATGGTGTACATTTTGCCTCCCAGGCCAGCATTTCTAAGACAAAACCATAGTTTGGAACGATCAACTGAGTCGAACGCCTTTTTAAAATCAACAAATGCGACATACAATTTAGATTTGTGTTGAGATAAACATTTCTGAATAATTGCATATATGGTGAAAATATGGTCTGATGTAGAATAAGACTTCCTGAATCCTGCTTGACATTTGGGAATTTTATCGTGCATGTTTGCCCACAGTGTAAGTCTATTATTTAGAATAGATGTAAAAGCTTTACCTAAAATACTCATTAATGATATACCTCTGTAGTTGTCTGGGTTGTTTACATCTCCCTTTTTATGAACTGGGACAATAATTGAGCGTAACCAGATTAGTCTAGTGGTTAAGGCATTAGCTCGTCACGCCGAAGACCCGGGTTCGATTCCCCACATGGGTTCAATGTGTGAAGCCCATTTTGATATTGCTGGAATATTGCTAAAAGCGGCGTAAAGCTAAACTCACTCACTCAATAACTTCTGAGGTCAAGGATTGTTGATGATTTCCTGGATGGTGTGGCCAGTACGTAACAGTGTTATTGATTTTCTGGTGTTGGACAGGTTCAGTGGGACAGATCACCCCATCACCCATTCCCCCATCTGCTTGCTTGGGTGTTCTTTGACTGTTTAACTTGTAAATTATGAAGCTGAATCTGATTTGTACAGAGCTGCAGATAACTTCTTGGGTCATTGATGGGCGTGGTAGGTGAACCGGCTAAAGCGCCAGGCTAGTGATCCAGCGAGCTTGTGGTGACAGGATCGAGCCCACCTGTGACCGGGTGTAAAAACCTTGATGTCAGCTTTGTGTGCAGACTCTTTCAGTGTTGTCACAACCCCTAATGTACAGTACACAACCCTGTGCACTTAAAAGAACCCACGAATCCGTTGGTATATGACCAGATGGTGGCCACATGAGTACGTGCAAACACCTAGTTGCGGGTACAGCATCGTGCAGTAAACTTGAACAAAGTACTGTGACTATGTGTCCTAATCCACCCAGCTGTGAATCGGTACCTCGTAATGATGAAAAAGCCACGCTAACTCGGTGCGCCTAGTGGCTGCAAGAGTTGTATACTCCCCAGGGAGTTGAGATTAATAATACAATGTGCTGTTGAAATTGACATCCAGTGATCAGGGAGTTGAAGATTAATAATACAATGTGCGTTGAGATTGACATCCAGTGATGTAGGGAAAAACAAAGCGCTTTGAGCAGCTGAGCTGGATATCGTATGCTGTATACAAATGTTATGTATATGTATGTATGTATGTATGTATGTATGTATTGACTTGAGTTGTATCTATCTATTGACTTGATTGTGTTCATCTCAATTAGGTTCCCTAATTTTCCGTTGAGTAACCAATTAAATTGTACCCACCTCCGTCAAACTCAATTGGGTATTTTGCCAGTTTCCATTAATTTTAAAAATATATTAAATTTTAAATGTTGGTTATGTGTTTGTTATTCATATAGATCTGTAATATAAGAAACGATAAGAAAGACTCAAGTTCAGGTGCTGAAAATTGAACCTCTCAATATACCTCAGTTATGTTTTCTATTTTTGTTTGTACGCATGTAAGATCAACTTTATTCAATGTTTACAAAAATTCAAGCATACTTGTAAGCAACAGACTCAGTAGGAATTGAGTTTCACATAAATATTTGTGTAATTTACGCAGATATGCAGCTTTTCTCTACCTCTGTATCATATAAAGTTTGTTATGTTTCAAAATGTGTCATGTCACCTGATGATAAGAGTACAGTAGACCGGTTTCAACTCCCTCTTGCCTTCTTTGTCTCTCTCTCTTCCCTCTCTCTCTTGCTTTCATTCCCTCTCACTCTTTTCTGTCTCACTCACTCACTCAAGTTACAAGATGAGTGCAATGACATTGAACACAACATTAATCACGCTTAACCTAACCTCAAAATGGACGATCAGTTCTAGTCCTTGTCAACCGCCTCTGTGGTGTAGCGGTTAGAGTGTCCGCCCGGGGTGAAGAAGGTTGCGGGTTCGATCCCCGACCGCATCATACCAAGAAACATTAAAATATGGTACTTGTTGGTACTGCCTGGCGCTCCGCATTAATGGGTACACAAGGACTGGTCGGCTTGGAGTCAGTATAATGTGTCTGAGTGGAGTATTCATGCTTCATTGCGGCATGGTATCTCAGTGAGCTAGCTCTACAAAACTACCTTAATTCTGGGCTTGTACAAGCACCTGCACATACACATGCATGCATGGCATCCTATGAGCAAAATATTCTTAAGTACCATGTTAAACCCCATTTCACCTCATCTCTAGTCCTTGTCTGTACTGCCCAAAGTGTTATACAGTATGCCCCTGACCGCCTCCATGGTGCAGTGGTTAGAGCGTCCGCCTGGAGAGCGGAAGGTCCCGGGGTTGGATCCCTGACAGCGTCATACCAAAAGACGTTAAAATATGGTACTTGTTGGTCCCTGCCTGGTGCTCGGCATTAATGGGTACAACAAGGACTGGTCGGCTTGGAGTCGGTATAATGTGTCTGAGTGGGGTATCCATGCTTAACTGCGGCATGGTATCTCAGTGAGCTAGCTCAACGAAACCACCTTAATTCTGGGCTAGTACAAGCAGCCGCACATACACACACGCATGCATGTCGTCAGGAGCGAAATATTCTCAAGCACGACGTTAAATCCAATTTCACCTCACCTCACCTCACCTCAACTTTCCTACCTGACTGTTACAGGTTCTCCCCAAGGAGGAGAAAGAGAGATATGAACAGATGGCCAAGCAGTACAAGGCCAAGATGAGAGGAACGGTCGGGGACCAGTACAGAATGGACAATGTGGGCAACATCATTGCAGTAAGTACAATTACAGCACAATTTGACAGTCATATTGTAGAATGAAATTTTACATGTTCAAGATTTGTTTATTTGTTGTCAAACTCAGCAATATTCTAGCCATAGTCCGTTTGGCTCAAAAGCGGACCGATGAATTGCAATCTAACTCGAAAACTAATAAACATGAAATACTCAATGAAACGCTGATCATAATCAAAACAATTCATCGGTCCAATTTTGAGACAAACGGACTATATGCAGAGGTGGAAATAACTTTAAAATTGCTAGTGTACTCCGGTACAGTGGCACATGTAAAGTCACTTGCCCTGATAAGTTTTCCGCTATACCGGCCGATTTTCTTGGTGTTTTTTTAAATAAACAACATAATTAACATTGGAATGTCAACTCGACACCGGTACAGTGATATACAAATTTGCTTGCCCGACAGAAAAAAACACTGGACTCGGACGTCGGGCAATGGGTTATTTCCACCCCTGCTATGTGATGGCAGTCTGTAACCAACTGAACATATACAGCTGGAATCTTACTGAGAATGGTTTTAAGCAACAAACAAACAAATTCTGATTCAAAATAAAATTTGTATATTTAAAAAAGATTTTGTTATCAGTGTTCTGAAATAGAGCTTGAAAGTCCTTGTGATAATTGCAATGTTGTTTCAAATGATCTATCAGAAATATTTCAGGGTTTTGGGAACCCCCATTTAGTTCTTGCCATCATGTTTATATTTGGATATCTGTGTTGTCTCTAGATTTCTTGGGGTAGCGTAGTGGTTCAAGCGTTTCCGTCGTCCTGTCGATTCCCCACGAGTACAATATGTGAAGCCCGTTTCTGGTGTCCCCTGCCATGATATTGCTGGAATATTGCCAAAAGCGGCGTAAAACCATACTCACTAACTCACTAGATTCAAATAGTATAGTAACAAGTTTCTATAATCCCAGGACCTCCGTTAATTTTAAAAAAACTGTTTCAGCATCGGAAGGACCCGAAGTTGGAGGAGAGCAAGAGAATAAAGAAGGGAAGAGATGAGGTGGTCGCCTCTTGGAAGACTAAGGGTAAGCCTGAGTGCCAGGATCGCCATTGCTTTATGTAAAGAGCAGTTAAATTGTTTCGGATTATTGGGATCAGTGACTTAGTCCGTCATGTGGTGTAGTCAGTGGTTCAATCTTCCATCTTGTCTTTCCAAAAGGGGCTTAAAGATGTTGCTGTGAAGGGCAACTAAATTGAAAAGGGGAACCAGTGACTGGGACCTTTGTGTGGTGTAGCTGATAGAGCATCTGCCTCAGTGATCGAAATAATTTTCAAACTCAACCAGACAGTTAGGCAGGTGACCAATAAATGTTGCCTGTCTGTGTTGAAAGTTGCCTGACCACACTTTTGACTCATCTTTGCATTTATTTACAAAAAACAAAAACAAGTATCGTTGTGTCAAATGTGAATTAATTCAGCAAATTAAAAACAAGCGTGAAATTAAATACTCCTTCACATCCATTTGAAAAGAGCCAGTCAGTGGTTCAATCTTCCATCGTGTCATTCCAAAATGGGGGGGCAGTGGGGTAGCCTAATGGTTAAAGCGTTGGCTCGTCACGCCAAAGACCCGGGTTTGAATCCCCACGTGGGCACAATGTGTGAAGCCCATCTCTGGTGTTCCCCGCCGTGATGTTGCTGGAATATTGCTAAAAGCGGCGTAAAACCAAACTCAGTCAGTCAGTCAGTCAGTCCAAAATGGTGTTTGTTGTTACCTTGCCTTCATGCGGCACTAAATGGGTAACTGGATAGAAGGACAGTTCCAGTTGGAGCCGCTATACAAAGCTACAGATAACGTTTTGGGTCATTGAGTTATGTACTCGCTTGTGTTCATCTCAATTGGGTATCCTAATTTTCCTTTGAGTAACCAAATAAATTGTACTCTCCTCACACAAACTCAGTTAGGTATTTTGCCATTTTCCATTAATTTTAGAAATATTATAAAGTTTAAATGTTAGTGTTTGTTATTTATATTTTTCTGTATTATGAGAAACTGTAAGTTGTCAAGTTCATTTCCTGAAATAGAACCTCTCAGTATACCTCAGTTATTTTATCTAACCACCAGTAAGCAAGCTAAGATTTGACATTTTTTGTGTGTACGCATGTAAGATCACATTTATTGAGTATTTACAAAAATTCAAGCATACTTGTACACAATAGACTTAATAGAAATTGAGTATTCACATAAATATTTGCGTAATTTACGCAGATACGCAGCTTATCTGTACCTCTGGCTATAATATGTCTGAGAGAGGTATCCATGTTAAAGGAGTGAGCAAGCACAATGAAATGACATTAGTTTCAGACTTGTATGGGGAGCAATACAGAAGTACAGTTATGTTTTGTTTGTTTGTTTGTCCGTTTGTTCTCTAATGAAGTGGAAGGCAATTGGTAGATTGCTTGGAGGTCTGGGTATAGATGGGTTGGTGACATGTGATTTGCTGGGTGGAATGGGCTGGGGGTGCTCCCCTCCTTTAATTCTTTGTTGTTTAATGCCGCACAGCAATATTCCAGCTATATGACAGCTGATCTGTTTGATTGGCATTTAGAAGTTGGTGACTAATAAGAAAGTTTATGCATAACAACTTCTTTATTATATATGATGCGACGTTTCGGTATGGATTCGTATACCGTTGTCAAAGCAAGAGTGCTTGACAACGGTATACGAATCCATACCGAAATGTCGCATCATACAGAGCTACAGATAACGTTTTGGGTCATTGAGTTATGTACTCCCTTGTGCTCATCTCAATTGGGTATCCTAATTTTCCTTTGAGTAACCAAATAAAGTGTACTCACCTCACTCAAACTCAATTGGGTATTTTGTCATAATCCATTAATTGTAAAAATATAATGTTAAATGTTAGTGTGTGTTATTTATATTTGATCTGTAATATGAGAAACGATAAGAAAGACTGTAAGTTGCCAAGTTCAAGTCCTGAAACAGAACCTCTCAGTATACCTCAGTTATTTTATCTATCCACCCGGTACACAAGCTAAGATTTTTTTTTACATTTTTGTCTGTACGCATGTAAGATCACATCTATTGAGTATTTACAAAAATTCAAGCGTAATTGTACGCAATAGCCTTAAAAGGAATTGAGTTTTCACATAAATATTTGCACAATTTACGCAGATACGCAGCTTATCTGTACCTCTGATCATATATAATAAAGAAGTTGTTATCCATAATCTTTCTTATTTTCTTATATGACAGCTGTTCGTAACAGAGCTCCAGATAAGATTTAGCTTGTGTGGGTACTGTACCCACTGTATTGTTTTGGAGTGGGTATTATGACTGTTGAGTGGGTATTTCATTTTCCGTTACCCACTGTTTTCAAATATGTGAGTATTTCAGTCATTTTACTCACCTAAATATTATGTCATTGAGTAAGTTTACTAAGCAGGTATGTTCTGCCTTTTGTCATACCTAATCAAAACCAACTTAAATATATTGGAAATGATTTCATAAAAAAATCACTCATCCTCTACTGACAGTACAACACTTGTCCTATACTAACAGTACAACTTGATAGCAATCGATGTCTTTTTCATTACGCAAGCGATTTTTATAAATATATTCCGTACACATTTGTTTTAAACTTTTTGCATATCTAACATATTAAATGCGTTATTGGTACGCAACAATTATTTTTCAACGCGTAATTGGAAATTTTCTATGCGCATTTTACCCGGATACGCAGCTTATCTGGGCCTCTGAAGGAATAAAGTCTGTACCAAACAATCCACTGATTGACGTCATGAGCATCAATCTACGCAATTGGGATACGCTGACACGTGTCAACCAAGTCAGCGAGCTTGAACACCCGATCCTGTTAATCGCCTCTTACAACAAGCATGGGTTACAGAAGATCAATTCTATCCCAGATCTTCACGGGTCAGATGTGGACATGTTACTTTATAAGTACCAATAACTTGAACGAGATGCAAAACCCCATTTGACCTTCACTTTGTTTTTTTGCAGATGTCATGGAGGAGTACTTCTACTTTATCAACTTCCAGGTACTTTGTCGGACAGAAGATGGGGATTATCTCCCCTGTGAGATTGCTGTCATCGAGTACAATCTCCAGAAGGGGATCACAAAGAAGTTACATCGGTTTATTGAACCTGGTAAACCAATTTCACAAATCTGATGTCAATATGATTTTAATGGAAGCTTTGATCATTTATTTTAGATCTTTACAGTGGCCAGATAATGAACTTCTCGTTTGTATGCAAGCTGCTT
Organism: Haliotis rubra; assembly: GCF_003918875.1. Classification (NCBI taxonomy): domain Eukaryota; kingdom Metazoa; phylum Mollusca; class Gastropoda; order Lepetellida; family Haliotidae; genus Haliotis; species Haliotis rubra. The sequence goes on along the minus strand of NW_025767346.1, from coordinate 411,983 downwards.
TTTGATGAGTGTCTCCAGAGTTGTCTCCCTTTCGATCATATACTGATTCTGTTATGAGTTTGCCTTAAGGCTTAATAAGCTTAATGGAAAAGCACCAAGTGTTGCTGAGACAATTTTCAGTTGGCTTTACTAAGACAATCTAACCCTAACTCTTCATGACTTCGGGGCAGAGGGATAGCCGTATGGTTGTAGCATCAGAACATCATGCTGAACAGCCAGGTTTGATTCCCCACATGGGTACAATGTGTGAAGCCCATTTCTGGTGTTCCCTGCCATGATATTGCTGAAAAAAGCTAAAGGCAGCATAAAAACATACTCACTCACTCTTCATGAATTTAATTCAATATTTGTCTTCTCTTGAGTCAAATATGTACACTTATATTAAGAGTTTTTCCACTTGACTCATCTAGTTCTAATAGTTTTTTGCTAGGCATTGTATTATATGCAGGGACTAAGATTACCGTGTGTATTTGTCTTGTATACAGAGCCGGAAATAGCACACACGTACACACGTTTGCCCGCAATCTACTGGTGATTCAGTCAAAAACATACATGTTACGAGATGAATTCTGATGCAGTGATCAGAAAAATATAGTATCTGAAAGATTTACGAAGAGAAATTTAGTGTCATTTTAATTTCAGGGTTTGCTCTATAAATGTATTCGTTGCAGCTCTTGTTGAACAGATCTTCCAGCATGACATATGTAATTATTCCAGTCAACAGGGACCGTGAAGGTCCGGGTTAGAATATTGATCTTCAGTAACCCATGCTTGTCGTAAGAGGCGACTAACGGGATCGGGTGGTCAGGCTCGCTGACTTGGTTGAGACATGTCATCGTATCCCAGTTGTGCAGATCAATGCTCATGCTGTTGATCACTAGATTGTCTGGCCCAGACTCAATTATTTACAGACCGCCGCAATATAGCTGGAATATTGCTGAGTGCGGCATAAAACTAAACTCACTCACTCACCAGTCAACACGATCGTAAGTTAAGTTGTATTCTAGCTCCCATCATAAGTATTTTCAGTGTGAATTTCTTTTCCAGGGCGGATACCGACAGGCTACCGATACACCTGTATGACAAACAGTACGTATTGAAATTCAGAAATCTGTTAAGATCCTGATATCAAACAGGTCCCCATTAATCCATAATGGTTGTAAGTGGCGAGATGGTGGAGGTGGGAGGCATATCAGTCACAGGATTGTCTGCTCCGGAATCAATTCTTGAAAGGCCATATAGGTCATATAGCTGGAATATTTCTGAGTCTGGCTTCCAAAGAGTTTTTACCCCTCAAAACCAAGCAAGCGTACCAAACGACATGGATCCCATCAACCACTAATTGTCTTGATTATGTCTGGTTTAGTCTGGTCTTGGATGCCTGGATTATCTCTGAATCTGAATATCTGTTGCAATATATCCCAAACTGCTTACCGGCGATTATTAGGCTGCAACTCTGTCACAATTGTCAGTAAAACTTCCCAAATTAAAGATTCCCACGTACACTTGTTATGGAATTGGAGGACTTGATTGAGCTATATAACAAATTTAGAAGCACAACTTGGTAATAATTATGCACCTGACATTTATGTCTACATCAAAAAAGTGCATGTCAGATAGTGGTGTACTGATTAATTGAAATAATCAAAGATTGGTCACAGTCACCAAACGACCTGGCAATCGATCACATTTCCTACTGTTTTAGTCTTTGAAACACTTGATGATGGAACATATTTTCGAAGTTTTCGGCCTGAAAACATGATTAATTCTTGGAAAACTCACTCACTAACTGAAAAGTCATGACTGAATATTTCTTGAAGACTCCAGGTTGTTCATGTTCATGACATATTAGTCATCACTTTAAAAGTAGCAAGTTACATCATGTTATACTTATCTCCAAGAACAATCTGAATAAGATAATCTGAAAAATAACGCTTACCAATTTTGTTCGATGATTGTCGTTGGTAATGAAGCAATTATCAGTTGTGAGATTTCAACAAATTCTCTAAACTAATGTCAACAATTTTAAAAGATTGTGTCTGATTCATACTTGTCATCACAAAGCTGACCTTTCAATATGCTCAGCACCTCCTAAGCTTTTTTATATTACTACACCTTATAATTTGTTTTGCTTTCTTTGGCTTGACACCAAACCTTTTACTTCAAGATGGTGTGCACGTTTCTATAATATTTTGCAGCAATACTTCATTAATTGATGGGATACTGTCAGTAGACTAGCACAACACTAGCCCAGTTCTCGTGACCGGGGATAACCTGGTTTTGTCTGGTGTCAAGTTGCAACTTGCTAAAAGTGGCGTAATACCAATATCAGCTGGCGAAAGTGATATAGAGTTTTGTTCACCGTGACCAGGGATGACCTGGTTTTGAAGTACCCTAGTGGTTAAAGCATTCGATCGTCAGAGTACCCTAGTGGTGATAGATATTGCTGGAAAACCAAACTCACTCACTCAGTAAGTAGAGTTTGTTGAGTGAAGCCCTGATATCTCCAGTGATGTTTTTCAGGTGACGAAACCCATCAGATACCTGTGGAGAATTTTGAATTGTCGGATGAAAACTACCGAGGTCTGTGGATACAACTTGAGAACTTCATCAACCCAAGTGGTGAAAAACCAGACTACCCACCTGTGTACTGTCTGGTGAGTCCAATTTCGCGGATCGATGCTCATGCTGTTGATCACTGGATTGTCTGGTCCAGACCCGATTATTTACAGACCGTGATATGGCTGGAATATTGCTGAGTGCGGTGTAAAACTAAACTCACTCACTCACTCTTGTAAGTCCTTATAAAAAATAACATAGATAAAAGCATGTTAGATGGTCAGAAAATCTGTTCCGGTGAAGATACAAGCAGGGAGAGGACCCCAACATCATCAGTGAGTGTTGGGGGTATTCTTACATGCGTGTTATGCTCTGTAACCTATTGATGTAATATTTTGTACAATATCAATCACGGGATTGTTTTTTGACTGAAAAAAGGCTTGTCTTTTTTTTCAAAATTTGAATTTTGTGTTACTGTTGTTAGTAGGAGGTATTTTAATAGTAGGAGTTTTCAAAATTCTAAATTTGAACAATATCTGGGACCTGGTAATTTATTTTAGGTGATCATAACAAATGACCAATTGCTGATTTCTCTACAAGATTTCCTGACTTAGTTTTAATGATCCTCACCGCGCGTTGAGTGTGAAGCAGGGGATATAGTATTAGGCTCCATCCGTCTGTACGTACGTACGAATTAGAATATCTTAAGAACTGTTGACAAGATTCTTCATATTTGGTAGCTAGGTTCATCACAGTATAAGAAAGCTCCCAGTCAGGTTTGGTGACCTTGACCTTCATTTCAAAGTCACACGGGGACTTTAATGTTTTACTCTTGTCAGCGAGATATCTCAAAAACCGCTGACTAGATTTTCTTCATATTCAACACCAAGCTTTATATAGGGAAGGCGCAGGGCCCAGTCGATTTTGGTGACCTTCATTTTCAAGGTCACAGCGACACTTTGAAGATTTCAGTATGTTAACCTGCATGTTAAGATGGTCAGCGAGATATCTCAAGAACCATTCAATGGACTTTCTTCATATTTGACTCCAAGCTTCATCTAGGGAAAGTGCAAGGCCCAGTCGATTTTGGTGACCTTCATCTAATTTTCAAGGTCACAAAGACACTTTGAAGATTTCGGCATGTTAAATTGCATGTTAAGATAGTCAGCAAGATATTGCTAAAAACATTCACTGGATCTTTTTCATATTTGACACCAATCTTCATCTAATGAAGGCGCAGGGTCCAGTGAATTTTGGTGACCTTCACATAATTTTCAAGGTCACTGCGACACTTTGAAGATTTCAGCATGTTAACCTGAATTCACTGGATTTTCTTCATAGACTTTCAAGACTTCCCTTGAATGTTTTTCAATAAGCAATTTCTTTAGTACCATTTTTGCATATTTCATACACTAAGACATTCATGTCAAGGTCAAAGTCAGTCTTGAAAATATTTGCGTGTTTAAACAACTAAAGAGAAGATATCGAGAGGTTGACTGGTCATGTTTTTGTTGACAATTAACTTCATTTATACTTTCATTACTTTTTAAGTTTGATTTGATCATTTGCGGCGGGGGGATTATGTCACCTTAGTGACAATGCTTGTTTTCTTAGTCTTGTACACATTACAAAAATGACCCTATGAGCACCATATTCGTGTTTATTATTGTACCGTGTACAACCCTCAGTTTCATGCCTATCGATTACCCTTAATAAAGACATATAAATTGCACAGAAGATAAGTTAAATGTTGTTAAACATTGGCTAATGTATCTAAGTCCTGTGATCCTGTTCAAGTTCTCACTCACTCACTCACTCTCCAGACTGACTCGTACGAGAAGACAGCGTACTGCCTCGAGTGGATCTGTAACCACACATGTTTGGGAACAGTGAACCGCCTCCGTCGCGTCTATGACCTTGGGGGCCTGGTGGGTGACCTGTACAGCCAGGCTGGGAAACAGAGCATCTCCATGACCTCCATCTCCGACATGCTGACCTCCAGCAGCTGGGACTATGTGTCAGGCACAAGGTAGGGATATGTAACTATTTAGATAAATATCAACATGGTGTATAAATATTAGGGCTGTAACGATGCATCAAACTATCGATGGATTGCAATTGTTGAGTCTCCGATAGCAATTAATCCTGACTCATGCTAAATGCTTGTCTCCTTCTTCTTGCGAATGATAGTGGAACACTTGAAATCTCTTGAAGTTCCCTTCTAAACAGCGGACGTAAAATCATCACTCACCCACGAGTAGTCTCCCTTGCCTCCTTTGGCGCCCTTTTTGGTCACATGACCAGCCATGTTTGTCACTCTCTCTTTCTTCGCCCTCAAGGACAGTTGTGAGAGCAGCTGGGTCCCTATACGGCACATATCCTTTTCTATTTTGGACCTTTACATCAAAATTATTGCTGTATACGGCTTTTAGGATTGTATTCTACCATATGGTTTGAAATTTGATCTAAATATGTTGTTTGACATGTTCTTTTATCGTGTTTACATTTGATGAAAACTTGTATTCGTTGTAGGTACCGGCTGTCTGCGGCTGACCCACATTCATTATGTCCTGATTGCACTACTTCATGTTCTTTCAGCTCTTGCTGTAAACATTGTCTGAATTTAACCACTTTTGAATTTAATAACTACCTTCTTTTTTTTCCATTCATAGACGTGCAAAGGACTGGGTAAGAAGGTATTCACAAGTCATGTCTAAATCGAGTGATTGCGCCGATAACCGTGTGTTAACTACTGCTGCCGATGTTCATAATTCCAGTGAATTGCCGAGCGTTTTTTCGGGGGCAGGTCGCTGTTCCAGTGATGAACTCTGGAGCCAATAAGAGATCGTCGTCAATGGAGCTGACCTCTTCGCAGACGAAGAAGACTAGATCGTCTTCAACGCAGAAGAAGAAGGCTACCACCCCTAAGACTTCGTCGAAGTCTCTACACAGCTCTACGCAGAAGACGAGATCCTTCTCTGCTGAGATTGTACCTCCGGCAGAAGCAGACGTGTATGATGATCCCCCAATCCTGAAGTCACAGTCGTCAGCAAGAAGACGAAGCTTGCTTCTACAGCTACATCGACAACTTTATCAGTGCAGACATTGACAGAACATCTTCTATCAACGCAGACATCGGGTACAAGTGCAGCGTGCCTTAGAAGACGCCTCATCGTTGTCAGAAGCAGCATCAACCCTGCAGCAGTCTCTCCAGACATCACAGAACTTCAACCCGGGGCTGTTTATGCAACAGTTTACAGACCAGATGATGTCGATGATGGAACGTCAGCTTCGTGCAGGAGAATGCTGCTACGAAGACCACTACGATGACTACTAGCCTGCGTGAAGATTCAGTAGTCTCTCCAACACACTTGGAAGAAGAGGGAAGCCTGCGTGAAGGCTCACGCGCCCGACGATCTTCCCCATCTGAAATTAGGAGCCTGGACAACGCTACTAACGTCAGCTCGGACTTAGAGGTCCCTGAAGGAGCCGCTAAGAATTCTCCATGCAGAAGCAGATTGAAGCGTTCTCCCGAACCCTACAGATGTTGTGGATACGGGTCGTCATCACCGTCGGACTCAGACGCACATCGGGAACCTGCACGCAGGCACTCCACATCTTACAGAGGGGAAACTACTTCTAAGAATCAACCTTCATGAAGGCCTAGAGAGAGGAAGACTCAAGACTCCAGGAAGGATACACGATCACATCGGGATCGTTCACCTGCTCGCAGTTCGTCATATTGATCTTCACACAGAGACTCACGTCGTCGTGGATCGTCAGAGCTGGAGATGTCTAAATCAGAGGAAGAAGGTGAAGTCATATTCTCCAATACTTAAGTAACCTCATGGATTGCTAATGGCCTGGACCTAGCATCACCTTCCAATGACATAGACGAAGCGTTTACATACAAGATGTCCAACGATGATTTCGACACAATCACCTTTCCTCCTGTCGACCCGATCTCCCAACAGTCCGGACAGTCTCAGCTCAGCCTTTGATAAGGCTACCAAGTTCCAGAATCAGCATATCCCGACGTTCAATGCCAGGAGATTCACCTTACATCACATAGAACCCTTCCTGAAGGCACCAGAGATTGATGAGGACTACAAGATCATCAACAATTCCCGCTATAGAACTTACAAGATAGAAGACAAGAAGCTAGCGCAACTAGATATGACTACTAGACGTACCTTCTTCGGACTAGCCAGACCTAAGGCTATCAACGAAGCACTCATCTCGAAATTCAAGAGCTCCATCGCCAAAGACGACCAGATGATATATTCTGCGCTACTGACTCAGAAAATGGACCACCAGTTTATGTCGGAGCATCTCGTATCCACATCAGCGGGCCTGACTCTCCTGAGGAGACAAGGATTATTGCCATAGTGCACCTGGAGTGAGCAGTTCACCAAGTCCTTATACAGAGCCCCATGGTCAGCATCATCCATCTTCGGAGGAGGAACTGAAGAATTCGCCAAAGAGGTTACGCACGAATTAAGGGAGGTCGTGATGATAAAGTCCATAGATACCTTGGCAAATGTGATTCGCCAGACGTCCCAGCGCTACTCCAACAAATCCAAGTTTGCAGGAGTCCAAAGAGCCAGATAAAAGAAGTATTCCAGCTCGAGAGGAGGAAGAGGTTCTTTTCGTCGCCCAACTGGAGCCCCCAGAAGTAACCCCTGAAGAGTCCGAGCACCCAGGTAGGCCAGGGGAATCAAGCGCTGAAGGCCAGGTTCAGAACGACTGGAGTCTTCCATCCCCAGCCATCCTGTACAACCTTCGACAGTGGGTGGACATCTTCAATGGTACTGGGAGAATTGGGGAATACTTCAGGACGACTACGTATCCCAGATACTACGCAGAGGGTACAAGATACCGTTGGAAGCCAGGTTGCCGCTTACAAGCAACCTGCTGGCCTTTAACTACACAGCCGACCAGACAGAGAAACTGGACGACGCAATCAATACTCTACTCGACAAAGATGTAGTAGAAGAGATAAATCAAGATCTCATCACGCCCGGTTTTTACTCCCCAATTTTCCTGGTACCGAAGAAGAATTCCAAGGAGAAGTTTCGGCTCATCTACAACATGAGGAAATTCAACCAGGAGTATCTCCGCAGACCAGCAAAATTCAAGATGACACATCTTCCTCAGCTCCGACATCTCGTTCGTCCATCAGACTACCTCGCCAGCATAGATCTGCAAGATGCATACCTACACATCCCAATACATCCAGACTCAAGGAAATACCTAAGATTCCTTTTCAAAGGACATCACTTCTAGTGGAAGGTTCTACCGTTTGGAATATCGTCGGCCCCCTGTTTGTTTACTCGAGTGACCAAGCCCATCGTCACATATCTGCATCGTCGAGGTCTACGCAGTGCTTTTTACCTGGATGACGGAATTCAAGTTCATCAAGATCACAGTCAACTCAGACTGCAACTAGACTTCACCATTAGGCTTCTCAATCAGTTAGGATGGTTGGTAAATCTCCTCAAGTCGGAACTGGAGCCGAAACAGGATCTTCAATTTCTAGGAATACGACTCATCGCGCCGGTGAATGTCATAGTCGTCCCAGCGGATCTTTGGGTCAAGATACAACATATGATATCTCAAGCAGTGCTCTCTCTGTTGACACTACGTGCTTGGCAAAGCATGCTCTGTCTAACTCACCTCAGCTCAAGACATGACTCGCAGAGGGAGATTACAACTGCACCCACTACAAATATTTGTGAACGCCCATCTCGACAGTCTGGATCCGCTGATACTACCAGACAGCCTGAAACCATACCTCCTATGGTGGACTCGGAAGTCAAATGTTTGCGGAGGAACCTTTTTGCAACACTCATCTCTACGTGGATGCATCGCTACAAGGATGGGGTGCCCACCTCGACAACGAAGTGGCAGCAGGGAAGTGGTCGAGTCTGCACATCAACCTGCTGGAGATGAAAGCAGTGATCAACGCTTTACAACACTGGTCCAGCGTACTAAAAAACGCAAGGCTCACGGTCCACACGGACAACTCCACAGTAGCGTTCTACATCAGCAAATAGGGATCAACAAGATCAACAAGTCTGCTACAACTCAGCTTTCTCCTGTTCAGCATCGTCGACGACCTGAACATCTACATGAAGGCATGTCATACAAACAATAGGATCTCCACTGATAGACCTGTTTGCAACAAAGTTCAACAAGCAACTACCAACATTCGTCTCACCGATTCCGGATCCTCAGGCATGGGCAACAGATGCTTTAAGCATCTCATGGGAAGGACTAAACGCTTATACGTTTCCACCTCCATCACTAGTATCACCACAAGTAATACAGAAAATCACGCAGACGACAACGCTGCAACTGATCTTGGTCACGCCCTATTGGCCAGCGAGGGTATGGTTTCCTGTCCTAATACAAGAACTCGGAAGTCCAACCCTGAAACTACCAGAGTGGTCGAACCTGCTCGTCCATCCACACACCAAGCAAGCTGACGGGAATCCGGCATTGTTCCAGCTACACGCGTGGAGCGTATCAAAGCTTGCCTGAAGACCAGAGGGTACTCCGCCAGAGCAGCAAAAGCAGTGACACTAGCTCTACGCAGATCAACTCGCAACTTGTACGACGACAAGTGGCAGAGATTTGAACAGTATGCAACGAGGAAAGGCTTTACAGCAGTAAAAGCAACCCATCCTCAAGTGGCGGAATACTTGTGTCATCTGCGACAGACGGGACACTTAAAAGGTTCAACACTATCAACATACCTGGCTGCTCTAAGCACAGTTATCACCATGAAGACGGGTGTCAAGCTGACCAAAGTACCAGAGATACTGGCACTACTACGCTTGCTCAAGTTGGAAGACCAACAACAGAAATTCAATGCTCCTGCCTGGGATCTCAACGTAGTTCTACAACATCTCACCAGTGATGCCTACAAGCTCTAGAAAGGACATCCTTTGAACTACTGACACAGAAAACACTGTTCCTGATCGCCCTAGCAACAGCAGCACAGATGTCAGAAATACATGCTCTGGACTTTGAACGAACACAATTTGAATCGTGACATCGTACATCTAGGACTGAGATGGGACTTTATTGCCAAGAACCAACTGCCCGGCCAGCCTGACAGACAGTTCCACATCCCAGCACTCTCTACAGTTCTTGGGCCACAGGATACACAGGATTTATGCTTATGCCCTGTCAGGGCACTAAAAGTCTACCTACAAAGGACAGAAAACAAGGAGACAAAATTCAAGCGCCTATTCATCCCCTTATCCACTGAGACGCCCACGGAAGTCTCACGGACAACGATATCGATATGGATGAGAGACATTATACTAAGGGCCTACAAAGCAGCAGGACTTGAGCCTCCACGAGCCTCCAATCCCCACGAAGTCAGAGCCCTGGCATCTACACTTGCTCTGCATGGAAACTGCTCGATTACAACAATAATGGAGGGATGCTTTTGGAAATCGGACACGGTGTTTGCCAACCACTACCTCAGAGACATTGCCACCGAAGGCGTCTCAGGCATTCACCAGTATGGGCCACTTGTTGTAGCACAACAACTAATGGTTCCACAAGGGCACTGAGTAGATCTCACCCATACATCACGTGACTTGTGAAAACCAACGCTCTGGAGAGCATATGCACACGTCTAGGACAGGCTAGCATATGTGATAGACCCTGTACTTGTATAGGACATACTCGTACATGAAGAAGGGTCGCATCTCCATGAGATGGAGTTGCAATACATAACTAATGGAACATTAGTTTATCTAAAATCCACACGAAAATGTCAGGAGAAGTTTCAGAAGAAATCTGACAAGTTGTGGTTTCTCTCCGTCCCCCCCCCCCCCTCCCCCTTCTCCAGACTCATCAGAGGAAGTTGAAAGAACAGAATCATCAGCAGTGCCATCATAAGTTCCCATGGGGGGGTAATACAGGATGTAAATCAACAGTCAGTGAATCCAGGAAGTGGCCTGACCCACCACCGATTCCGACGGATTCTGCAAGCATTTAGCATGAGTCAGGATAAGGAAAAATGTGTAATTTTCTGTATTTTATACTTATCCTGACTCATGAGGTCAGCCCTCCCAACCTCCCCTCTCAGGGCACTCTGGATTTCCCTGTAAATCCGGGTGTCGGGCATACATACGGAGAGAGTGACAAACATGGCTGGTCATGTGACCAAAAAAGGGCGCCAAAGGGGTCAAGGGAAACTACTCGTGGGTGAGTGATGATTTTACGTCCGCTTTTTAGAAGGGAACTTCAAGAGATTTTAAGTGTTCCACTATCATTCGCAAGAAGAAGGAGACAAGCATTTAGCATGAGTCAGGATAAGTATAAAATATCAATTTTAGTCAGAAAATTACATAACTATCGATGCATCGATAGTATGTGTGACTATTGATAGTTTAGTAATTGACTTCCGTTGGATAGACGCGCAGCGTAAAATACAGGAACTTCCAAATTCGTTCACTTTGATCTAGAGTTATCTGCCCCTGATACCTCTTAAACACAACATGCGACTCGGAGTTGCAATAGTATTGCAATAGTCGGTCGCAATAGACTATCACAATCGTTGTTTCCCCCTCAATAGTCACCCCTAATAAATATGTAACGCATTGAGCAGCTATCTAGGTGGGGATTTGTAACAAACAGTTGGGACAGGAAGGGGACAAAATATTTTTGGGATGAATATCAAGATGGGGGAAAGTAAAACGTATTGTACGAGTATCAAGCTGGAGATAGTCAACAATCATGTTGGACTTAGTTTTGGTGAAGTGAAGGAAGATTAACCATCTGTTCCAGATGTGACTGGCATGAAGAGAAGGAGTGTAACTTCTGTGCCCTGGCTACCGTGCAGAGATATGCGTAAGTTTTTCCGACCTTCCTCACTCTATGTAAAGATCTGGGTCGGAATTTGTCTTAAAGGAAGCAGCACTTGGTTGTCGTAAGAGGTGATTAAGGGGATTGAATTGTCATCCTCGCGGACTTCTCCGCTCCACTCCGCTCTGCTCCACTCCGCTCCGCTCCTCTCAACTCCACTCCACTCCACTCTGCTCTGCTCCACTTACCTCCTCTCCATTCCGCTCCACTCTGCTCTACTCCGCTCCACTTATCTCCTCTCCTCTCTGCTCCTCTCCGCTCCTCTCCATTCCCACTCTACTCTACTCTGCTCCTCTCAACTCCACTCTACTCTGCTCCGCTCCACTTATCTCCACTCTTCTTCTCTCCACTCAGCTCCATTCCACTTATCTCCACTCCACACCACACTGCTCCGCTCCACTCACAGTATGTGGACTTAGATTGTGAACCTCACTTCATATCACCAGACCAGTTTGATTGCTGCTGTTCCAGCTATGCCATCTCAGACGCCATGTCCCAGATCTACAACTTCAAGCTGACAGAAAAACACCTTCCCTGCAGCTCCAACAAGCCATCTAACTACATCATCATACCTCCCTCAGCCATGTCCATCCAGTCACGCCCGGCACGGGCCACCTCCCGGGGCAGGGGCTGGACCCCAGGGGCCAGGCAGGGGGTAGGCAGGGGCGTCACGACAGACTACAGTCAGCAGGTGGGTGCAGCCCAGGGTTAGATGTGAATCGTCTGTAGCCATGAACATGCTCTTCTTGACAGCCACGATGACCATATGTCAGTTTTACTCTGCCACATTCCATTGCATCATTATTGAGTATGTAGACAAACAGAATTTTTTTTTGTATATAATTTAACTTAATGGTTTAAAATATCAGGATGACATTATTGATTCTAACTTGACTTATTTAGGGTGTTTTGTTATGACCTGTTTTGCTTCTGTTTACAGCAGCGACAACTGGAGGAGGAAGATGAAGAAGAGGAAGCAGAGCTCGAAGACTACAAGACCAGAGTGAGACGGCCCAAGATGCCAGGTAGGTGAGACGGCCCAAGATGCCAGGTAGATGAGATGGCCCAAGGTGTCAGGTAGGTAAGATGGCCCAAGATACCTGGAAGGTGAGATGGCCGGAAGGTGAGATGGCCCAAGATACCAGGTAGATGAGATGGCCCAAGGTGTCAGGTAGGTAAGATGGCCCAAGATGCCTGGAAGGTAAGATGGCCCAGGATGCCTGAAAGGTGACATGGCCCAAGATGCCTGGAATGTGAGATAGCCCAAGATGCCTGGAAGGTGAGATGGCCCAAGATGCCAGGTAGGTTAAATGGCCCAAGATGCCAGGTAGATGAGATGGCCCAAGATGCCTGGAAGGTAAGATGGCCCAAGATGCCTGGTAGGTGAGATAGCCCAAGATGCCTGGAGGGTGAGATGGCCCAAGATGCCTGGTAGGTGAGATGGCCCAAGATGCCTGGAAGGTGCGATGGCCCCAAGATGCCTGGTAGGTGAGATGGCCCAAGATGCCTGGAAGGTGAGATGGCCCAAGATGCCTGGTAGGTGAGATGGCCCAAGATGCCTGGAAGGTGAGATGGCCCAAGATGCCTGGTAGGTGAGATGGCCCAAGATGCCTGGTAGCTGAGATGGCCCAAGATTTCAGGTAGGTGAGATGGCCCAAGATGCCTGGAAGGTGCGATGGCCCCCAAGATGCCTGGTAGGTGAGATGGTCCAAGATGCCTGGAAGGTGAGATGGCCCAAGATGCCTGGTAGGTGAGATGGCCCAAGATGTCAGGTAGTCGAGATGGCCCAAGATGCCTGGAAGGTGCGATGGCCCAAGATGCCTGGTAGCTGAGATAGCCCAAGATGTAAGGCAGGTGAGATATCAGATAGCCCAAGATGCCAGGTAGGTTAAATGGCCCAAGATGCCTGGTAGGTTAGATGCTGAAGGTGCCAGTAAGTGATATGGCCCAAGGTGACTGGTAGGTGAGATAGCCCTGTTATAACTTATGTTATGTCTTTGTTTCACTGACAACTGGGCTGATGGAGAGGTAAAGTCATTCATGCAATATTATCCAATATTAGATTGGATATTACAATTCCTATGACCTTCAACAAATGTGAACTTTAAAATGCCTGGACTTTGAACAAAATGACCTTTTCCCAATAATACGCTTCCAAAGGTACCTTGCTTTGACTCCTAGATAATCTCCTGTCTCTGTTCCAGCTGCCTCAGGGTGGGGCCCTGTCCCCGGGGTCAACTCTACCCCCAACCTTGACTCCCAGGATGCTTCACAGTGGCCCAGTCTCGGAGGGGGTAAGTTGAGGGGTGTGGAGACAGATAAGGTCTGAATAACAGTGAGTGTATACTGTTTGAGAGTATTCCAGCAATATTATTATTATAGGATATTTATATAGCGCACATATCCACGCAACTAGTGCTTGCGCAAGGCGCTGGTATTTTTTTCCCTCGATCATTGGATGTCAATCTCAACGGCACATCTTATTATCAATCTGAACACCCTGGGGAGTATACAACTCTTGCAGTCACTAGCCGCACCAAGTTATTGTGGCTTTCTCATCCTAACGAGGTACCCATTCACAGCTGGGTGGACTGGGACACACATAGTCGCAGTACTTTGTCCAAGTTCACTGCACGTTGCTGAACCCGCAACTAGGTGTTTGCATGTACTAGTATTCATGTGGCCACCATCTGGTCATATACCAACGGATTCATGGGTTCATTTAAGTGCACAGGTTTGTGTACTGGACACTAGGGGTTGTGACAACACTGAAAGAGTCTGCACACAAAGTTGACTCCAAGGTTTTTACACCCGGTCACAGGTGGGCTCGATCCCGGCACCTCACCCTCTCTGGATCACTAGCCTGGCACTTTAACCAGCTCGCCCACCGCTTCCCACAATATCAATTTGAGGGACATCAGAAATGGGCTTCACTCATAGTACCGTCAAAATTCAACTTGGGTCCCTCAGCATGACGAGTGAATGGTTTAACCTCTAGGCTACCCCGCAGCCTCAGGGACAGTGGGGTAACCTCGTGAATAAAGCATTCGCTTATCACAATGAAGATGCGGGTTCGATTCCCTACAAGGGTACAATGTGTGAAACCCATTTCTGTTGTCCCCTGCCGTGATATTGCTGGAATATTGCTAAAAGTGGCGTAAAACTATAAACTCACCCACTCATTCACACAGCCTCAGAATAACAGAGTTGTCTCCCTTTCGATCATATACTAATTCTGTTATGAGTTTGCCTTAAGGCTCAATAAGTTTAATGGAAGAACACCAAGTGTTCCTGAGACAATTTTCTGTTGGCTGTACTAAGTCAATCTAACCCTAAGTCTTCATGACTTCGGGGCAGAGGGATAGCCTTATGGTTGTAGCATCAGAACATCATGCTGAACAGCCAGGTTCGATTCCCCACATGGGTACAATGTGTGAAGCCCATTTCTGGTGTCCCCCGCCATGATATTGCTGGAATATTGCTAAAAGTGTCGTAAAACTATAAACTCACCCTCTCATTCACACAGCCTCAGACTAACAGAGGAAGTGCCTTGATTATTGGTCGGCAATATAGGGACACACATGAGTTTCTCCAAAGTGGTAAATGTCTGATACCGGCTTGACCCCAACATGAAACTGACAGGCTGTGATGTCACTGAAATACTCACCTTGTCTTAAGGGAGATTATGATTCAGTCATGGTATGGATCACAGCTAGTTCAGATCGTGATGAAAGACAGGCTCTTGGAATGTTGATGAATATTTCAGGATTGAAATTAGAAAGATGATGTTCTCACTTCAGGTCCAGGGTCTCAGAAGTTTGCAGGAAGAGTGCAGCCTCCTGATGCTAGCAGTGCCCCACCACCACCCCTAGCTTGGCAGGCCCCAGGGGTGGGGCTAGGCAGGGGGGCGGGGCAGGGGTGTTCCATCAGCTGCGGGAGACATGAAGGATATTGCCGCCAACCTTTTCACACAGCCAGGCTACCAGCCACAGGTGAGAGTGGGTTTTCCTGTTGTGGGACTGAGCAGTTGCTCCAGGTAATTCAGTGCAGGACTGGCACCTTTCTTTGGGGAGTGAGGGTGCTCTGCAGGTGGTCAGGCAATGTAATTACCCAATGTGTATGGCAAGACAAACGGCCCCCCACTAAATGTGCACTGTTGATGGGAGTAATCACAGCTACTGCATTGCTCCACCATAGGGACACCTGCCCACCCTAGGTCGGGGCTAGCCATGTGCCCCTTGGGCGTGTCTAGTCATGTGCCCTTGGGGTCGAGCTAGTCATGTATGGCAAGACAAACGCCCTCCACTTAATGTGCACTGTTTTATTGGAGTAATCACAAGTACTGCATTGCTCCACCATAGGGACACCTGCCCACCCTAGGATCGGGCTAGCCATGTGCCCCTTGGGCGTGTCTAGTCATGTGCCCCTGGGGTCGAGCTAGTCATGTATGGCAAGACAAACGCCCCCCCACTAAATGTGCACTGTTGATGGGAGTAATCACAACTACTGCATTGCTCAACCATAGGGACACCTGCCCACCCTAGGTCAGGGCTAGCCATGTGCCCCTTGGGTGGGGCTTGTCATGTACCCCTTGGGTGGGGCTAGTCATGTGCCCCAGAGGTGAATCTAGTCATGTGCCCCTGTGGTCGAGCTAGCCATGTGCCCCAGAGGTGCGTCTAGTCACATGCCCCTGTGGTCGAGCTAGTCATGTGCCGTTGTGGTGGGGCTAAGCAGGTGCCCCTTGGGTGAAAAAGGCAGGTACCTATGGAGTTGGGCTAGGCAAGTGCCCATGCAGTGGGGCAAGGCAGGTGCCCCTGGGGTGGGACTAGCCAGGTGCCCATAGTTCAGGACAGGTCACGAGGTGTGGAGCACCATCAGCAACGTCAGACATGATCAGGACTGTCCACTACGGAGGTTGTGATGTTTCTTACAATATCCATTCAGTATTAAATAGTTTTCTCCCTACCACCAACAACAATATAATTACTCCTACTGGACAACCAGTAATCTGATGTTACAGAATTATGTCACATGTTTCCTTGAAATGATTTTGTGAAAAAATCAAACCAATTTTACCAAATTAATTAAGTGGACACGGCAAGCTGTTATTTGGACACCAATTCAAATGTATGAAATATTATTGACAGGCTGTAGGAAGAGGCATGCAACCAGTGCGTCTGACAAGTCAGCAGAGGTGCAGCCACCCAGAATGGCTCTACCTCCATCAACAGGACTAATGGGTAAGACATCTGATAAAGGAACTTTTTCCATAACATATGTGTTGGGTGTTTTGCACTTATTATGACATGCATGTTCTTAAGAGGCAACTAACAGGATCGGGTGGTCAGACTCACTGACTTGGTTGACACATGTCATCTGTTCCCGATGCTCATGTTCTTGATCATTGGATTGTCTGGTCAAGACTCGATTATTTACAGACTGCCGCCATATTGCTGGAATATTGCTGAGTGTGGCTTTAAACAACAAATAAACACAGCATTCTGACCCCAGCCTGAGCACCACCTGCAACATTGATTAAACAGTCAATCACAGTCGAAGTAAACTTATGCTCAATATTATTCTTTACACTGTGTACTGAGTCTAACAAAACCTTGTGAAAGGTCGCGTCAGGTAACCTTTGAGCAACCTATGACCGTCCAATTAAACGCGAGACGGCTGAATGGATTTATCCAATCGGACAACAGCTACTATTTTAGGGTTCGTCGGGACTTACAAAATGGTTTTGGGATTTTCTCTTCCCCGGTCGCTGACACTGATCTCTCATCAAACGAAAATCTGCATAAAACACAGATATTTGACCTGCAGTATATACGCTTACTGGTTTCTGATGAAATTATTATTAGCTTATATTTCTGGAATATTGACAAAAACGCTCTGTTCAGCAATTGTTAACTCGCTGTTGTGAATAATGTGTCCTCCATGTGTAACACTCGGAAGCGATCGTGCGGAAAATAACATTCGGAACTCGTTCAAGTTTTCAGGGTAAAAGTTAAAACAGTATGTGCGAATGTTTACTTTCTTGATTTGCTAAGCTCTGTTCTGATTGGTCAATTCAAAAGGTTAGCTGACACGACCTTCTACTAGGGTTTGTTAGACTCAGTATAGCAGTGTAACGAATAATAATACTGAGCTTAAGTTTACTTAAGACTGCACAGGGGTGGAAATAACCCATTGCCCGACGTCTGAGTCCAGTGTTTTTTTCAGTCGGACAAGCACATTTGTATATCACGCTGTACCGGTGTCCAGTTGACATTCCAATGTTAATTATGTTGTTTATATAAAAAATCACCAAGAAAATCGGCTGGTATAGCGGAAAAATTATCAGGGCAAGTGGTTTTACATGTGCCACTGTACCACAATTTTAATGTTATTTCCACCCCTGCTGCAGTCAGTCACTCCGTATCAAACCAATTTTATGATTTGCTAGTTCAGTACAACAGAAGTCAAAGGAGTCATAATACATAAAAAAACAATGGCAATGCCAGAAAACTTGCCACTCACACAGTTTGCCAAAAAACATTAGCGTTAACACTATATTTCTAAGGATGAAGAAACTTTTCATTACTATTTTTGATCCGTGAAGATCCGGGGTAGAATAGGTCTTCAGCAACCCATGCTTGTCACAAGAGGCGACTATGCTTGTTGTAAGAGGGGACTAACAGGATCGGGTGATCAGGCTCGCTGACACATGTCATTGGTTCCCGATTGCGCAGATCGATGCTCATACTGTTGATCACTGGATTGTGTGGTCCAGACTCGACTATTTACAGACTGCCGCCATATAGCTGGAATATTGCTGAGTGCGGCGTAAATCTAAACTCACTCACTCACTCATTACTATTTGTACATTGTAGGTCAAGGTCGTGGCATAAGAGTGCCAGGCCAGGGTGTTACCCAGCCTCCTGTTGGCAGAGGCTATGCTCCCCCAGTCGGCAGAGGCTATGCCCCGGTTGGCAGAGGCTATGCTCCCCCAGTCGGCAGAGGCTATGCTCCGGTTGGCAGAGGCTATGCTCCCCCAGTTGATGGAGCCAATACTCCGCCAGGTAAGACAAACAATCAGGTGGTAGACACAGAGATGTAACTGTAAACTACATCCCACATATGTTAGGATTGATCTGAGTACTTTTTGCTCATTAGACTGATTAAGTGACTGGTAGGGCAGCCTAGTGGTTAAAGAGTTTGAACGTCACGCCGAAGACCCGGTTTCGATTCCCCTCTCGGGTACAATTCATGAAGCCCGTTTCTAATGTGCCCACACCGTGACATTGCAGGAATATTGCTTTTAGCATGAAACTGATTTCACTCATTGTCAAGCGAGGTTATGTAGAGTCCTGTCAATTCAGCGATCTGTCTGTCATTAATCGAGCATCATAAGCATTCTCTCAGAAACCACTGCAGCGATGAAGCTGATCCTTTTATGAAACTGATGATAACAGATGCTCTAACTCAGAATGATTATTTACAGACCGTCGCCATATAGGAGGAATATTGCTGAGTGTGGCGTATAGCTTAACTCACTCACTCAATTATATTGCATGTCACTATGTTAATGTTAGTACCATTGCTGTAACTTTATGCTGCTGGTACTGTGTCTATGCTGCTGGTACTGTGTCTATGCTGCTGGTACTGTGTTTATGCTGCTGGTACTGTGTCTATGCTGCTGGTACTGTGTCTATGCTGCTGGTACTGTGTTTATGCTGCTGGTACTGTGTCTATGCTGCTGGTACTGTGTCTATGCTGCTGGTACTGTGTCTATGCTGCTGGTACTGTGTCTATGCTGCTGGTACTGTGTCTATGCTGCTGGTACTGTGTCTATGCTGCTGGTACTGTGTCTATGCTGCTGGTACTGTGTCTATGCTGCTGGTACTGTGTTTATGCTGCTGGTACTGTGTCTATGCTGCTGGTACTGTGTCTATGCTGCTGGTACTGTGTTTATGCTGCTGGTACTGTGTCTATGCTGCTGGTACTGTGTCTATGCTGCTGGTACTGTGTTTATGCTGCTGGTACTGTGTCTATGCTGCTGGTACTGTGTTTATGCTGCTGGTACTGTGTTTATGCTGCTGGTACTGTGTCTATGCTGCTGGTACTGTGTCTATGCTGCTGGTACTGTGTTTATGCTTGTACTTCTGTATTGCTGTTTGCTGCTGTTACAATATGCTGTCCTCGATGTTTGTTGCTCTCACTGTTTGCTGCTGTTACAATATGCTGTCCTCGATGTTTGTTGCTCTCACTGTTTGCTGCTGTTACAATATGCTGTCCTCGATGTTTGTTGCTCTCACTGTTTGCTGCTGTTACAATATGCTGTCCTCGATGTTTGTTGCTCTCACTGTTTGCTGCTGTTACAATATGCTGTCCTCGATGTTTGTTGCTCTCACTGTTTGCTGCTGTTACAATATGCTGTCCTCGATGTTTGTTGCTCTCACTGTTGCTGCTGTTACAATATGCTGTCCTCGATGTTTGTTGCTCTCACTGTTTGCTGCTGTTACAATATGCTGTCCTCGATGTTTGTTGCTCTCACTGTTTGCTGCTGTTACAATATGCTGTCCTCGATGTTTGTTGCTCTCACTGTTTGCTGCTGTTACAATATGCTGTCCTCGATGTTTGTTGCTCTCACTGTTTGCTGCTGTTACAATATGCTGTCCTCGATGTTTGTTGCTCTCACTGTTTGCTGCTGTTACAATATGCTGTCCTCGATGTTTGTTGCTCTCACTGTTTGCTGCTGTTACAATATGCTGTCCTCGATGTTTGTTGCTCTCACTGTTTGCTGCTGTTACAATATGCTGTCCTCGATGTTTGTTGCTCTCACTGTTTGCTGCTGTTACAATATGCTGTCCTCGATGTTTGTTGCTCTCACTGTTTGCTGCTGTTACAATATGCTGTCCTCGATGTTTGTTGCTCTCACTGTTTGCTGCTGTTACAATATGCTGTCCTCGATGTTTGTTGCTCTCACTGTTTGTTGCTGTTACTATTGATATTGCTCCAGTTTGGTGTTACTATATGTTGCTATTGCTGTGTACAGCTGTTACGACATGCTGTCTTCCATGTTTGTTGCTCTCTTTGCTTGTTGCTGCTGCTATTGCACCTTAGTGTTGCTCCATCTGTCTTACTGTTGCTGTTGTTGCTCTTAAATGTTGCTCCCTCTGTGTTCCTCTTGCTGCACTTAAATGTTGCTCCCTCTGTTACTGTTGCTGTTGTTTCTATTAAATGTTGCTCCCTCTGTGTTGCTGTTGCTGCACTTAAATGTTGCTCCCCTGTTACTGTTACTGCACTTACATGTTACTCCCTCTGTTGCTGTTGCTGCACTTCAATGTTGCTCCCTCTGTTACTGTTGCTGCACTTAAATGTTGCTCCCTCTGTTGCTGTTGCTGCACCTATATGTTGCTCCCTCTGTGTTACTGTTGCTGCACTTAAATGTTGCTTCCTTTGTTGCTGTTGCTGCACTTAAATGTTAATCCCTGTTACTGTTGCTGCACTTAAATGGTACTCCCTCTGTTACTGTTGCTGCACTTAAATGTTGCTCCTGCTGTTGCTGCACTTGAATGTTAATCCCTGTTACTGTTGCTGCACTTAAATGTTACTCCCTCTGTTACTGTTGCTGCACTTAAATGTTGCTCCCTCTGTTGCTGTTGCTGCACCTATATGTTGCTCCCTCTGTGTTACTATTGCTGCACTTAAATGTTGCTCCCTCTGTTGCTGTTGCTGCACTTAAATGTTAATCCCTGTTACTGTTGCTGCACTTAAATGTTGCTCCCTCTGTTGCTGTTGCTGCACCTAAAAGTTGCTCCCTCTGTGTTACTGTTGCAGCACTTAAATGCTGCTCACTCTGTTACTGTTACTGTTGCTGCACTTAAATGGTGCTCCCTCTGTGTTGCAGTTGCTGCACTTAAATGTTGCTCCCTCTGTGTTGCTTTTGCTGTTCTTAAATGTTGCTCCCTCTGTGTTTCTTTTGCTGCCCTTAAATGTTGCTCCCTCTGTGTTGCTGTTGCTGCACTTAAATGTTTCTCCCTCTGTGTTTTTGTTGCTGTTCTTAAATGTTGCTGTCACTATGTTGCAGGTATGATACAGCAACAGATGCAGGCCATGACACTCAACCAGGAGCAGTAACTCAGCAGGCAGCTGTTTGACTACCAGATATCAGGAGAGACCTCTCAGTGTTGCCACCTCAGCCCGTGCAATGAGACAGGACATGTTCTGACCTCAGCCCGTGCTATGTGACAGGACGTGTTCTGATCTCAGACCCTTGATGGGAGGACGAGGTGTTCCGACCACAGACCGGAGGAGGGAGGGTCAGGATACTGGGATCGAGGATGCGAATTGTGAAGATGTTAAAAAAACCATAGGAATCCTTAACCTCCGAAATGCTGGAGGGAGGGAGATTCGGGGGCAAATTTTGTTATGCAATTAAACAAATAGTTCTCCTTATATTTTACCTAAAATAATTGGAGGGCAAATGTATGTTGTGTTGTCATTTGTTCCCATTTCAAAGATAAAAGCAAATTGTGTTACTTCAAGCAATAAAGAAAAGACCACCCTGTGACGATAATCCCCCAGAAATACTAAATTGTCCCTCCCTAACTCTACATTGTACGACATATCAGTAACAATTTATGTTGCTCACTTTGAAATGATCGGACAGAAATTCTGCAGTTCATTAGCTAGACTTTCAAGCATCTGGTTGAACAGACCAATTTTTGTGCGGTATTGCAAGTTGAGCTGGTATGCTTTTAACAGAGCCAGTTTCTCATTGTGATGTTCTTGTTAATGCTGTCAGATCTTCCTTTCTTTGACATATACATATGATGGTCTTAGAACTAAGACCTTTTTGTGGAACAAATTTGCATTTTAGTCCATTGACATTTCTTGGACAGCAACATATTTTGTAGTGATCATTTACTTTAACCATTCCTCATTATATTCCTACTGTCAGTCCAAAATGATCATGCAATAATAATAGTGATCCTTATCTTGAAATGGGGCTCAATGACCGACCATTTGGTATTTTAGGGAACCTGTCATTTTACAGATTAGATGTGTTTAGTTACCGACATGTTATTTAAAAAAATAAAACCATGAGCGTAAAATTTTGAAAAGAAAACAACTTGCACCAGAGTAACATTTGTAGCTGACACATGTTTTCAGCAGACTGAAACATACCTGTTTTTTGAGCATTTTAAAGGACAATTTATTATTTTCAGTTTTTTGTCCCAGGTATTTGGGGTTACACAATCCTTTGGGTGTTTTATATTAAATGTTTATGGGTGTAAAATAATTACACTTATTTTGCCCTGCCAGTTACAATAAATAAAAATATGGTTTAGAAATATGGTTTTTTTTGCCAATCATATGAATATTTTTGTTATTTCTAAAGAAGATTCACTATTAGTCATAATTCTGCATGAAGTTTTGAAGACAACAGGTCAATATAGAAGGGGATATGTATGTTGTCACAACTGAGCATGAAGTAAAGAGTATGGCAGTTTGATGTATGTCATTTTGTTCACCAGTAAAACACTGATGTCTTAATGTGATATTTTAGTTCGCATCACTGAGAGGTCATTTGTTTTTGTTTTTGTGGATTAAGTGTATGGTGTGCCAAAGTTTATATTGTTAGTCAAGTCATGTGTGATTATCAAATGTGCAGGGTATGCAATGTGCAGGAATTTTCATCAGCATTACACATATTTCATTCCTTTAGTGATGTATCATTCCATAATAATCATAGCTTGTATTGTCCTTGTTCTACGACAGACTTATTTAGTGTGGGAGGGGCACTTGTAGCCTAGTTGTGTATGGTGCCGAAATTTGCTTGAGTTGCCTCCCTTGGTGTGCAGGAATGTGCAGTCATTGGTTGAATCCAGGTTTAATCTGATTTTGTATTTTGGTTTCTAAGACTGGGGTGGGGTTATGGTTTTCCTCTGACTGGCGACTTCGTTCACTTTGGACTTTCCACCCACTTCAAGCTCACACCTTATACATGTGTGACACGTTTTTCAAGGCATTGTCACATATAAATAACTGAGATAGTCATCTGTATCCTCACCTGTATACTTAGCCACCCACCAACACTCACTCTCTCACCAGCCCCCTGCCCACCCACCAACACTCACTCTCTCATCAGCCCCCTGCCCACCCACCAACACTCACTTCACCAGCCCCCCCACCAACACCAGCCCCTGCCCACCCACCAACACTCACTCTCACCAGCCCCTGCCCACCCACCCACCACTCACTCTCTCACAGGCCAGTCGACACGCCCACATGCCCACTGACACACACACCCACATACTCACACCTTTACACCCACCCACGTACTCTACCACTCACTCACTCACTCACTTCACCTGCTCACCCCCACACACACACCCATGTACTCTACAACTCTCACTCTCTCACTCACTCACTCACTCACTTACTTACTCACTCTCCTAACAGGCCAGCCCACCCACCAATTCACTCACTCTCCTACCCACTCACACATCCACCCACATACTATACAACTCACTCACTCTCCTCACAGGCCAGCCACCTCACCAACTCAATCACCTCACCTCACAGACCTGACCCACCATCTCACTCTCCTACCCACTCACAAAGCCACCAACACACACATCAACGCACGCACATGCACGCTCGCACGCACATACATATACTCTACAATTCACTCAACCACTCTGGATGGCAACTTGGTTGACACGTGTCATCGGTTCCCAATTGCACAGATCGATGCTCATGCTGTTGATCACTGGATTGTCTGGTCCAGATTCTTTTATATACAGACCGCCACGATATAGCTGGAATATTGCTGAGTGCGGCGTAAAACTAAATTCACTCATTCACTCACTTGATGGCAGCTCGAACAAGGAATGGCTAAAAAAAAAAATTTGTCACTGGCTTTGTGTAATATGCATTTGATTGGTCTCCTATTGTTCATGTTTGTGATAGCTCTGTTGTCTCTTTGTAAACAGGACCTTGACATCTTTGTTTGCCCTCAAGGCTCCAGATACTTACATTAACAGAACAGACGGTTATACTGATGAGTATCTGAGACCAGTGCTAGTGGTCAGGAATGAATGGTCAGATGAAGGTTGACCACAAAGCTCGTGACTTTAGGAGATGATTACATCTTTAGTTTTATGTTGTATGTTTGTTTTATTTGGCAATTAAATATGTGTCAAAGAATTGCTGGTGTGATATTATTGATTCACATCTTCATCACATCTTGGGACCGCCTCCGTGGTGTAGTGGTTAGAGCGTCTGCCCGGAGAGCGGAAGGTCGCGGGTTCGATCCCCGACCGCGTCATACCAAAAGACGTTAAATATGGTACTTATTGGTCCCTGCCTGGCGCTCGGCATTAATGGGTACAACAAGGACTGGTCGGCACGGAGTCAGTATAATGTGTCTGAGTGGGATATTCATGCTTCACTTCGGCATGGTATCTCAGTGGCCTAGCACTATAAACCAGCTTAAGTCTGGGCTAGTACAAGCAGCCGCACATACACATACACACGCATGCACGTCGTCATATGAGCGAAATATTCTCAAGCACGACGCAAAACCCAATTTCACCTCACCCGCCTCATCACATCTTGATGTTGGTAACCACACAGACGACTGGCAGCTGACACTGTTAAGGATGGTGTTCCAGAGTCAACGGACCCTGAAGTTCCAGGTTAGAATTGATCTCCATGCTAATGGGATCGGGTGGTCAGGTTCGCTGACTTGGTTGACACATGTCATCGTATCCCCATTACGTAGATCGATGCTCATGCTGTTGATAACTGGATTGTCTGGTCCAGACTTGATTATTTACAGTTTAAAACTGAACTCTCTCATTCACTCCAGAGTCATTGTGGTGGTGGTTCTGATTTGGAAGCGCTTCCACACAATCTGGTTGTTGGAGATTCCTGAAGGATCATGCGGTTTTGTCTTGTTCGTTGTTTAACGCCACACTCAATATTCCAACTATATGGTGGCGGACTGTAAATAGTCGAGTCTGGACCAGACAGTCCAGTGATCGACAGATTGAGCATAGATCTGCGCAATAGACCCAAGACCCAGGTTCGATTCTCCACATGGGAACAATGTTCGACGCCCATTAGTGTTGTCCCCTTCCATGATATTGCTGGAATATTGCTAAAAGCGGCATAAAACTAAACTCACTCACTATAACCATACTTCATTATGCGCATTTCTACCAAAGTGGCCAGGACAAAAAAAAAACCAAACCAATTAGTTAAATCAAGTTTGTTGACTGTAGCTTGAATATTGCTTGACATTAATCCACCGAGAAAATGTTTGGGGGCTGACGTGACAAATAAAAACCCACTGTCTCCTGATAAATCTGACGGCCAGCAATAGATGGTAAATGCTAAACCACAAACATCCTTAACGGGTATTCAAGGGAAAAGTATCGCAACACGATATTTTTATAGTATTAATATGTTACCATTAACCACAGCAAAGAAACGTATCCAAACCTATATTTCACTTACTACCTGGATCAATTTACCTTCAAAGAATAACTAACTGTCAAATCTACATGCAATAACAAACAAAAACAGTAGTGTAATTATATACGCAAACATTTTAAAAATTGACTAATTTGTAGTGCTGATAACTATGGTCGTATGACGTTACATGTACCAAGTGCTGTTATTTTCAAGATTCTGGCATGCAATCCCCCAAAGTCACAAAAGTGTAAATAACCGAACACAGTATCTATATCTAGTGTAACCTGCGCCAACTGTACATAACATCACTGACACCCCCACCACCCCATCCCCCACCCCTCCTCATTAAGTCTCAGACGGTGAATTTGACGTTCAGGTACTGCGTTCCATACTTGATGGAAAACTTGTTCCATTACATCAAGATTTTGTGCTGGAGGGTCCCTCTGGCCCATTCTAAAATGTCCCACAATGCTTAATGCTAGATCTGGAATCCTGGCTGGCCAATTTAGTTACAGTCCCTTGACAAGAAATCATACCCGTGAAGGTCCGGGTTAGAATTGATCTTCAGTAACCCATGCTTGTCGTAATAGGAGAGTAACGGGATCGGGTGACTTGGTTGACACATGTCATCGTATCCCATTTGCGTAGATCGACGTTCATACTGTTGATCACTGGATTGTATGGTCCAGACTTGATTATTTACAGACCGCCGCCATATAGCTGGAATATTACTGAGTGCGGCGTAAAAGGAAACTAACTCATAAGAAATCACTGACGACACGTGCCCGATGTGGCCAAGCAATTCCGTTCTGGATGAACGGGCCTATGCTTATAGGATGGTCATCGGAATGTGGCACAACAACCCTGTCTAGGATTGTCCATTGTTGTCCATTGTCGATCGTCACAAAGTCATGTGATCTGAGAAGGGCTCTACCCTCTCCAGGACGACTCGAGGCCACCTCTCCAGAACGACTCGAGGCCACCTCTCCAGAACGACTCGAGGCCACCTCTCCAGGACGACGAGGCCACCTCTCCAGGACGACGAGGCCACCTCTCCAGGACGACTCGAGGCCACCTCTCAAGGATGACTCGAGGCCACCTCTCCAGCACGACTGGAGGCCACCTCTCCAGGACGACTCGAGGCCACCTCTCAAGGACGACTAGGCCACCTCTCAAGGACGACTCGAGGCCACCTCTCCAGCACGACTCGAGGCCACCTCTCCAGAACGACTCGAGGCCACCTCTCAAGGACGACTAGGCCACCTCTCCAGAACGACTCGAGGCCACCTCTCAAGGACGACTAGGCCACCTCTCCAGGACGACTCGAAACCACCTCTCCAGCACGACTCGAGGCCACCTCTCCAGGACGACAAGGCCACCTCTCCAGGACGACGAGGCCACCTCTCCAGGTCGACTAGAGGCCACCTCTCAAGGACGACTCGAGGCCACCTCTCCAGGACGACTCGAGGACACCTCTCCGGGACGACTCGAGGCCACCTCTCCAGGACGACTCGATAGTCGGTGGATAACAACCAACATCTCTGGCAATAGTCCTCAGTTCCACATGCCAATAACTTGCCAGCTTTGAGACAAAATGCACACGGTCATAAAATGTAACTTTAATTTCTAATTATCTGTTCTTAGGGCAAACACTGAAAATATCTGACCTCATTTATATTAACTGTTATACCCAGAAACCAAATAAGTTATGTCGATTTGCTCATACGAAACCCGGGCTAGAACTGACCTTTAGCAACCCATGCCTGTCGTAAGAGACGACTAACGGGATCGGGTGGTCCCGATCGCTGACTTTGCTGACACGTGTCTCTGTATCCCAATGGCGTAGATCAATGTTCATGATGATAATCACCGGCTTGTCTGGTGCAAACTCGATTATTCACAGTCAGGCGTCATTCGACAATATTATTTGTGAGTGCGATGTAAAAACAACAAACAAACAAAATCGTATACGAGTGAGTGAGTGAGTTTATAGTTACGCCGCACTCAGCAATATTCCAGCTATATGGCGGCGGTCTGTGAATAATCGAGTCTGGTCCAGACAATCCAGTGATCAACAGCATGAGCATCGATCTACGCAACTGGGAACCGATGACATGTGTCAACAAAGCCAGCGAGCCTGACCACCCGATCCCGTTAGTCGCCTCTTACTACAAGCATTGGTTACTGAAGGCCACTATTCTAACTCGGATCTTCACGGGTAAAATCTTATACGATATATTGAGACATGAAACTGAATGAAGAAAACTACATCGCATTCGATATTCACTTCACAATTGCATGTAGAGGTGTGGGAGAGTTTCTGGATTTGTCTGAAAAAGCTTTCCGTCACACAATTTCATGACATAGGTGAGAAAAAGCTTTCCGTCACACAATTTCATGACAATAGGTGAGAAAGTAACGATAGCGATATCTACAACTTCTATGTAACTTTCACCGAAAATAACAGTATTGTGAAAGATAATAACTTCAGGTAGTTTTTGCCGAATGAAACATGGCGATCGATCTGTGTAAACAGGAAATTTCACCCTCAAATTCGTTGATCTGAGGACGGTTTCACAACGAACACATATACAATTATTGTTAGTGTTATCCTTCAGTTTCCGTTTGTTGCAGTGATCGATATTCTGGTGTTCAAGTTAGTGTTCGTGTGGGTCTGTCTGTGTACCAGGTATGAAACTCCCAAATATTTCAGCCAGACCACTGGGCTGGTTAGACGTCAAACTTACCAGTCCTCACCCAAACTTATCTGCCCGCAAAAAGTACTAATTTACTTTGTAAAATTAAATCATTTATATTTACGAGTTAATTAATAATGACTTATTATCCTGAAATATGATGAATATCTTCATATATACATGTCTAAATTTTAACCCGACCGTTGGGCAGGTGAATTTGATAATCTGGCGGTCCGTGTTGAAAATAACCCGTCCCGGGCTGTCGGGCAGGCAGGTATTTCGAACGCTGATGTGTACATGGACATTGTTGGAGACAGAATGTTTTTTACAGTCAGCATCCGGAATCAATAAGTCATGTTCGTTGAAAGTAAACAAACAGTCAATTTACCCCCCACCCTAAAGATACAAACAAACAAAAATAAATACAAAACAAGAACACACAAAACGAAAACAAACACCAAAAATAAAAAAAAATTAAAAAAATACACACATGCAGAACCAAAATAATTAAACAAATTCTATTTAGTTTTTGTTTGTTTTACATATTTCAAGAGACAAATCTATATTACTAAAATGCCCATAATCCCCCGCATAAGAAAATTCTAAATATTCTAAACATTTTCGCAGGGATACCGGTGTCCCTAACCCGTGATTCAAATCTCTTCTTCCTGCTCCTTCTATTCATCAGACCATGTCAATGAACTTTCAGCGGCAGATAAAGTTACAACAATTTAAGTCGTTAAGTAACAACAGTATCGTAAATCATGGCTAATCTGGCCTACTTAACATAATCGCACTAGCGCCTTCGGTAATATAACTCTCTGAAAATATTGATGCACTTAACAAAATCCTATTAATGATTTCAACATCTTCCCAATTAAAGCTTAAGTTTAAAGTGCGTAATAATTACGAGATTGGGGTTTTTCCTATAATGAATGTTGGAGCTGGTCATGTACAGAACTGAGACCAATAGCAATATCTATCAATAAAACAGTTCTACAAGAGTGAGTGAGTGAGTGAGTGAGTTCAGTTTTACGCCGACTTTAGCAATATTCAAGCAATATCACGGCGGGGGACACCAGAAATGGGCTTCACACATTGTACCCTTGTGGGGAATCGAACCCGGATCTTCAGCGTGACGAGCTAACGCTTTAACCACTAGGCTACCCCACCGCCCCTTATGCAAGAGTGAGTCAGTCTAGATAGTCTAGTTATGGATTAAGAAAGTAGGATGCAATATACCGTATTCAAAAGTTGTTTTCATAATTATGAAACATCTTGAACACATACAGCCTTGCACTGCAGTAGGTTCAACATAATGTATCAAAGATCTTTCACATCTAAAATGTACATGTAACAATGACTTCGAGTGAGTGAGTTTAGTTTTACGCCGCTTTTAGCAATATCTCAACAATATCACGGCGGGGGACACCAGAAATGGGCTTCACAAATTGTACCCATATGGGGAATCGAACCCGGGCCTTCGTAGTGACGAGCGAACGCTATAACCTTTAGACTACCCCACCGCCCCAATGAATTCGAACTGACGCATTAATCAATTTTGTTTCGCATAATATGAACTAACTTCCCGATAACATTTTTGTTGAACATTAAAAACCTGTAATTTTATTTTAAATTTTCAAATGTGAAAAGACTTTAATTCAAAACGTTGTTTCGTTTTCTACAACGTGGGCTTGACTTTT
Source organism: Haliotis rubra (assembly GCF_003918875.1). Classification (NCBI taxonomy): domain Eukaryota; kingdom Metazoa; phylum Mollusca; class Gastropoda; order Lepetellida; family Haliotidae; genus Haliotis; species Haliotis rubra. The sequence continues at coordinate 381,667 of NW_025767346.1, read as the reverse complement.
AATGCGTCTCTTTAAACAAACCGAGAAACAATGGCCAGACAGACAGCATGTGGACACGGCAAGATGACTCTGTTAAGTCTCGTGACGGGTGTTTTCAATAGTCCGCTAATTACCTGAAACCGGTAGTGATCAAAGATTCGATCCCAGACTCTTTCCCCGTGTATTGGCTATTGGTGCTTCTGTGTTTTCGTCGCATCTTTGATCATTGTGTTGACCAAAATATTCTAAGACTACATTGAAAATATTGTCCGGAAAGCCCTGTATTTCATTATAAAATAGGAGCATAGAAGTTGATTTGGCATGGAGTCGAGAACTTCGTTCATAGACGATGATGTACATTTTGAAACTCTGGTTGCTGGCAGCTATGTTAGGTGGGTCAATCTGCGTTGTTCCTTATTTGGTTTTTGCCATGTTGTTATTGCTGGGGCGGTGGGGTAGCCTAGTGGTTAAAGCGTTGGCTCGTCACGCCGAAGGCCCGGGTTCGATTCCCCACATGGGCACAATGTGTGAAGCCCATTTCTGGTGTCCCCCGCCGTGATATTGCTTGAATATTGCTAAAAGCGGCGTAAAACTAAACTCAGTCAGTCAGTCAGTCTTGTTATTGCTGTGATGTTGTTTTATATAGCCACAGTGAAAGCGGAGTATATTGGGATATAAATCGAGTTACCGTTAGTTCGAGACAGGGAATGTGTTAATATTCGACCCAGTTGTTATGTATGTTATATTAAGGATTACATTTTCTCAGTAAAGAACAAATTCTAATACGCTTATTTGGTTGCGTACCATCCTGGATTTGAACACACACTCTCAGAATCAGGCTCTTAAGCGTCAATACACAAAGTCAGCGATCTAACCCACTCAGCCAGCGCGGCTTCTACATCTTAGACCCGCTTGTTGATAAGGATTGTAGTGAGCTGAAGTCACGTCAAAACAAAACACAAGCAACATAGTTCGAGATAACTAGGACCTCGTCTGTGGTGAGTGAGTATTGTTTTACGCCGCTTTTAGCAATATTCCAGCAATATCACGGCGGGGGACACCAGAAATGGGCTTCACACATTGTACCCATGTGGGGAATCGAGCCCGGGTTTTCGGCGTGACAACGAACGCTTTAACCCCTAGGCTACCCCACCGATTGTGCTCGTCTGTCCACACTATAACACATGGCTACAACACACTCAAATGTAAATGTGGTCATTATACAGTATTCTCTTATCGCCTTAAGTATAAATGATAAAAGTATTAGGTTTACAAACATAACTCGTTATGGGCATCAGTTTGTTACAACCGTCCATTCTAATAACCGTAGTCCCTAACTGTGTTCTAATCCAACTCAGTTGTTTTCATGCATCATTTTCCGTGAATTTGTCAAATTCAAAGTCATTCTGGTTTGTTTTTTTCTATATGTAATATCAAAATTTTGAATTTTGTTAGAAAGTGATAAATTGAATTTAGATATATGTTAATTATTGATATTTTTTAATGATAGGTATCGGTGTGTCAGGAAAGGTTGATAGTTCTTGCGGCATCTGTAACAGAGGACAAAACATTGCTACAGCAGCCGGAGCAATATACAAGAATGTAAGTACACGTGCACCTAGACGATCCTTCTCAAACTCGTGTAGATCCGGGTAAGATTTGGTCTTCAGCAAACCATGCACGTTGTAAGAGGCGACTGACGGGATGAGGTGGACAGGCTCGCTGACTTGGTTCACATGTCACCGTATCCCAGTTGTGTAGATTGATGTTCATGATATTGGTCACTCGTTTGTCTGGTCCAGACTCGATTATTTACAGACCGCCGTCATATAGCTGGAATATTGCTGAGTGCGGCGTTAAACAACGAACATAAAAAAAACAAACACATCAAACATGCTTTAGTGAGAGCGTTGCGTTGCGTTCTTACACGCTGCTTTCATCTGATTTTGTTATCTGGCTCCGATGATCACTTCGCTATATTTGTTCAGACATTGTGGTTTCAGTAAGTATCCTCTAGTAAATACCACGATATGACTCACGATATGTTCAACGTGTGAAACCCTTCTCACTGTCATTTCCCAAACAATAAAAACAAGGAAGAGCTAAACCAATTACTATTTTCTCACAAACTGCTCATAAAGAAATTGGAAAGAAATAGTGCGGAAATAGAATTGTTATTATATTGTGTCACTGAATCGAGAGGCTTTTGATTCATAAAAAAATACCAACAAAACCGCTTTTGTCTGCATTTGTTTATGAGTGAGTGAGTGAGTTCAGTTTTACGCTGCATTCAGCAATATTCCAGCTATATGGCGGCGGTCTGTAAATAATCGAGTCTGGACCAGACAATCCAGTGATCAATAGCTTCAGCATCGATCTGCACAATTCCTATCTCCAAATTTCTGACATTTCTCATAATGTTTTTTTCAGTGTAATTCAGATGACAATAACCTTCATTTCAGATAAATTGTCGTGAACCTTTACAGACCTAGACACATATGCATGTATATCCCGTGTCACCACGTTTAGTATATGTCGTGTCTTTTGTGTTAAATAATTCCCTTAAACATCACTCACTCACTCACTCACTCACTGTAAATGCCATCACCTACCGAGATAATTGGGATGCTGTTTCAGTTGCCGACAGAATGGCCTGGAAGACAAAAAATGGAGGTGTAAGGAGGAGAAAGGTCTCATCAAGAATGTAAGTGATTGTCATAACCAGAGTGTATACAATAACAACTAGTCCCTTAAAATCACTAAAGCCATCAGATACCCAGCATTCCTCACAAGGCTACCCGTGTAGATCCGGGTTAGAATTGGTCGCGAGGAACCAATGCTTGTCGTAAGAGGCGACTAGCGGGATCGGGTGGTCGGACACATGGCATTATATCCTGCTCATCGAGATCGATGCTCATGATGTTGCCCCTGGGTTGCCTGGTGCAGACTCAATTATTAACAGACCGCCGTCATATAGCTGGAATATTACTTAGTTACGGAGTCACACAATAAGCAAAGACCGCCTCCGTGGTGTAGTGGTTAGAGCGTCCGCCCGGAGAGCGGAAGGTCGCGGGTTCGATCCCCGACCGCGTCATACCAAAAAGACGTTAAAATATGGTACTTGTTGGTCCCTGCCTGGCGCTCGGCATTAATGGGTACAACAAGGACTGGTCGGCTTGGAGTCAGTATAATGTGTCTGAGTGGGGTATTCATGCTTCACTGCGGCATGGTATCTCAGTGGGCTAGCACTATAAAACCAGCTTAAGTCTGGGCTAGTACACATACACATGCACGTCGTCATATGAGCGAAATATTTTCAAGCACGACGTAAAACCCAATTTCACCTCACCTCACCTCACCTCACCTCACCACAACAAGCAAATAAAGAAACAATAACAGGTAGGAGGCATACCACAACCTGTTAAAAGACAAATAAGTAACGATCAAGCGCTTTGAATGTGTGACTTGACTGATATTATGGTCGTCCATGTATTATGTTCTCAACCATCGTGACTACTTTTGGGGAAACTGGAAGAAAAGAATACCATACTGGGACAAACTAAGAATCCCTTGTGTCTTTCCACTCTGTTTACGGTATCCAAGGACCGTGTACATCCACTGTACTCAGCTTTGGGACTTGTTTAGGTGAAACTGGAAAATATATATATATCAGTTCTTTATCACAAAATAAGAATCAGTTTGATAAATTTCAGAAGATCGTGAACATACTATGTAATCAACTACATGACCTTTGATTGCGCGAATGAAGTTTTGACAGTTCGAGACAAAAGGGTAAATGTGTACTTATTATGGCTTTTGGGGACCCGAAAATGAGTTCGACACAACGGGGAATACGACACATCTAGCTTGAGACATGAGGGTAAAAGTGATGATAAATATAAGGGGAAGAGACCAAGAGATAACTTCGACACAACCGAGAATTCGTCTCAACCGAGTTCGAGACACTGAGGTTCGACTGTAATAGTTTTCGGGAAGAATTACACACACACACACACATATATATATATATTCACAACGTAAGACACAATTTGATAAAGGACACCTTCGCGTCATCCCCTCTTTTTGTCTTTCAGGTACCAGAAGACAAAAAGCATTTCGCTGTCATTTCTTACATGGCACAGTACGTTAGGGTGTTGGAAGGCATATATAACGAAACCCAAAAAAAAAGCCGAAAAGCTGTACCAATCCTGCTCGTCTAACACTGGCATTAGGACAACAATGGATCAGATGTACAGGGAACACCTGAACTGGTCTGACATCAGCTCCACCGACTACAACATCACGCTTAATGTCTCTGCTGTTGAACCTACGGATGCCAGAAGCATGTTGAAAGTCATTGAATCTTTCGGTAACTGCTTGAGGGATATGAAGAAAGAGAGCGAGACAGGCAAGTGTGCAGAACGGGCTTTTAAGAGGTGTGGAAAGGCACGGAAGGGTCGAAAGAAGAAGGGTGGGAAAAAGAATAGAAGACAAAACAAGAAAAGGAAGGGAAGGAAAAGAAAAACTAAATCAAGGCGAAGGGACCGAGTGAATGAATGAGTCTATCTCATCCCGCTAACGGTTTACAAAGTGCTCAGTAATTTCAGGAACCAAATAATGTCTAAAGCAATCAGGGCCATCTCTGAAACAAATGGCTACATCACTTGTATGAAGTTGAACTGGAATGGTAAGAAATGGGGATATTTAAATTCAGTGCGTTATGAAATGGCTTGTATTCCAAATGTTTCGCAGAGGGATGCATCATAGAACACTTCAAGAATAACACGCACATTTAAAACGTGACATTCACATATTAATGACCATCAATATGCTACAAGAACAAAGATGTCCATGCTGTAGGAATGGTTTATGTTTATTTGTCTCTTAACGTAAAACTCAGCGATATTCCTGCTTTCTGTAATTGATCCATTTTGGACTAGACAAGCTCAAATATCACATTTGCGGTACGACGACTTCAAGCAGCACAGTTACAGAGGCTGACCACCTGATCTGTTTAGATACCTCTTTGTGTGCTGGGGACGCAGTTAAATATGTTGTCCCATCAGAGTTTCTTTTTTTCCACATTTCTTTTATTCACTTGTCCCATCAGAGTTGTTGGATATGCTCTTTGTTACGTTTTGATAATTGAGAGATTCATATTCCAGCTATATGGCGGCGGTCTGTAAATAATCGAGTCTGGACCAGACAATCCAGTGATCAATAGCATGAGCATCGATTTTCGCAACTGGGAACCGATGACACGTATCAACCAAGTCAGTGAGCCTGACCACCCAATCCCGTTAGTCGCCTCTTACAAGCATGGGTTACTGAAGATCAATATTCTAACCCGGATCTTCACGGGTAGTTGTAATAATTGCCGACCATCGGTCCCGTATATTATTGTTAACGGCAGATGAGCCAAGTGCATGATTATGCCCAATATCAGGAACGGACATTTACTTGAGGCTTGCCAACACACGACGGCAATCATAGCTTCATGATATCATGTCATTCTTAATATATTCCATATAAGCCGTCATTTCATCCACTTTTCACATTGGAATGAAAGAGATGACTCTCATATTATGCAACTGTTTTTCGACAGGCGGGAGAATACAATCTCAACTAGTTGGTACACTAAGCAATTTTGAGCAAGTACATCTCAGAGTCATGTTACAAGTAATTGCTTCTGGTTGACTTCATTTGCATGTTTATCAGATCGTGATACGAATGGTATCAGATTAGTTTATCGTATCGATATCACACTGTTAATATTGACCTTATTTATTTGTATGATTTATTATCTAGTCATTGTCATCGGCTGTTCATGTTATGACTTTTGATTGCAACGGCTTTAATTCAAATGTTTCATTAAGAATTAAACAAGTGGCATTTGCAAAAGTGTTCTTCTTTGGTTTTGAACGGATGTGTGAACTAAACTCTTTTATCGCGGTTACAGTTCAGCCCGATAGTGAAGGAGTTTTACGCCGCTTTTAGCAATATTCCAGCAATATCAAGGCGGGGGACACCAGAAATGGGCTTCACATATTGTACCCATGTGGGGAATCGAACCCAGGTCTTCGGCGTGACGAGTGAACGCTTTAAACCTAGGCTGACCACATGCCTAGAATATTCCACATGATGTGTATTCATGTGTAATACATGAAATATAAATTATAGATCTATGGTTTATTTGCATTCAAATAAGAAATATTATCCACTTGGACATTCCAGACTCTCTAGACCCCAAGTATTAACAGCTTAATGTAATAACCTACTGCCTGAAATCGGACCCTTCATTCATTCGTTTGTTTTGGCCGCACTCAGTAATATTCCAGGTATGTGGTGGTGGTCTGTACATAACTGAGTCTGGACCAGACAATCCAGTATTCAGCACCACGAGCATCAACCTACGTAATTAGGATACAATGACATGTGTCAACCAAGCCCGTGAACCTGACAACTCGATCCAGTTAGTCGCCTCTTACGAGAAGCATGGGCTGCTGAAGACCAATTCTAACCCAGGCCCCGACTTCTCGAAACAAACTTCACTCTGAGTTTTGACTTAAGTTCGAGTTTTTACTCAAATTTGAGAAAACACAGGAAAATGCATTTCACAGAATGAACTGAAATCGGTATTAAACTCAAACTATAGAAGATAATTTGAGTTTGGTGGATAGATTACTTTAGTTGTTTGGGCTTTTATATTTAAAAAATGCAGTTGAGTGAAAAATTCAGCTGTTCCAAATTGTGAACTCAGTTTGAGATTTGAGTAAAAAACTTAAGTTTGTTTCGAGAAATGGGGGCCAGATCTTAACGGGTATCGGACCGTTGTTTGCAATCGAACAAAAAGTCATCTCCCTGATAATTGAGTCCATCATCATTGCGGGAATGTGCGTTCGGCAGGGTTACTGTTTCGGTCCTATGCTATTTACGTGACGGAGCATAAATGGGCTTGCTCCATTTTCCGGGTTGAAACTCCGCTGATAAAGAGATCACGTAGTAATCTGAAGGTAATGTTTCATTTTGAAGGTGATCGTTAACAACTTGGGGAAATAAGGAATGCAGGAAGTAGAGAAGAGCTCGGGAAAATGCTGTGAGTGCTCATGCACCACCATTAAGTACATGTCACGAAATATGACAATTTGGAAGTGGAAGATACATATAGTCCGTTTGCCTCAAAAGCTGACCGATGAATTGAAATCTAACTCGAAAACTACTAAACATATAATACTCAATGAAACACTGATCATAATCAAAACATCAGACCAGCTCTGTGATTTTATCGCAGAATTTATGTCCTAAAAGTATAAAAAGTTGTTTAACAAACTATCATTAAAATTTTGACAAAGTTCACTTTTTGTTACGAGGGAGGACTGCAAAGAGAGGAACAGACAGATGTAGTCGAGCACGTGCACAAGAGCCGATAAAGTTATTGAATCATTTACCTGTGCTGTGCTGTCTCCGTCCTTTCTCGCACACCTGGCTGTTCCTCTCTTTGCACCCCTCCCTCGTAACAAATACATTTTGAGCCGAACGGACTATAGTATCAAAGTTAGGTGTGTGTTCATTGGCTTCTTCCAAATTGTGTTAAGGACGCTCTGTCGCAAGTAATCCATGCATAAACATGTCACTCCTCACAACTGATTTGAATACATTCATTACTTTCAGACTTTTTTGACATTTTTGCTCAAAGTTACTTCTCCGATATTTATCGACAACCCATCAATATTTAGTTAACGATTATCGATCTCTCTTATTGGTATCGATAGCCAGCCCTAAATGGCCTAATAAATGGGGCGCCTGTTCATACCTTTCAACAGATACGTGTTCAAAAGATTCAGTTGTTTGTTTTAAACATTGGATTGGGTACAAGTTATACAACTTAGAACACCCTCTCCGTAGTATTGACATAGTATTATTTACATTCATTCTACAAGATGGACAGAGAAGAACAGAACAGAAATATGGGAAAAAGAGGAACAATTGCAACAATTAAGAAAATCGTTTTGAATGACAAATATATGTTTGAACAATTTTAAATATGTTTTGATTTATGTGAGATCAGTCAGATCTGCATTGCCATGTAATAGTAACTCATAGGTTATATTCAATTTCTGCACACACACAGATTTGCACATTTCCAAGTCAAGGCAAGGGGTGACAGTACAAGGAGTTTATCTATTAGAGGGCGGTGGGGTAGTCTAGTGGTTAAAGCGTTCGCCCAACATCTCTAACAATAGAACTCGATGACACGCCAGCATTCAACAACACTAATTACTGGCCGACCAGTTCACATATTTGCTTATCAAAAACGAAATCAATTGATTGTCCAAATTATCGAGCTGTAAGAAATTTTTTACAGACACCTAATTTTTGCAAAATGAAGGGTACTCGTATTGCACGTGCATCAACGTCAAGGGCGCCCGAAGGGTGAAAATAACCACACAGACAGTCATAATTTTGACATTAAAATGGCTACGTTGGAGTTAAAATCATAGATGTTGTAATACTTTTCCCCTATGTGTTTTAATCGGGTTTATCCGTGCAGGTATGGGGGTCACAATGAAACTCGAAACTCAATGTTGACAGCTATTGTGGTACCCGGATCTGCTAATTAAAGTATGAAGCCGCCTTTTGCCCCAATCGTTATCGTTGGCCAGTGTTTTCAACCATGTGACTCGCTTTGTGGTCATATTGAAGTGGGTCGTAACTCTAACCAGCGTTGTCACTTATCTCAAGCACTTGCTCTTTCAGAATTTATAGGGACTACTTTAATGGGCATATCCAAAACATTGCCATCATTCTTCAGTATATATGGAGCTGAATATAGGTAGCCGAAATGAGCCAAATGAATGACAAATATACATGTACTGTCCGTGTATTTGCATAGTGCCAATAGGTGCAATTGGACAGACTGGCGATTATTGCACTCATTTTGCGTGTGTGTGTTTGTGTGCGTGCGTGTGCGTGTGCGAGCGCGAGCGTGCGTCAATATGTGTGTGACTTATGGTATTATTTTGCTAGCCGAATGTGGTACAATGCCGTAGTGTAACATGGAGACCCAAGTCAGGCATACTTTAGCCAAGCACCGACCTCGTTACATCCGCTGAATCTTCAGTACCAATGAACATCCGGGTTAGAATTGATCTTCAGCAACCGATGCTTGTTGTAAGAGACGACTAACGAGTTCGGGTGGTCAGGCTCGCTGACTTGGTTGACACATGTCATCGTATCCCAATTGCGTAGATCGACGCTCATGCTGTTGATCACTGGCAAGTCACGTCCAGATTCGATCACATACAGACCGCCGCCATATAGCTGGAATATTGCTGAGTGCGGCGTAAAACAACAAACAACCAAGCAATACATTCCCTGATTCTTCAGGGAGAGGCAGAATAACAACGTGAATTGATGGAAGTCAATCTTCAAAATTGAAAAGAAAAAACAAACTCATACATAAAAATGTTTCCATTTATTTCCCGTTCAAAAATTGATTTATGCAATCGCCATTATGTACAATGTGAGTGAACAAGCAAGATATCCAGATATCCTCACAAAAAGGCAATTTGTCACAAAGAAAAAGAAGGGGGAGTGGGGTGGCCTTGTGGTTAAAGCGTTCGCTCGTCACGACGTAGACCCGGGTTCGATTCCCCACGTGGGTACAATGTGTGAAGCCCATTTCTGGTGAGCCCCCACTTTATTTCTAAAGGGGCGTAAAACTAAACTCATTCACTCACTCACTCACTCACTCACTCACTAAGAAGAAGAAAAATAACGTAAGTAATGTTCGACCACGTATTCTCTATACGAACAACTGGGAGGCATCGACAAAATGATTTAATGTCGACTACTGTTGTAAGAGGTTAAAGTAACCAACGACGGCGGTAGGGTAGCCTAGTGGTTAAAGTGATCGCTCCTCACGTCAAAGATACGGGTTTGGTTCCTCATATGGTTACAATGTGTGAAGCCCATTAAAAGCGGCGTAAAACCATATTCACTCACTCTTTCTCACTACGCCAAAGGCTAAAATCATCAGCTATATTTACCGTCACTTGCGTTCTAAGCCTCAACTAGATGATATCACAATGGTATCGTGTGCAGAAAATCAATTCCAGTATGTTGATGGTTACCTTGGGTCTTCCAGTCTATGATGATTGTTAGATAAATTCCTTTACCTTAACATTAGCAGGGTTGAAGAAAGCTGTATAAAGAAGGCTTAGAATTGGGAATAGGAATGAAGGGACTTTGTTCCTTTAGTCACATAACGCAAGGGCATGTGTCACCATGGCAACCGAGAAGCTTTAGGTCCGGATCCGGATTTCGACTGGGTTCATTCCGTATGCAACGATTTATGGAGATACCACCTTGGCACTACCCTCATGAGGGACAAGAAACCATGATCAGTTACTTCGTCTTCTGTTTACGTTGTTTTCGTCTTCGTTGTTTATTTCTTCTTCTATTCTTTCTGTCTTTCTTTCCACCCTTTTCGGCATTACCGCTCTTCCTACCCTTGTTCTTCTTGCCTCTCCTATCTTTACGGTGTTTCCTTTCGCCACATCCCGTAAAGACATCTTTGCCACATTTGTAGAAGAGTGCATCGTCCTCTCCATTTTTTAAACATTCTCCGAAACTTTTGACCTTTCCAAATATAAATCGAGCGTTCATAGTTTCAACGACCTCTGAGGAAAGATTCACATTGTAGTTTTTGTTTTCGGGCCACTTCAAATCCTCTTCATGAATTTTTGTGAGCGTTTCATTGATGCGGTCATTAGATGTACATGTATATAAGGTGGCAGCCATTGTTTGTGTTGTCCTGTATATCTCCAGCAGGTGTCCGGTGTATTGACCCAAGACGTGGATGGTGGCCAAATGTCTCTCTTTCCTCTTAACCTGAACAGCAAAGATAGGAACAGCTTATGGCCATGAAGAAATCAGCATTCTGAGAATTAAAATATACTCATGCCAATTATGGTTGCCACCCCCTACCCACCCCAACCCCACACACACCTCACACACCCCCAACCCCCACAACCATTATTGGCATGAGTATATAATGTATCATGTTGTTTATACTCAGAATTTATATTTTTAATTAAAACGTTAACTGAAATAATAATATAAGACAAATTATGATAGATGTCAACTCTTTATTGAGTTCACAACGTTTCTGGGCTTTCCTTTGCCCCTTCGTCATTCACCTGTCGAAAGGGGCAGGGAAAAGCCCCAAAACGTTGTGTAAACAATAAAGAAGTTGACATGCCTGATAATTTGTCTTATACTTGAATACCAACTTCTATATGCCTCTCAAAATCCTTAAAATAATAATCATCACAATATCTATATATACTGAGAGAAACAAATAAAACTATTCAAAGCTGGTGATGAAAACTGGAAAATATAAGGGGAACGCTTACATTTTCCTGTGATCCTTGTTTTTCCTCTCAGTATAATAATAGTATAATGAGGAGATAATATAAAAAAGTGGCAATGACACGTCCACAAACATTACAGATTATCATTAGACACCAGTCCACTGAAGAGATCGACTGCAGCATTAGCGTGTGTTATGAAGCAATGTCACAAGGTGATGGGGGTGGTGGTGTAGCCTAATGGTTAAAGTGTCCGCTCGGCACGCTAAAGACTGGGTTCGATTCCCCACACGGGTACAATGTGTGAAGACCATCTCTGATGTCCCCTGCCGTGATATTGCTGGAAAATTGACAAAAACTCACTCACTCACTCACTCACTCACTCACTCACTCACTCACTCACTCACTCACTCAGGAAACGACTTGCGAGTCTTTCCAACTGTCGTAGGAAGTCTTTTGTTGAATGTTTTCAGATCGTTATACTTAGTACCACTGTCAGGTCGACAAACAGGAACTACTTTGGGCTGAAAATGCGTTGCGTTTTTGAAACTTACCCCTTTCAGGAGATTCGTCTTGGCTGGGCACAGTATGGTCCCGTTTGTTTTTCCAGGCCACTGATTAGGGAGCTGAAAACACAAGACACATTCAATGAGTGAGTGAGTGTATATTATAAGTTGTATGCTTCTATCGAGGGTAATACGGTCTGATGTACGCCTCTTGTACGCCGGTAGGCGAGGGATGACACTGCTATAGAGAGGCGTACATCAGACCGTATTACCCGAGGGAGAAGCATACAACGTATTTATCTTACTGCCATGTTAAATATAAAAATATCATTTTAATTTATGTTAAAGATCGCTACCGACTATATGACACGCAAACAAAATGGTGTCTGCCTCTCGACTGGATTTTTAACATCAGTGAAACATTCTGACAAGCATAAAACTGTTATAAAAATGGCTAATTATGTTTAAGTTGGGTGTACAAACCACTCAATGTATAAAATAGCTTAAATAAAGCAGTGAAAGTCTGTAAAATAAATCTTTACAAAGTGAACACAAAAACAGCTGATCGAACGGTTTTCGAACTCCGGGCACGGCATGCGTCATTGACCATTGAAATTAAAGTATTTTACATGAAGATAAAATAAGTCTTATTATTATTACTAACAGAACGACTATTACTAGCTATTATTATTACTACTACAACGACTACTACTGTTACTGCTACTACTACTATCACTATTACTACCATTATTAATACAACTACTGCTACCACCACTACTACTACTACTACACCCTCTACTTCTACTACTACTGCTACTTCTTCTACTACTACCTCTACTACTACTACTACTACTGCTACTACTAATACTACTACTACTTCTACGACTATTACTAATACTGCACCTAGTACTTCTTCTACTACTACCACTACGTCTACTACTACCACTACGTCTACGTCTACTACTACTACTACTACTACTACTACTACTACTACTACTACTACTACTACTACTACTACCACTACGTCAACTACCCTCACTACTTCTAGTACCTCTATCTTCTGTTTCGAATGCTAGGGGATCGAACCACCGGCCGTCCACTCCCCAGGCAGAAACTCAAACAGTCTACGAAAGTCTTGAAAGAATACAAAAGTTTGCGTTGTACCTGTTCCGATAGATGTTTAGCTGTAGCGGCCAGGACTCTGCCTCTGTTGCGAATAGCACACGTATCGTGACTGAATTCACAGTCGCAGTAAACACCTGAATGATAAACATTACCAGAGTCAAATCATCATCATCATCATCATCATCATCATCATCATCATCATCATCGTTGTCGTCATCATCATAAGTCATACAAAAAAGTCTATTTTAAAAGGACCTTTTATTCGGGGCAATAGGCTTTTCGATAAAACAGTGGTTTACAATAGAATTTGTTCACTGGCGGACGCACTGGTACCACACTTCCTAGTCGCTCACAAACGTATTCTGTCCTGTGTCTTGGAGGGGTGACAGAAACCGAATATGGTTTCAGCTAAAGCATTGTGTAAGCCGTTTTACAAATATGCCAACAATATCATGGGAAGGAACACTTAAAATTGGTTTCACTCATTTTAACAATAAGGGAATAGAACCAGCATGCTGATCGCAGCGGATTGGCACAGTATCCACAAACCCACCGTCTGCTTACATATGTTTTGATGTACAAATGTTAACAATTAATAAAGGCAATTCCAATGTGCACCAATCAAAACGTAAGTAACGTGATTAAACGTTTACAGCTTGATAAAAATGGACATTTTGTTAAGATAATTTAGTACTTGATATACTACGGTCAGAAAGGACAAACCAACGAACCCACCTAGGACTGCGATGCCTAAGATTAAACCAGTGAAAATAATCATCACGCAAAATGAGTCCTGATCAGTCGATGCTGATTCAACATGCCAGGCCTTTTTATATTGAAGTCCTACTCAAGGTGGGTTTTTCAGAGAAATTTTACAATGTATAAATAATACTGGATACTTACATGAAGCCATGCTGGTCACCGCTTCGTATGGACGAACAATGTGAACCATCTCAGGCGAATGAGACGAGGTTTCACACCCCCTTACATGGTGGTGTGTACGCCAAGGTGAAACACTATCTCAGTAGTTGTTACTGTATCACGTAGATATTTCCACTCCCACAATTAGTTTCCCATATTTACCTTGCAACTTCCGTGATGCACCCGTGACAGTACACGTTTGTCGGTTTGTTATAACACCGGCAGCTCAACGATAACGAATCCTGGCTGAACATTATTACAGGGTTTTGTTTGTCTACCAAGATGATATGGTGTTATCGGATTGATGAGGCTACAATTTATCAGAAATCAGACGTAATGTCATACATGTTGTTTGTATTGCGACATGTTTTCTCTTCTTAGTTTGGGGGCGGTGGGGTAGCCTAGTGGTTAAAGCGTTGGCTCGTCACGCCGAAGACCCGGGTTGGAATCCCCACATGGGTACAATGTGTGAAGCCCATTTCTGGTGTTCCCCCGCCGTGATGTAGCTGGAATATTGCTTCAAGCGGCGTAAAACCATACTCAGTCAGTCGGTCAGTCTTCTTAGTTTGAGGTTTAACGCCGCACTCAACAATGTTCCAGCTGTATAACAGTTGTGTGTAAATAGTCGAGTCTGGATCAGGCAGTCCAGTGATTGACATCATGAGTGAGAGTGTCGCACCTGGTAGATTGCACCTCGCCTAAACTCTGATTGAAAAGAGTTTCATGTCTCTAAAGCAAGTCATAAAATTCGGACATCATCATAATTGGATACTCAAGGACAGTTCTGCGAAATTTGAAAGAAGAAATCTTTACTGAACTATGTGGAAATTTGGTCTAACATTTTCAACTTCAAGTCATCGTCAAATTGGCCTCCATTTAGCAAACTAGAAGCTGACCAATCAGCAAGTGGACCAAGGCCAGGGAGGCTAGTGTTCTTCAATCAGACCTGGACACAGTTTGTATACGCTTGAGTGACTTTGGCTATGAAGGGCTTGTTCCTATTGTGGTATTTGATTATCATCTTGCTCACCCTATCTCCGGATTTTCTGAAAGCTAATTACCATGGGCAGTCAAACAGAATTCCATTATCTACACTGCATGACCTTCGCCGTCTTGGCATATGTGGTGCGAAAAGGACTCGACGGGGATGTCGACTGAATCTGCATACAAACACTAAAAGTGAGACTGATAAATCCTCTAAGTTTTTAACCTACAACGTTCATGACGTGAAGATTGGCCTAACCAATGCTAGATCTGTGAAGCTCCCTGACACATTATGTGACAAGGCGCAATCTCTATATGATGGTTTAAACATATTTATTTCCAAAAGAGGAACCGGATTGGTAAACAAGCAGTATGGTGCTTATCTGAATACCGCTCCGGAATACAGATAAATTATAGATATAATAATCGTACGAAGAAAAACATGATATTAACAAACGATAAACAATAGCTTTCTGGAAATGTAACAATCATAAACTGTAACATAGCCGCATTTAACGTTAGAACCATCTCTATATGATCATATCACAGAGAACAAGTTTGACATTCTCACAATAACAGGCACTTGGCTACGGTCTGGCGAATTCGACCACATATCAATGGCTACAATGACTCCACCTGGCTACAAACTCATCCAAGTCGCAAAAGGGGGAAAGAAAAAAAAGACGGAGGTTTGGCTGTTATATACAATGACAGACTTCAATGCTCTCATCTGAACACTATGTCTTTACAGACAACATTTGAACACCTTCTTGTAAAGATCTCTGCACAAGGACAGCATATGAACATATTGCTCATATACAGACCTCCAAAGACATCAAGTGATTTCTTTGACGAGACGGGACGTCTGCTGATACTAGGTGGTTTCAACTATCACATTGACGACAGGCAGAATAAGGATGCACATACAGTCATGATATGGTGACATTTGTCAACCAAGTCAGCGAGCCTGACCACCCGATCCTGTTAGTCGCCTCTTACGACAAGCATGGGTTACTGAAGACCACTTCTAACCCGGATGTTCACGGGTTATCACATGAAGCCTGATATGATACAGGCCTTCGATGCTTACCAATGTATATTGATATAGGTGAACAGTACACATGTTTTAAATCAGATTCAGATTCGACCCAGTTTGGTATTAAGTCCATCATGTTGTAGACTAAACTTGTTTCTCGTCGGAGTTGCGTGACATTTCAGTAAACCTATTATCGTGGGTATGTATCCTGGGTCTATATCCCGGAGTTATTCTTGTGGTAATTCTAGGTTTGTTGGATGGAAAGAAGTGCTAGATACCGGATCATACACTGCCCTTTGTTGTAAAGGTCTAAGGCCATCATAACCTTTGAATTTCTTCTGCCCCTTGCTGTTTTACCTGTCGGCTGTTTTAACTGTATATATTTTAGCAATGTCATTAAACAAAACAAAACTGTAGAAATTACCACTCCAGCTCGTTTTATCTATTATGCATACGAAATTAGATTAAATTTAGAAAGATAGAAGAGGTATTAAATTCTAAAAATTCCAGTACAGCTATACATATGTTACTACCATATTTTATTGGGGGTGTGAAATAATCTATGCAGGTTGACAGGTAAATAGTATTATTTGCGAGAAATTGTTTCCTTTTTTCGTTCACGCCTTCGTATGTGTTTGGCATGTGTATATTAATATGTATATGGGCCTGTGGCCTTCATTCGTAATAAAGATGATGATGATGATGATGATGATGATGATGATGATGATGATGATGATGACGATGACGATGATGATTCACAGTCAGCAATCCTAACTTCCTGTAATCTTCCTCCAGAACATTACACTGGTTTAAAATATAAATATGCTTCTTAATGACGAACA
This sequence comes from Haliotis rubra, assembly GCF_003918875.1. Classification (NCBI taxonomy): domain Eukaryota; kingdom Metazoa; phylum Mollusca; class Gastropoda; order Lepetellida; family Haliotidae; genus Haliotis; species Haliotis rubra. The sequence goes on along the minus strand of NW_025767346.1, from coordinate 364,902 downwards.
ATCTTTTAGTGCAATATCAAATGGTGGAGGGATGAGGGCTTGCCATCTTTAATTTACGTATATCAAGCCTACTAGCTGTTTTAGTTTTCCCCCCGTTAATTCAAGAATTCGCAAGGCTAAGAACGTTTCAGTTATAGACGGCACCTTTTCATAATTAGCATACTGTCGACACATGTCTCTCCCGGCCATATTTGGATGAACAAAACGTGTGTCACTGTATGCAGCATTCCATGTATATGTATTATTCCCTGCCCATACATAGGATTTGCTGACACAATATTAGAATTCGAAATAGCATTTGAACAGTCTGTAAACTTCCTTTTTAAAAGTGTAGTGCATGACACAATGAAACAATAATTTCCTAGTCTTTATCAAAACTGTTAAAACTTCCCCTGTATTCAAGACTGACTTTCAGTTACACCGTGTTGTTTCTGATAGACTGTCACGTACTGACGTAGAACAAATGCACACTCAAGAAGATCGTGGGTAGATTTTATCTTCAGCATTCCATGTGCTTGTCGTAAGAGGCGACTAACGGGATCGGTGGTCAGGCTCGCTGCCTTGGTTGACACATGTCATCGTATCCCAAATAGATCGATGCTTATGTTGTTGATAACTGGATTGTCCGGACCATACTCGATTATTAACAGACCGCCGCCATATAGCTGGAATATTGCTGAGTGTGGCGTTAAACAACAATGAAGTTGATCACTGGATTGTCTGGTCCTGACTCGATTATTTACAGACCGCCGCAATATAGCTGGAATATTGCTGAGTGCAGCGTTAAACAACAATGAAGTTGATCACTGGATTGTCTGGTCCTGACTCGATTATTTACAGACCGCCGCCATATAGCTGGAATATTGCTGAGTGCGGCGTAAAACAACAATGAAGTTGATCACTGGATTGTCTGGTCCTGACTCGATTACTTACAGACCGCCGCCATATAGCTGGAATATTGCTGAGTGCGGCGTAAAACAACAATGAAGTTGATCACTGGATTGTCTGGTCCTGACTCGATTATTTACAGACCGCCGCCATATAGCTGGAATTTTGCTGAGTGCGGCGTAAAACAACAAACAAACATACAAAAGAAATAGCTCTAATAGTCCAGAGAATATCAATGGATTGGACTGTTGTACCCAACAACGCCATATACATTTGTAGATGTAATAACCAACCAAATGTTTGTTTCCGGCATTCAAAGACTCCCCTGTAGCCATGTCCACAAGAAAGATCAAAGGTCAAGTGATTGGCGTATCCAGAGGGTGGGTGGGGGATTGCATTGGCGGAGCCGAGGAGGGTTTCAGTGGGTTCAAACACACACACACACACACACAGACACACAGACCTATTCAGCGTCCGAAGTAGGGAGTAAACTATTCTCTAGGTTCCACTACACTAAATCAGTATCGCTTGGCTGAGCCGGTCCGTATGTAAACAAGTAAAGAGAGACAGAGACATGTGACAGCTGTGATTGGATGAAATAGTGTAAGATGTTTGTTTTTTAAAAGCACATCCAACCAGTAATTAAAACTGACCACAATTTTAAGTATTTAGTGCTGTCATTTTTATCACCATCACTTATGCTTATTGTGTGTACAGATATTTTCCAGTAGGTGACATTTGGTGCGGAACTGGGGTTGATGTGTTCCGCTTCCTGTGCTCGCAAAACGAGCCGGACAAGTTGGCCTGATATTTTGTTTTATTGTAGTTTAAAGGCCAGAGTGTACCCATGTGTACATGGAATGGCTGTTGATAGTCTGGATATTTTTAAAAAATTATAAGGTTACTATAGAAGTCTATGGGAAAACAGTTGGTGGTGTGTAACCTCTATCGACTTAGGCTGAAGGATGGATCAACATTATAAACCTGCAGTGTCGATATGAGTGTATGGTTCTTGGTGTTGCTCGCAAGCCGTTTTCTCAAACCAGTCACCATTAAAACGATAATGAACGCATAACCACAGTCTTCGAAAACTATTTTAAAACATGGCTCGGTTTACATGAAATGTCATACTTCTTTTCGGTGATTTTCTAATCTGAAATGCACCATTCTAATATTTGAACCCGTATTAACGGAGTTTCATGATAACCAATTTTGTTGTACCGCGGTCAATCTGTATTGATACGTCGCATTCACGAAATGAATGAAGTTGTTATCCATAAAGTTTGTTCAATATAATTTAGTAAGTGGAAACGCAATGGCAAACAGAATATTTTCTGGCGGAAATGGGGTAGACCTCTCATTTCTTACATGACCCTGAGAAAATACTTCACAAACAGGAACTAAATAATCCGGTTTTCAAGAACATTTTATGTTTAAAGTTTATATTACCTCTGATGACTTTCATTGACTGTTCACTCACTCACATACTGAGCGAAGCGCGAGTCATGTTCGACGGGTTCTAACCCAATATTGATCATATATATTTCCCGTCCACATTTATATTCCTTAACATCCAGACCCGTGAAGGCCCGGGTTAGAATATTGATCTTCAGTAACCCATGCTTGTCGTAACAGGAGACGGACGGGATTTTTAAAACATGGCTCGGTTTGCATGAAATGTCATACTTCTTTTCGGTGATTTCCTAATCCGAAATGCATCATTCTCAGATTTGAACCCGTATTAACGGAGTTTCATTATAACACAAGTTTCTTCTCTAAAATGTATCAGTACAAACAAATTTACGGTTTCAATTTCCCCTGTATAAACAATGATAAATATCATTAGCCTAGATTTATTTGGTGGAAAACCAAGTTTTGTACATGAACACTGAGATGTCTTTAACTTTGAATGATTCAGTTTAGATAATTATAACACTAGATATTATCCATTAATATTACGTCTTTACTCATGCCAAGTAGGATTTTGATTGAGAAATGATCTGTTTCGGGTTCTTTGTTATTGTAGTTTCACAGCTATTGTTCCAATCACAATGACGAAGGAAGTTAGAGAAACGTCACACGTTGTGCTGTATGTTTGCGTAACAATAAATTGATGCAGTTTACAAAACAGGAATTTCTTAAAAGGTCCAATCAACATCGACGGGCATTGCAACTGGAATTACATACCCTCAACTTGTGACTGACCCGTTGAGATTCAGGTTGACACAGGTGATGCATGTCATCGTATCCCAGTTGTGTAGATCGATACTCATGCTGTCAATCACTGGGTTGTCTGGTCCAGACTCGATTATTTATAAACCGCAGTCATAAATATTGTAGCTGAAATATATGAAAAATATCAGCGGGGCGTTCAACAACAACTAATGTTTTCACTCAAATTTCGGGGAATTTGAAGATCCTTTGTTATAAAACCTTAATCTAATCTAATAACTTAAGTAACCAATCAACAGAACCAAAATTGTTTACTCAGTTTCAGCTGAATATCGAATTCGGTTTATTTCGGGAAATGCATTCTCAAATTAGAGTGAAAACTCGGGATTACATTTCGAGAAATTTGACCCAGGAAATCAAAACACCAACCCCCACTATCAAGACAGAAGCTCTATTTATTTTCTACACCATGGAGGCAGTTCCGACTGACTGAATGTCCTGGAAATGAATCAACAATATTTCAATGTGCAACATTGTACGTCCACAAGGACGTGTACAGTTATTCAACTGTTTGGTTTCCTATAAAAGCCGCTTCCCTGTTTACGTATCAGTAAACACAGATTTTGTTTGTGTGTTTAACGTGACACAATAGCAATGAGACTGCGACATGCAAATAACGGATCCTGGACAATGATTGATAGCATGAGCATTACGTTGTCATACAGCCAGAATATGTTGCTCTGAATTCACTGCTCAATCATTCCTATGTCTTGATTAAAACCGTATTTCATTTCAGACATGTAATAAACAATATAAATGCTAATCCTAAAGATCACAATATACAATATAAATGCTTCTTCTAAAGATCACAATATACAATATTAAATGCTTCTCCTAAAGATCACAATATACAATATAAATGCTTCTCCTAAAGATCACAATATACAATATTAAATGCTTCTCCTAAAGATCACAATATACAATATAAATGCTTCTCCTAAAGATCACAATGTACAATATAAATGCTTCTCCTAAAGATCACAATATACAATGTAAATGCTTCTCCTAAAGATCACAATATACAATGTAAATGCTTCTCCTAAAGATCACAATATAAATGTAAATGCTTCTCCTAAAGATCACAATATAAATGCTTCTCCTAAAGATCACAGTATACAATATAAATGCTTCTCCTAAAGATCACAATATACAATATATAAAGATCACAATATAAATGCTTCTCCTAAAGATCACAATATACAATGTAAATGCTTCTCCTAAAGATCACAATATACAATATAAATGCTTCTCCTAAAGATCACAATATACAATATAAATGCTTCTCCTAAAGATCACAATATACAATATAAATGCTTCTCCTAAAGATCACAATATACAATGTAAATGCTTCTCCTAAAGATCACAATATACAATATAAATGCTTCTCCTAAAGATCACAATATACAATGTAAATGCTTCTCCTAAAGATCACAATATACAATATAAATGCTTCTCCTAAAGATCACAATATACAATATAAATGCTTCTCCTAAAGATCACAATATACAATGTAAATGCTTCTCCTAAAGATCACAATATACAATATAAATGCTTCTCCTAAAGATCACAATATACAATATAAATGCTTCTCCTAAAGATCACAATATACAATATAAATGCTTCTCCTAAAGATCACAATATACAATATAAATGCTTCTCCTAAAGATCACAATATACAATATTAAATGCTTCTCCTAAAGATCACAATATACAATATAAATGCTTCTCCTAAAGATCACAATATACAATGTAAATGCTTCTCCTAAAGATCACAATATACAATGTAAATGCTTTTCCTAAAGATCACAATATACAATGTAAATGCTTCGCCTAAAGATCACAATATACAATATAAATGCTGCTCCTAAAGATCACAATATACAATATAAATGCTTCTCCTAAAGATCACAATATACAATATAAATGCTTCTCCTAAAGATCACAATATACAATATAAATGCTTCTCCTAAAGATCACAATATACAATGTAAATGCTTTTCCTAAAGATCACAATATACAACATAAATGCTTTTCCTAAAGATCACAACATACAATGTAAATGCTTCTCCTAAACATCACAATATACAATATAAATGCTTCTCTTAAAGATCACAATATACAATGTAAATGCTTCTCTTAAAGATCACAATATACAATGTAAATGCTTCTCCTAAAGATCACAATATACAATATAAATGCTTCTCCTAAAGATCACAATATACAATATAAATGCTTCTCCTAAAGATCACAATATACAATATTAAATGCTTCTCCTAAAGATCACAATGTACAATATAAATGCTTCTCCTAAAGATCACAATATACAACATAAATGTTTCTCTTAAAGATCACAATATACAATATAAATGCTTCTCCTAAAGATCACAATATACAATATAAATGCTTCTCCTAAAGATCACAATATACAATATAAATGCTTCTCCTAAAGATCACAGTAAACAATATAAATGCTTCTCCTAAAGATCACAATATACAATGTAAATGCTTCTCCTAACGATCACAATATACAATGTAAATGCTTCTCTTAAAGATCACAATATACAATATTAAATGCTTCTCCTAAAGATTACATTAAACAATATAAATGCTTCTCCTAAAGATCACAATATACAATATAAATGCTTCTCCTAAAGATCACAATATACAATATTAAATGCTTCTCCTAAAGATCACAATGTACAATATCAATGCTTCTCCTAAAGATCACAATATACAATGTAAATGCTTCTCCTAAAGATCACAATATACAATGTAAATGCTTCTCCTAAAGATCACAATATACAATATAAATGCTTCTCCTAAAGATCACAGTAAACAATATAAATGCTTCTCCTAAAGATCACAATATACAATATTAAATGCTTCTCCTAAAGATTACATTAAACAATATAAATGCTTCTCTTAAAGATCACAATATACAATATTAAATGCTTCTCCTAAAGATTACATTAAACAATATAAATGCTTCTCCTAAACATCACAATATACAATATAAATGCTTCTCCTAAAGATCACAATATACAATATAAATGCTTCTCCTAAAGATCACAGTAAACAATATAAATGCTTCTCCTAAAGATCACAATATACAATGTAAATGCTTCTCCTAAAGATCACAATATACAATGTAAATGCTTCTCCTAAAGATCACAATATACAATATAAATGCTTCTCCTAAAGATCAGAGTAAACAATATAAATGCTTCTCCTAAAGATCACAATATACAATATAAATGCTTCTCCTAAAGATCACAATATACAATATAAATGCTTCTCTTAAAGATCACAATATACAATGTAAATGCTTCTCTTAAAGATCACAATATACAATATAAATGCTTCTCCTGAAGGTCACATTCACTCCACAATGTCAACACATGTGAAAGACTGAGTGTGTATAAAATATAGGTCAAGGTCACATTCACTCCACAAGGTTAACACCTTAGCCTATATTTTCTACACACTCATATGCGGTTGTGTCCCTTCGTTGTGACAGAGACCCGTGAAGATCCGGGGTAGAATAGGTCTTCAGCAACCCATGTGCTTGCCATAAAAAGGCGACTATCTTGTCGTAAGAGGCGACTAACGGGATCGGGTGGTCAGTTTCGCTGACTTGGTTGACACTTGTCATCGGTTCCCAATTGCGCAGATCGATGCTCATGCTGTTGATCACTGGATTGTCTGGTCCAGACTCGATTATTTACAGACCGCCGCCATATAGCTGGAATATTGCTGAGTGCGGCGTAAAACTAAACTCACTCACTCACTCACTCGTTGTGACAGAATCCGTTGATTGATAACGGAAATCCAACATTAATCCCGGTTGTGATTCCCTGTGAGTCAGCGCCAGCTCACTCGTCCATTCACCCATTCAAACTCACTCACTCGCCAACAAACTATCAGTCGCCATTGCATGTGATTCGATTTCATGTGGGCTGTAACAGATTATCAGTCGGGATGCATTTTACGAATCCTCTGAAACCGACAATGACCTTATGGTCCTTACATATTTGTTCAACCGCGGCCATTGGACTCTTCAGGATAGGAGAACAGCGAAACTACCGAGCCAAGCACCAAACAACAGATTTACATGCATCAATGTTTGGTTATGATGTTTAAAGCGAAGATTGCCAAAAAGCTAACTCAATGTTTGGCTATGATCGTTAACACTAAAACGGAACGAAGTTGACCCAATGTTTGGCTATGATCGTTAACATGGAGACTAAAACAAACTGACTCAATATTTGGATATTTCAACGCTAATATAAAGAAGGAACCAAGTTGACTCAGTCTTTGGCAATGATTGTTAACATGAAGACGGAACCAAGTATATACAGGACAAGAAGGCGGTCAGGAATTCCCTCATCAGTGTCTTAATTTGTGCTAATGTATTCTAATAAACGACATGTCTAAACACCTTGATGTTTAGATTTATCAATAGATATATTTCGAACGTCTAAGGTGTAGCAGGGCCGGTGGGGTAGCCTAGTGGCTACAGCGTTCGCTCGTTACGCCGAAGACCAGTGTTCGATTCCCCACATGGGTAAAATGTATGAAGCCTATTTGTCAGTGCCCCCAGCCGTGATACTGCTGAAATATTGCTAAAAGTGGCGTAAAACCAAACTCACTCACTCTAAGGTATAACCATGCGTTAAAGGGCATGTCATTGTACATTTAACACTAACAGGCGATCTGACTAACAGTCGTCAAAGGTAACATCACTAGGGGTAGTTAAACGCGGAAGCGGTAAAAACCTTTTTCGAAAACAGATTGTTTACATTTACATGAAAGAATAGTATCTGTAGTCCGAAATATGTATTATGACGTAACGTATGTGTCAAAAGCTTCCAACTGTTCAGATATCTACTTCTGTTGCTACAAGAGATCGCAAGTCCAGCAATGCATTCAACTCAAAATCATAAACAACAACCGAAAACGGTTTAGGGGAATCCCATCTGCTATAAAGAACGCAGTTTTGGCATTATAATAAGCATGACAAAACTTAGAAGTTCGAGTTCAATGCCTTTGACAGACGTGTGATACATGAAAGACAAGCATGGACGTTTTCAAACTGCTGACAATAGCGACCGCCGTTATAGGTTTGTGAACACTGTCCTCTTCTATACAAATAGTTTGCGTCATTTCTTTAATATGGATGTGCATATATTTTCATTTCTGCTTTTCTTGTATCATAATATATACTCAACAAAAAACCGTTAAGGACCACCCCAATTTTCAATATCAAAGTATTTAATAGTTTCTATTATGATCCATATCATACTTAAATATTGAATATTGGGTTGGACCTAAAGTTTTTTGATAGATTTGCCAAACATGACAGACTTCAGGATGCTTTGGCATAGCCTCCTGGGGGAGTTCACTTGTTACAAGAACAATCCTGAATAGAATGGTTAGCTACATTGTTGACCCATTCTGCTGGAATATTGCTGGAATATCTATAACTAAGTCTGACCTCAGTCAAAGTAGGAACTCATCCACCAGGTCTACGGCTGTGTTTCAATTTGTTTTGATAAGTCTGTTTTGTTTATGTCAGCGTTTGTTTACGATTGTCTGTTTTATATATTTCAGTGCTTGTCTAAGACTGTTTTATATATTTTAAGCGCTTTTCTACGACTGTTTTATATATTGAAGCGCTTGTCTACGACTGTGTTTTATATATTGAAGCGCTTGTCTACGACTGTGTTTTATTTATTGAAGTGCTTGTCTACGGCTGTGTTTTATATATTGAAGCACTTGTCTACGGCTGTGTTTTCTACGGCTGTGTTTTATATATTGAAGCGCTTGTCTACGACTGTGTTTTATATATTGAAGCATTTGTCTACGACTGTGTTTTATATATTGAAGCACTTGTCTACGACTGTGTTTTATATATTGAAGCGCTTGTCTAAGACTGTGTTTTATATATTGAAGCGCTTGTCTACGACTGTGTTTTATATATTGAAGCGCTTGTCTACGACTGTATTTTATATATTGAAGCGCTTGTCTACGACTTTGTTTTATATATTGAAGCGCTTGTCTACGACTGTATTTTATATATTGAAGCGCTTGTCTACGACTGTGTTTTATATATTGAAGCGCTTGTCTACGACTGTGTTTTCTATATTTCAGCACTTTTCTACGGCTGTGGTGCTCAGATTTGTACCATGAGTGAGAGGGGGAAAGACCTGGTCAGGGAAACGAAGCGTGTTTTAGGAAAGGTAATGTCTTACAGTTCGACTACATCATCTTTATCGACAATGGTTTAATGTTGGATGGGACATCCTGTTGATTCAATATTAGTCTATGACGATTGTCATTCAATTTGACTCCATTGCCAATAGTATAGAATTGCTGACGGAACAATTTTTTGTTTTACAGTTTCCTACACACTGGCCGGGAAGGAGTCACTGGCCGGGAAGGAGTCGATGGACAACTATATGCCCAGTCAGGAAACGGTTTCTGACAGTAAGTGGAAACTTCTATGAGTGTTAAAAGTTGGGATGTTTAACATAACGACGTTTCAATACAGATTTTTTTTGTACCGCGGTCAATCTGTATCGAAACGTCGCATTCATGAATGAAAGAAGTTCTTAGCCATAAAGTTTGTTCAATATAATTTAGTAAGTGGAAACGCAATGGCAAACAGAATATTTCTGGCGGAAATGGGTCAGACCTCTCATTTCTTACATGACCCTGAGAAAATACTTCACAAACAGGAACTAAATAATCCGGTTTTCAAGAACATTTTATGTTTAAAGTTTATATTACCTCTGATGACTTTCATTCCCTGTTCACTCACTCACATACTGAGCGAAGTGCGAGTCATGTTCGACGGGTTCTAACCCAATATTGATCATATATATTTCCCGTCCACATTTATATTCCTTAAAGGTCACATAAACCCTAGGGGGTACAAATACATAAATCACTAACTGGCATCGTTATAAGTGAAACCCCGTCATTAAAACTACTCATTTCGACCTTTAATTGACTTAAATCGACCTTTTTGACAACAGTGCACAATTCTCACCCGCGAACGAAATTTCAACCAATCAGAGCGGCGCGCCTCTGTGACGTCATATGAGGAATAGGTTTGAGGGCCGATGCAGAATTCATCTACATTTTAGGGGGTAAATTATCTTGTTTACAGGCTTGTATAAACCTGAAATCGTGACAATTGTGGTGGAAAATGAAAGCTATATGTTCTCACAATCTACTGTCATTTAATTTTGTCTCCTGCTTTTCCTAGTTTCCGAGTTACAACTTGTTTTCATAGACGATTCTGTCAAAATCGATTGGTGTCGTTAGGCCCTATTTGTATAATGACTGATCCAAATTGATCCCATTTCTGTGTTTTTTTACCTCGATATTTAATCATGTCATGTAAAAATCTGTTTGTATTCTCAAAACAGTGTCGGCCCATAAGTTTTCACATGCAATACAGCAATTAATACTCCCTTGTTGTAACCCGTGTTAGGTGGTATAAACCTGCACATGTTATTTGTCGTCATTCACTTGATGGTCAGTTAATGAATTTATAACAGGTATAATTAGTGGTAACACACTTAGATTACCCGACAAAGGTTCCCATTTGGCATTTCTTGTGTCTGGAGTAAATATTCAACATTATAAACATCGATCAAAGGATTAACCGATAACACGCTGATTGATTAATTACTTTTATCTTACACAGCGGAATTGTCAAAAGGTAGTGTTTATGTATGTAGATTTACTAATTTATACTGAATACACTCTGTCGTGTCGGTGTCTGCGTAAAAACAACGTCCTTCTTTCAAAGGATTAACCGGCAATACATTGATTGATTGCCCATAATTTGGCTAACTAAATTACTGTTTTTAAAGAAAGGCGGACATTATGCAATTAGTTGCCAGGTGTGCTATCTTGGGTGACCAATGAGACTATACACCAATACCTGAAAAGATTTATCACTTTTTCGTATATTAAACTGTTAAAAGACACATCATTTGGAACAGTTTTGTGGATATTGATGGATACATTCCTCGAACAAGGTAATGACCTGATATTGTTCCTATAACTTTAATCTGTTTTAATTTTAATATTTGCATTTTGTTTTTATTCATTTGTCGTAGCATTCAACAGAATCATTGTTTTCGCCGTGAAGTGTAATGAGACAGACAACATGCACTAGGGTGTGTGTGCGAATTATGATTCACATTGGCAAACTATACAATGTCTAGATATTACAGTTCTGTTATAAATTCACTATAAGTATCAGCAGATCGTCTGCTTTTTATTTAGTTTCAAAATGCATACAAGTATGATAATAAACTAATTAGGATTATAAGACCAAATATAAAGACGCACATTGACTAGTATCTACATACTGGTGAGTGGACATTAACCATGGGAATGTAGCAAGAAATTTATCGCGCAGTATTGTGACTTCGACCCCCACCTCGCTTCCGTGGAAGAAATCGTTATGTTATAAGTTGTGTCATGCAAAATCCGTTTGGTTATGATTCCAATACATATTTAACTACGAGTAGAAAGTAGTCTTGATTTTCTAACTTGATGAAAACAAACTATAATCTCATTAATTCTAACAGATTTTTTATTTTTAAAAATAGCGGCGACTCCCTGTCGGGAACATCCGCCAGTCTGAGGATAAATGGTATTTAGGTTTGTTTTCACTGAGTTATAAAATCAAAACTACTTTCTACTGGTAGTAAATATGTATTTTATTGATGGCCAATAGGATTTTGCATGACATAGCGTATAACATAACAATTTCTCTCGTGGCAGCGAGGTGGGTGTCAATATAATACTACTTACAATATTATTGTTACTTCGACCACAACCTCATTTCCGAGAAAGAAATCGTTATGTTACAAGTTGTGTCATAGAAAATCTTTATGGTCATCAATCATATGCATATTTTACTACAACTAGTAAGTAGTTTTGATTCTTTAACTTCCGTGAAGCGATCTGAACACAAGTAAGATATCGTTTCAGGCTTCCACAACGCTCGCTTCGCACTCACAAACATAACCCATTTAGCACGAACTGCGGGGTCCTGTGAAAATCTGTGCATGGGGACACCATCGCCCGACCCCTAGGAGCAATTGACGACAAAGCAACGATTCGGCATGTCGTCGTTGATGTCGAGAAATCATCAAAATGATGAGCGTGCTACACATTTTCTATACAACTAACTGAAAATCGTTCCTCATATGACGTCACTGCAGTGCTCTGGCGACAGAGTTACGTAACCTGTCTGTGGTTTCGTTGGCGGGCGAGAGAGAAGCAGGCGACTTTTTGGCCACTTTTAATCGCTCGGTATTAATTAACCACAAGTTTTTTAAAGAATAAATTTGGTGTTCCGCATAAGACTAACCACAAATCTTTCATATGTAATGGTTAAAAGAGTAACAAAAAACAAAGTTTAGTGGTTCCTTAACATCCAGACCCGTGAAGGCCCGGGTTAGAATATTGATCTTCAGTAACCCATGCTTGTCGTAACAGGAGACTAACGGGATCGGGTGGTCAGGCTCGCTGACTTGGTTGACACTTGTCATCGGTTCCCAGTTGCGCAGATCGATGCTCATGTTGTTGATCACTGGATTGTCTGGTCCAGACTCGATTATTTACAGCCCGCCGCCATATAGCTGGAATATTGCTGAGTGCGGAGTAATGCTAAACTCACCCATTCACTCCTTAACATTCAGACCCGTGAAGGTCCGGGTTAGAATTGATCTTCAGTAACCCATGCTTGTCGTAAGAGGCGACTAACGGGATCGGGTGGTCAGGCTCGCTGTCTTGGTTGACACTTGTCATCGGTTCCCAGTTGCGCAGATCGATGCTCATGTTGTTGATCACTGGGTTGTCTGGTCCAGACTCGATTATTTACAGCCCGCCGCCATATAGCTGGAATATTGCTGAGTGCGGAGTAATGCTAAACTCACTCATTCACTCCTTAACATTCAGACCCGTGAAGGTCCGGGTTAGAATTGATCTTCAGTAACCCATGCTTGTCGTAAGAGGCGACTGACGGGATCGGGTGGTCAGGCCCGCTGACAGATGGCATCATATCCCAATGGCGTAGAACGATCAAATAGATGTTGATCACTGGATTCTCTGGTCCAGACTCGATTATTTACAGCCCGCCGCCATATAGCTGGAATATTGATGAGTGTGGCGTTAAACAACAAGGGATCCTTAAAATGAAATGAAACAAAATCTGAGACTACTAATATTCAATGATTATTTAGTGTCACGTAAACTTTATATATGATACCTTATAATTTTGAAACTCTTCCTGTTTCTTACAGACAGCAGACAAGGAAACACGGTTCTCACTCGCCACCCGTACATTCTATGCGTATGTTGAGCTGCTGAAAGGCATATATTTAGATGGGGAAGTATTGTATGGGAAATGCTCATCAACAAACCAAACCAGAATTTCACTGGGCAGGATACAAGAGAAACTGGATTTCTTCCCCAATCACGCCTCTGATCGCAACATAATACTGACTCCAGCTACTGTAGGGAGGATGAGTGCTTGGCGTGTCCTGAAGGAGATGCAGCGCTTCGGAAAGTGTGTGCGAGACAGGACAGACAACTGCGATTGCGCCGAGAAGGTGTTCAGTGGCTGTCAACGTTCTTGCAAATGATGACAGAAGAGGGGTCAAACCTCATAACCCTTTTTACTGACGACAGGGGGATAGAGAGCCCGAAGAAATACAATTCGCATTATGTCCTACCTTGGGACAAGAGAGCAGAGCTCCACACTACATATATGGTAAAAACCAATAGCGTAGATCGATGCTCATTTTGTTGATCACTGTATTGTCTGATCCAGAACAAACAAACAAACCTGACTGCAATAATGTGACGACTTCGGGAGACGCTCGGACGCTCTTGTTGCTTGATTACCCCAACGCCAATGTTTTCCTTTATAGAGTCTCTGTTGTCAGTCGACTTACTCATTTGAATAAAAAAAACATTTTTTCCCATAAGCCAAATTGTCATTTTCTTCTCACGGAACGCCTCCTTGGTGAAACGGATAGTGTACTGCAGGGTGGGAGGTCGATGGTTTGATGCACTCACTATCAAGGCGTTAAGATATGCTAGTTGTTGTTACTCCGCCTGGCCCAGCAATAAGGGGATAATTAAGACAAATCGGTTTGCAGACAATACACTGCTTCTGTGTTAAGCTAAGGCATGCTGTCTTGGTGGACTTGTACTTTAAAACATGCATCAGCCGGTTTTGTGCAAGTAGACTCGAGCGTGTCTTTCTAATGAAAACTAGCTTCCATTATCGCCCCCAGTACGTGTATGGCGTTCTTGTATTACTTCGTTCACCGAGTGTTTGGCCCAGTAGTTCATCAGCAGTTCACACATGTTGAATGACATTGATCTGTACAATCCGTGAAAATCCGGGTTGAAATTAATCTTCAGCAACCCAAGCTTGTCGTAAGATTAGACTAACTGATTTGGGTGGTCAGGCTCGCTGAGTTAGTTGACACATGTCATCGTATCCAAGTTGTGTAGAGCGATGCTCATGATGCCAATCACTGGATCGTCTGGTTGAGACTCGATCATTTACAGATCGCTGTTGCATTGCTGGAATGTTGCTGAGTATGGCGCCAAAGAACAAACAAACAAAACAAGAAATAATAATAATAATAATAATAATAATAATAATAATTATAATAATAATAATAATATTTGCTTTTTTGTCTGTCTTTAAATCCTTTGAGCTTTCTGCTCAATAAAGAGGAGGGTTACCATCCCGGACCTCAGCACAGATCCCCAACACCTCTTACTCATCTCCTTTACATGGATGACATCGAGCTTCTTGCCAAAGGAGATTCCAATTTGAAAGAGCAGGTTCTCCTTGTCGAGTCCTTTTCTACTGATATTGGTATGAGATTTGGACTCGACAAATGTAATACTCTTCATTTGAAACGTGGCAAGGTAGTTAATGATGGATCGGTCAAGTTACAAGGGGGAGGAGTTGTTGAGCATCTTGTGGAAGATCAGGCCTACACCTATCTTGGAATGCAAGTTCGAGACAAGCTCCAGAATGCCCAAATTCAAGACAAACTTCGGGCCGAGTACAAATCTCGCTTAAAGAAAATCTGGAGCTCAGAGCTAAATGCTCGAAACAAAGTCAAAGCTACCAATACATTTGCTGTGCCAGTCCTCTCCTATTCCTTTGGAGTAGTTGACTGGACGAAACAAGACATCCAGTGTCTTGACCGCCTGACCAGGAGGATCATGTCTGATAACAGAGCCCACCACCCTCGTTCCTCTCTTAACCGTTTATACATGCCAATCAATTCTGGTGGTCGGGGTTTGATTAATGTGGAGGCTCTTCATGATAGAATTTTATTGTGTACTTTTGCACATATTTATTTATCAGATGATCCTCTAGTGATGCATGTTAAGACTCATGATGACAGCAAGGAATTCCACAGCTATTTTAAGCGTGCCAAGGTTGTTGGACAGAATCTGAAATTTGAGGTTGATTTTCTTGATGGCGATGTACTGCTGGACGGTACAGCGATGGGAGTAAACCAGGTGAAGTTCTTTACCAAGTCTGCCCAGAGTCGGTCTTTTGTGGAGAAACTTTCTGAGAAGCCATTGCATCGTGTGTACATGCAGTGTGTTGAACAGAATAGCAATCCCACCGACTCCTTCGCCTGGATGAAGTCGGCTGGTCTTAAATGTGAAACTGAGGGCTTCCTTTTTGCTGCTCAAGACCAGTCACTTCCCACTCGCAATCGCCTAAATGTGATTCTTAAAGAGAATATCAATATGAAATGTCGACTTTGTAATGAATTCACGGAGACTGTCCAACACCTTGTCAGTGGATGCCCTTCCTTGGCACAAACAGCATATCTTAAACGACATGATGGCATGGCTCGTTGCTTTTACTACCGTCTCGGACATGCCTGTGGCTTTGACTCCGAGGTCCATCCATGGTACGACCCTGAACATGTCCAGGGCGTCATGGAAAATGATGCTTTCAAACTTCTGTGGAATAGGCCCATATACAGCCTCAGAAGAATTCCAGCCAACAAACCTGATCTTGTCCTTTTTGACAAAGCCAATGAATTTATTCATATCATTGAATTTTCTGTCCCTTTTGACACCAATGTGATTGGCAAGCTTCAGGAAAAGCATGATAAATATGCGGACCTCGCCTTTGAAATGTCTCGCTTGCATCCCAAGTACACTGTCGTCAGGCTCCCCATTGTTCTCGGTGCCCTTGGTTTGGTACCTCCTGATCTCTTGGCGCAGATCAGGAGAGTGCCCGGGTTCTCCACCGGGAGCACAGCCCTTCTGACACTCTGGGTAATGCAGAAGGCTGCAGTGTTGGGGAGCCTTCATATTCTCCGGAAAGTTCTTGGTGGGTTCGACTAGGCAGCGTTTCCTGGGAGAAGTCCCATTCGCTGTCTGGGCTGCGTGTAGAGGGGGCAAGGGCCCTGAGCTGATGATGAGCCTTACCAGCCTGACTGTGCCAGGATCACCCGAACCCTCTCTGCTGCATATTATCTTTAATCTGTAAAACATAATAATAAAATATGCTTAATGTTTACTGTGTAAGTTTGAGCTACATAGGTTTTTCTTGGCACATAAAATCACCCACTCTACCCCACCACCTTCTAAACCCCATCACACACAGCCTGACGAGGGTAAAATATTTTTTATGTGACGCACACACCCGACCCGTCCTTCAAATTATCCTAAAAGAAGCAACACAATGGCCACTAACTCGATCGATCCAGCTTTTCTTCAGTGATTTTCGATGGACTCTAATCGATATTAATGAAGCATAAACTTAAGCTTTAGAAACTATGTTTCTTATCATGTTTGTTAAATCAATTAATAAACAACTGATGCAGTTTCCTGACTTGTAAAACTGAAATATAAACAGCATACGTGTGTGCGTGTCTCAACAGGAAGTGTCATGGTCCGTCTTGATTTCGGTGTTAATCGTTTCCTGTTTCGTTAGCACAATTGTTTGATTGTGTCATGTTAACGTTATTGCCCACATAAGTTTTGTGGTGGGGTTTACGACGCTTGGTCACCCCGATTATCGATCTGCGCATTGTGGGCGATAACCAGCACCAACGACCACTCACAACCTCTACTCATCCCAAACACTGCCATCAGATCCCAATGTCATTACAAGCACAAAAAGGCGACACCGCCATCTCTCCTGCCTTCCAATCCGCAGCCATATTGCTGGAATATTGCTGATTGGGGCAATAAACAACCACCAAATCAAACCAAACGTTCCCAAATTCAGAACCCACCTCAGCAATTCCAATATCTTTGTAGTTTAGAGTTCAACACTCACAATACGGATTATGCATTACCAAGCGTATATTCAAGTTTGAGCCGATAGTAGCTGTTATACAATCTGACTCTTTTCTAGGAAAGCCCCAGTCCATTAGTTACCTCGAAAACGAGTGAGTAAGTGAGTGAGTATGGTGTTATCCAGTGTTTAGCAATATTCTAGCAATATCACATTGTACCCATGTGGGGAAACGACGTGACGAATCAAAGATTTAACCACTAAGCTAGATTTAACAACGAAGAAAATAACCCTTGTCTCTTGTTTTGATTTGCGAAAGCGGGTTACAAATACTCCATCACGATACTGTAATCAGATGCGGAAGTGGTTCTAGTATCATGTCTACTGACAAACGTTCATAGAGTGCAGGTGTTACTCAATATCTGGAGATGCGATAACAAATTCACCGCGATGTAACGTGGGCTGTACATCACGTCAGTCAAATCGGAATGCAGGACTGAGAAACGAAAACTAGTTCGATAAACGTTTGTGACTGTACTTTGCATTAGCTGTTTAGTTTTTTTTACCATGAGTGCGTACGGGGTGTTATTTCACCCAAATCCAGTCATTATCACTCAGTTATCAAGAAAGTACCCAGCTTTACGTCACAATAGCTTTATTTCACGTAAAATATATGATATGACTATTCGCCTAATATCAATCTCTGTGGTTCCTCAAACTTGAAACACGTATACAGTATCATATACTCATGCCAATAATGGTTGTCACCCCTTTCAATTGTTTTAATTGGAGAGGGTGTGTGGGGTGTGGGTGTGAGGTGTGTGTGGGGTTGTGGTGGGGAGGGGGGTGACAACCATTATTGGCATGAGTATATTTTCACTTTGAATGATGTTATCATTATTGTACATTTGTTTGCGAT
The DNA here is from genome assembly GCF_003918875.1 of Haliotis rubra. Lineage (NCBI taxonomy): Eukaryota > Metazoa > Mollusca > Gastropoda > Lepetellida > Haliotidae > Haliotis > Haliotis rubra. The sequence continues at coordinate 346,534 of NW_025767346.1, read as the reverse complement.
TTTTTGCTTCTCTGTCAATGTTGTCTGAGTAAGAAGCACGTTTCTATTAATAAACTGATGTACTAAAGAAACTACACAGTTATTGGCCTCTGCTGTAATGCAGCAGTACAGTCAGTCATTTCAGAATTTTAAAGGTGTCTGTGATAAAACTCTTTTCATTGGCCAATCTGAATTGTGTATTTACAAGTTAGTGGTTCACTGTGTATTTCGTGTATAATTCTTAAATGTTTATAACTGCTTTCAACTTAATTTAAAGGAAAGCTAGGCTCCTTGGCCAAATGTGTCATTAAACGTGATATATTACACGTCTGTCTTCAAAGTTTCAGGACATTCATTTTTCAAAATGAAAGCATCTGTCATCCGAAGTTAACTGAGAAAACAATATGTGAAACGCTGGACTTCCTGTTTATAATATCTGTGTGAAATTTGTGGACAAGACATCTGGACCGGAAATAAGCATCCCCACGGGCAGGCACGATAAAGGCAAAATTAGCTCATGTAGACATAGAAGGCAAGATAAAGGCATAATTAGCTTATGTAGAAATAGTCTGTAGACAAGGTAAAGGCAAAATTAGCTCATGGAGGCATTGTAGTAGGCAAGGTAAAGAGAACATTATCTATTAAAGACATAGACAGTAGCAGGCCTACCAAAGAAAAACGCAGAAAAGTCCACACTAATCGTGGATATATCAACAAAAATATAAAACCTCGCTATTGAAACAGTTAAAATGGCAACGAAAGACTATGAAATTGCAACATTTTATATCAGCGAGAATATATATGCGCGTTACGATCTCACCTGGAAAACTATTTCCGAGCAACCGTGAATCGCCTCGCGTAGAAAAAGTATTGAATACGTCTAAATAATTGCTGTCAATCATTTCATACGAATGGAAAGGAAACTAAACAAGTGTGTACGCGCGTATGATTATGATAAAGGCTAAATAACACAATACAAATACTTTAAAAAGGCAATGTAACTTTTGTCCACGCTTGAAAATGTCAACATGCGGTCGAGACTTCCTCTTCCATGTGCGCATGCGCAAAATCGAAGTTGCAGGCTCTTCGTTTTTTATCCAGTTTAAGCGATTTAAAGTTGCCGTTCTTACTGTTTTAGTAGCGAGGTATTATGTTCATGTTGCTATTTCCACGATTAATGTGGACTTTTCTGCGTTTTTTTCTGCACAGTGGGAAATATTTCTTTGGTAGGCCTGAGTAGGCAAAATCAGCTAATTGTGACATAAGCAGTAGGCACGGTAAAGGCAGTATTAGCTCATGGAGACATGAGCAGTAGGCAAAGTAAAACCAAAATTAGCTAATGAATACATAGTCTGTAGGCAAGGTAAAGGAAAAGCTACCTAATGAGGACAAAGGCAGTAGGCAACGTGAAGGCAATAAGAGCTAATAGTGGCACGGTAATGTCAAGATCACAACACCTGGAACGTGATAAAGACACAGTATTGATGTTACGATCCATCATATCGGCTTGTACAAGTACGCAATAAATTCCTAACAACCCAGTAAATATATCGTAAATCACGTTTCACCATCCAAATGCTCATGCAATCATTTCCCGAAACTGTTATCAGTTGAGTCAACACACTATCAACCTGATGAGCTGATACATGTATTTCACATGGGCAGGAGGAGAGAAGCTTTACTCCGAGCTAAACAACATATCACCGACGGGGAAATCCATTACGTTTACTGTGTGATATAAATAAAATCTGAACACCAGAGAATAACAAGGGCAAAAAGCGAAGCTTGTCCGCCTATAGGACCCGGGTTAGATATGATCTTCAGCGTTATCGCCAATACATCAATAACATGCATGCGCAGTTCCGGTCAATTTCAATGCCAGTATGTTTTTATTATTATACAGTATATCATTTATATACAGACAGAAGTATCATTAACAGGTTGGAAACGATAATATTATTAGCTGGTGAATCTGTACTTGTGTGCAGACAGGAAGATAGTTTTAGTCATCAAATCGTTTAGGTTAGGGTCCCGAATAAGATAGTGTGCAGTGTTTTTGTCCTCCAAATTTATCAATATCTGAGCGTACTTCCTAAAGTCATCATATAAAGTACGCGCCACATTGACAGGCTATAATATATGATAAGTTAACCCGAAACAGGTCGAAATTTAATGTGCTGCAACTATATATGCCTCAGTCTAGTGTGTAATACGTTTGTGTATCTCTCACCGCAATTGAAATATGTCGGTGGCAACGCGGATTGCTCCGATACGACAGTTTTAAAAGAAGATACTGACGGACTGTTCCTGACTGTTGACGGTAGACTATTCCATTGACATAATGTATCTACAACATAGGATCATTTAAATGCGGATGTCCGTGCAAAAGTGTGACAAAATTGTGACAATTCCTGAGATTATATTTGGTGTTTTTTAACACAGATGGGGGTATAAGACAAGACGAGACTTTTATTAGGTCAAAGACCAATACAGTTGAGATCAATTATATATTTGCCTGTGCACATGGCGAGGTACGCATATAGACAACAATCATATTGTTATTATTATTATTGCCCAAGAGTGAGGATATGTTGAAACGATTCACAAAAGTCTTTGTTTCTTTCATTTAAGATATGATAAATACCCTTCGCAGATTTAAATATTTCAAAACTGTTTTCACATTTTAACAATTTGATAAACTTAACCATACGTATATTTTCCAATAAAATATTACTTAAATGTTGTTTACGTATTTCTCGATATTTGGGACAAATCAACAGTACGTGGTTACTCATCTTCTATTTCTTTAGTGGGGCGGTGGGGTAGCCGAGTGGTTAAAGCGTTAGCTCGTCACGCCGAAGACCCGGGTTCGAATCCCCACATGGGTACAATATGTGAAGCCCAAACTCAGTCAGTCAGTCAGTCTATTTCTGTAGTACGAAAGGGGCATAATCTATCAACAAGTGGGATTTTAGGCACACTCCTTGCCTAACACCAAAAGACGACATGAATAAGTTTGAATGAACATTACTGGACAGCCTCACACAAGACTTAACCTCATCATACATACTTTGAACTAAAACTAGAAGTTCTGAACTCACCCCAAGCTTATATGATTTATACCCAAGTGCATGTCTATTTTCATAGTCAAATGCTTTTCGATAGTCAATGAATGCACATTATAATTCAACTTTACTTTTAATTGCAATATTAATTAATCTATGTAGAACAAACATCCAGTCAACAGGGCTGTAATGTTCTCGGAAACCGGCCTGTTCTTCAATAATTTAACTATACTTTTCACACCAAGAATATAAACCTCGAATTATAAAATATAAGTAAACAACTTGCTCAAACAAGACAGTAATGGGACGCCTCTATAATTATCCGGTATTACCTTGCTACCCTTCTTATGTATAGGAACGATAACTCCTTTAGTCCATCCTGATGGGAAATACCCTGTACTAAAAATAGCATTGAACAATTTCGTCATGACGGAATCAATATTGATGCGCCATGAACCAGAAACTCAGATAATACCATCATAACCAGCTGACTTACCCAACTTGAACCTTTTAACAGCAGTGGAGACCACCTATATCGACTTGTACATCATTAAGATCTATTTCTCGAAGCGCATCGTTATATGTTTCCGGGAGTACCTCACCATCTTTAAATGATCCTCAAAATTACAATTGCCAATACTACTTGACTTTTTGCTATGACCTTTAACTATAGGATCAGTAACATATGATGAGCATTGCTTATTAATTATTGTATACATTATGTGTAAGTTTGTTGACGTTTCGTCTATGCGCTAGAGGTTGCCACCAGATTCATGATATAGGCTTTGACGTGTTGAAAATTTGGTTAAGACTGTTGCTATTTTAGCTGCCTCCAGCTGTAGGAATTCTAATTCATTAGCATTATAGGAAGAGCAATTGTCCCAGACAACAGAAGCATATTCTAATGTGGACTGATAAACACCAGATATATTTTTGCCAGATTCGATCTACTTAATCGATATTTAAACAACATTCTCATCGATGAAACCATTTTTGAAGTACTTATAAGATTATTGTTGATATGATCATTCCATTTCGTGTTTTGTGATAATGTAATTATACCAATAAGCTTGTGGTAGTCTATCCTTTCGGTATGTGCGTTTGTGAAAATAAGCGTTGGTACTTCATCTGAGGTTTTATGTGAGAATAGGATATACTTGGTTTTATTAGGATTGAATTTTACTAACAATGTTTGTGCCCAATTATGTAAGTTGCATGGGTCTTCATTCAATGTCCAATATCTGGAGATGCTATGCCAATGCTAGTATCATCTGCAAATAAACGTTGTCATATTTATTCTCTAAATGATCCAAGTCCTGTTTTCAATGAAGGTCATATTAACTGAACTATTTGTAAAACATATTCCAGTAAGGTGAAATTCAAATATTTAATGTCAAAATCAAGAAGTTGGAATTTAATACACTGTATTTGTGGTTTTGAAAATGGTGATAATTCATTTACTTAAATATATATGTCACCTCTTAGTACATGTCAAAATGGATATCAAACTAAATTAATAGGTCTGTGCATTGGAAACTATTTTGTATTGCAGGTATTCAGCTGGGAGCTACAGTTTTATCAGTTAGTGACACTCGTTGTACATGCAGACCCTCTTTTCTACATGCATGTAGTATCGCCCTAAAATAGGCGATAATACAGTTTTAACAGTGAGTGACACTGGTTGTACATGCAGACCCTCTTTTCTACATACATGTAGTATCGCCCTAAAATAGGCGATAATACAGTTTTAACAGTGAGTGACACTGGTTGTACATGCAGACCCTGTTTTCTACATACATGTAGTATCGCCCTAAAATAGGCGATAATACAGTTTTAACAGTGAGTGACACTGGTTGTACATGCAGACCCTCTTTTCTACATGCATGTAGTATCGCCCTAAAATAGGCGATAATACAGTTTTAACAGTGAGTGACACTGGTTGTACATGCAGACCCTGTTTTCTACATACATGTAGTATCGCCCTAAAATAGGCGATAATACAGTTTTAACAGTGAGTGACACTGGTTGTACATGCAGACCCTGTTTTCTACATACATGTAGTATCGCCCTAAAATAGGCGATAATACAGTTTTAACAGTGAGTGACACTGGTTGTACATGCAGACCCTCTTTTCTACATACATGTAGTATCGCCCTAAAATAGGCGATAATACAGTTTTAACAGTGAGTGACACTGGTTGTACATGCACACCCTGTTTTCTACATACATGTAGTATCGCCCTAAAATAGGCGATAATACAGTTTTAACAGTAATCTCAACATTAGGCTGGATAGTTAGTGGTCTATCGTTTAAACACATATAATGTATGTAAAGTATTGATTGTGTATGCAAATCCTATCCTCTACATACTAACGCCCTGAAATAATATTATGGTTCTTATTAAAGTAATATCAAAAATAGGCTGGATAGTCAGGGGTTCTATGGTTTAAATACAATATAAAGTATGAAAACAATGTCGTTTTTTTAGTTAATTACGCAGTTAAACATCAGCTGTGTGTATGACTTCAACGTAAACCATAGAGATAATCACGAAACTCTCCATATGTTAACCAAACATACCGGTTCTCAGAAAACAATATTGCAATATATTACCGTTTGAAAAGCGTATTGAGGTATACTGATATACATGATGAGTTGTATGCTTTCATGTAGCTGAAACCCATAAAGTTAGAATTGGTTATGAACAACTCATGCTTGCATTTTGTCGCCAGATGCAACGAACGGGATCGGTCAGGCTCGCTGATTTGGTTGATGCATATCATCATATCCCAATTGCCGAGAGCGATGCTCATGATGTCAATCACTGGATTGTCTGCTCCAGGCGCGATTATTTTCATATAGCTGGATTATTGCTTGGTGCAACAAACAAACAAACCATATAGTTGAGATGCTAGATTTTCAAGTGTGTCAAAATATTTAGATATGTTCACGTAGACTTTTATTCGATGACAGTGGCCGCGGGATAGCCTAGAGGTTCTGGTAATGGTGTCTGTTTGTTAAACCGAAGACCTAGGCTTGTATGATACATTAAATCAGTTCATTGTATCTCCCATCATTAAATTACTGGACCTAGATTTTCGAAGCTCTCCTAGTTTTAAGATGGTCGTAAGTGCCATACTTTAACCTACGACTATCTTAGCTTTGAGAGAGCTTCGAAAATCAAGGCCCAGGAACATAAGGTGTCAAACAAAATGTTCACTCACTCACTTCTCAACTGTAGATATTTGACTTGTCCATTGTGTGAAAGAAGTGAGCAACAATCACTACATAATGTATGTTTCAATAGGCTGAATGTCCTATCTAATCTACTGAGCTTCCTTATTTGTTAACCATCAGGTTTATATACGCTTCTCAGAGATTAAGAACTTGTCGAGTCTCGAGTATGCAGTCAGTTATGATTGTAGCTACAGGTTTCGGTATCGCCGTATTTATTAGTTCACCCCTTTAAGGATTTAACTGAGGGAATTACATTCTAACAATTAAAATATTTTTATTTCATTCAGTTTCAATACAATATGTTTTCTGTACAATTTTTAGTGGTCCTGATTTTCGTGATCAGCAATATTTACAAAAGGATCTTTGTTGTTTGACAATTTTATGTTTTACTTTTTTTTAAATGAAGTTAAGAAAAAAATAAGATAATCGTTAACACGTTTTTGTGGGATGCACTTAGATTCAACACATACTTTATACAGTCGATAAAGAGGCATTTCTTTTGCAATGAACTCAAAAATCAATTTTATTTGTATAAGAACTCAAACACGTTGAAGCATCTATAACAGTTATGCAGTGTGAGCTGGGTTAGCCGGATGGTTAAAGTGTCAGTTTGTCACGCCGAAGACAAGTGTTCGATTTCCCACGTTGACACAATGATCCGTAAAAGCCGACCCACTCACTCAATGGTTTCGCCTATATACTTATCGTGGTTTACTTCCATGTTCAGTTTTCATCACTTCCGGTTTGCAAGCAAAGATGGCCAACATCACCAAGACGCAGTGGCGTTGAGCAACACTGAAACTGTCACGATCTGTCTTGTGCTCCATTAAGTGGAATTTTTACGGTTATCAATATTACTTAACCATTGAAACTCAGAGAGATACTGGCATCCTATATGTTTGGCCGTGTAACGTCACAGATTGTGACTTCACCATACTTGTTTCCAAGCATAGTTCATCCTTTAAGAAAACAAAAAAAAGGATGTCAGTGTTTCCCCCTGGAAGAATATTTTGTATAAAAACGAGCCTTAAATCATGGCTCAGAGTTAAGTGGATTATTCGTATGTCATCTTCGGGAACAGAAATATGAGTGCGATCAGAGTTTTCATTTTTTGTAGCCTCCGTATTTGGTGAGTTGTAGGTTCAGTTTAACCGTATTTTATACTAAAGTCTATAAAATGGCTACAAGTTCAAATGTAGGGGGGCGGTGCGGTAGCCTAGTGGTTAAAACGTTGGCTCGTCAAGCCGAAGACCCGGGTTCGAATCCCCACATGGGTACATTGTGTGAAGCCCATTTCTGGTGTCCCCCCGCCGTGATGTTAATAATAATACTGACTGACTGAGTTTGGTTTTACGCCGCTTTTAGCAATATTCCAGCAACATCACGGCGGGGAACACCGGAAATGGGCTTCACACATTGTACCCATGTGGGGATTCGACCCCGGGTCTTCGGCGTGACGAGCCAACACTTTAACCAATAGGCTACCCCACCGCCCCTTAATAATAATAATAATAATTGATTTATAGAGCGCCTATTTCCAAAAGATATTGCTCAATGTTGCTGGAATATTGCAAAAAGCGGCGTGAAATCAAACTCAGTCAGTCAGTCAAATGTAGGATTGTTTACATGATCGTAAAGCTATCCTGAATTAATGTTTAAAATATTTACTGTTTTCTGAATTCATTTAACCAAAATATACAAATACTCTATTTTTCGAGGTGAGCAAGTTATTGAGTATGATGTAACCTCTCTCTTTTGATAAATAACGTGGTACACATGTATATTCAAAATTGTTATTTAAGTGAATTATTAGGCGGGGTCAAGTGACATATTACTTGATAAATCTCTCAAATGAACCAATTATTAATACCTATGTTCCAGTACTAGCATGTTGCCGAGGACATAAGCTGAAGACCAGTGCCATACATCTGGTTGAAACCACTGAGAATGTGCTTAAACTGGTAGGTGCCGTACACACGGATTATTCGCGACTGAAGAAATGCATACATGTGTACAGGGCCCAGTCGTAAACATGGCCACGAGAGGGGTACGAGACGCAATCCAGCTTGCCAGAATGACACGATTGAGTGAGTGAGTTTAGCAATACCACGATTTTAGTAATATTCGAGCCATATCACGGCGGGGGACACCAGAAATGGGCTTCACGTATTGTACCCATGTGGGGAATCGAACCCGGGTCTTCGGCGTGACGAGCGAACGCTTTAACCATTAGGCTACCCCAAATGACACGAGTAGTTACGAATGGTGTACTTCCACAATGATATGTGTACTACGTCAACAATGATATGTGTATTACGTCAACTGGGGCGGTGGGGGTAGTCTAGTGGTTAAAGCGTTCGCTCGTCACGCCGAAGACCTCGGTTCGATTCCCCACATGGGTACAATGTGTGAAGCACATCTCTGGTGTCACCCGCCGTGATATTGCTGGAATATTGCTAAAAGCGGCGTAAAACTAAAACTCACTCACTCACTCATTACGTCAACAATGATATGGGTACCACGTCAACAATGATATGTGTACTACATCAACAGTGATATGTGTACTACGTCATCAATGATATGTGTTTACGTCAATGATGACATGGGTACCACGTCAACAATGATATTTGTTCAACGTCAACAGTAATATATGTACTACGTCAACGATAATATGTGTACTATACAATTACAATGGCTATGGCTTTCATTGGATACCAGTTCCATTGGGCGCCATTGAACAAAACAGTGTTTGAACTAAGGTGATTAAACCACTATACACTCAAGGCAGTCGTACAGCTGTGGTACAATGCGTCTAGCAACCTCCGTCTGTCCTAAGAGTAACTTGATGGATCTTGGTTAAAAGTGACCATGCATTTAGGTTTAGTGCAGCCAAAGACATAGGCATGTCCGCTTCGATAACTCCGTTACGCGAGATCGTTAAAAAAAAAATACCGTGTACCTTTGTAAAGGAATTTCCATTGTGACCTACATGGGTCACATGCAAATGTAGGTCTTCCAGTCTTTTAGCATGGTTCGATGACTATGTTCAAGCATTAAGTTATTACAGACCTGAACAGAAAATAGCATATTTTGATGTAGAATATAAAAATAGTGTAAGATATAAGTATCATTTATGCTAGCACATTACACGTTCGTAAATCCACATACGCTGATATTTGTACAGACTTATACTGTAACTATGTAAATTTAATTTTTGTATAGTATTGTAACCATTATTCTGTTTAATTTATAGTTATAGATATTATCCCAAATGTCCTTTTATGGTGTTTCTTTTTTTTATTCAGCTTCCTGATAGCTGGCCTGGGACAAAATATTGGAACACAACCTGTCATGGACGATTTCCAATAAAAGTAACACTAACTTATATAGTCGTTTAACATGTACTATTGTTCAATATAGAAAAACGTCATAGAAAACAACTTCTTTGCTTCGTGAACGCGACGTTTCCTTTACAAATCCTTGTACCGTTGTCAAGCAGCAATGACGGCGCAAGAATCTGTATCAAAACGTCGCACTCACGACATAAAGATTAGCTGTTATCCATAAGTGTGTCCCAAATTCTAAAATGCCACTCAAAGAAGTCGTGCATCATTGCTTTTTCAAAGCAAGATGCCTGTCATAGTCCACTAGACAGGGGTCTACATTAATGCAGATGTACCAAAGGTGCTGATACCTCACTGTTACCGTGTATTGGAGGGTGCTTCCAGTGATTGTATGTCTGGGAAAAGTTGTTCATGGTTATGTTGAAGGGATATCTGACCATGATCGTTCGATATTTTCTTCTTCTTGAAGATGTTGAAGGTATATCTGACCATGCTCATTCGCTATTTCTCTGTTACAATACCCATTGAGGGGATATCTGACTATGCTCATTCCCTTTTTCACTGTTACAATACCCATTGAGGGGATATCTAACCATGCTTATTCGGTATTTCTCCGTTACAAAATGCTTAGAGGAATATCTGACCATGCTTATTCCATATATTTTCCTATTACAATATGCTTAGAGGAATATCTGACAATGCTCATTCCATATTTTCCTATTACAATATGCTTAGAGGAATATCTGACCATGCTCATTCCATATTTTCCTATTATAATATGCTTTAGGGGAATATCGGACCATGCTCATTCCATATTTTCCTATTATAATATGCTTTAAGGGAATATCTGACTATGCCTTTTCCATATTTTCCTATTACAATATGCTTTAGATGAATATCTAACCATGCTTATTCCATATTTTTCTATTACAATATGCTTTAGAGGAATATCGGACCATGCTTATTCCATATTTTCCTATTACAATATGCTTTAGAGGAATATCGGACCATGCTCATTCCATATTTTCCTATTACAATATGCTTTAGAGGAATATCGGACCATGCTCATTCCATATTTTCCTATTACAATATGCTTTAGAGGAATATCGGACCATGCTCTTTCCTTATTTCCCTACAAATATAAGCTTTAAGGAATATTTCCCTCTCACAGAATACATTGAAAGGATACCTGAACCTGTCTATTTTATACCCTAGCTTTCGCATCTGTACTTTTCTTTTCCTTTTCAGATGACAAAAAGACAACAACATCCAGTTGCACTCCGTGTTTCTCGGAAATATGTTGAGCTGCTGCTTGACGTATACAATGAAAGTCAACATATAGTTGCAAGGTTGTCTAATTCGTGTCATTTAAACGAACAAGTGTGGGACACAATACAAAAAACGGACGAACATTTGCATGCAATCTTTATATCTGGCAATGTGAAGGCAGACCCCATCAACATCACGTTAACGAAAGACACAGTTAGAACATTAAATGCTTCAAATGTCTTTGAAATGATTCAATCGTTTGGTCAATGTATCAGTAAGAACAATGTGAATAAATGTTCGGGAATAGTTTTAAAAGAATGTGCAGACACGACGATAGGAGAAAATGTGGAGAAGGTGAAAAAACAAAAGAGGAAGAACAAGAGGGGGAAGAAAAACAAGAAGAAGAAGAGCGGGAGGAGAATGAGAAGAGGCAGAAGGCACACAGGTACGTGAAGAGTGAGTGAGTTTAGTTTTACGCCGCTTTTCGCAACATTCAAGCAATATCACGTCGGGGGACACAGGACATGGGCTTCACATATTGTACTAATGTGAAGGGAAGAGCTGATGCATCTTGGAATCCTGAAAATATTAGTTTCCCGACGTTCAACTTTATCAGTTCCAATTGGAACTTACACTCATCGGACTGTGGCATCGAGAGTACCCACAGCTTGTCTTACGAGTTATTTGGAGATGACTGGCTGTTTGTCTTTGCTCTCCGTTTGTTATTTTTAATCCAATCAGAAAGATCTTCACACATGCATGTACCTGTAGATTTGTGGGGTTTTATTTATTTGTTTATTTTTTTGTTGTTGCTTAATTTACTTAATGTTAATGTAATTATTGTTGCCAACTTGGAATCAGTGGGCTTTGCCAATCGCTGGATCGGCAATAGTGTGCAATAAAAGCCAGTTAGATCTAACTCCTCGGGAGAGCCCTGTTCGTAGGTCAAGTCCTGTGGGTTTGAAGACATTGACGATGTATAGCCAATCTATCATTTCAACGTCGCCATGACGTTCATGTAGCAGTTGAACTATCCGTTTGTAACATATCTATCAAAGCAAAGTTTGAAAAAGAGTAGCTGTAGAACGTGGGATGTTAGATGTCTGTATACCTTGATGTCTGCATTACTTGACCCAGCTCGCCATAACCGTATTTCTGGGAGATTAAAAATCAGTTACAGAAGTTAATCACTCTGCCAGTTAACCAACCAAACACTGATGAAACATGCTTTTTGCTGTTTAATCATAATTAATTTTGTGTATATTCTTATGCATTTCAAACAGCTGGTAGCAAATGTGTGTGTTCGACTCCAAAATATCATCAATCGGACGTGAAAAGAACAGTAGGATTAACATCAGACAGAACAACAATGACCCCCTAAGCCCTGGGCACAGAAACACAGAGGCACAGAAACACAGACCTGAAACACAGAAGACTCCGATTTGATACTGAGGATAGTCATCAAGCCATACTAAAAGACTGGAAGACCTTTACAAACACGTGGCCTAACACGTCACAATGGAATATTGTTTCAGAAGAGAACCACGCAAAGTTAACTGTTGATCTGCTAAATATTTTGTGGTTTCCTCTGTATGTTACATCGATCTCAAGTGTTATCTCAAGTGAAATGGCCGCTTCATGGATTCTTTCAAATTACTTGTACCATCTGGACTGGGTTTGTTTACATCACAAAGAGAAAACGTTTGTCAGAGAGAAATAAAGGCCTATACAGTCTGTCCGTCTCCTTTATTATACAAATGTACATAATATATCGTGCACGTTGATATTCTTCGTCGTACTGGACCTGATGAAATGACTACCAAATAATCGTGATACAATTAATGTCTTTTGGCGTTTTAATAAGACGTACCAAACAGTTATCAGTCGGGAAATGTATTTCAGATAACTACCTGGGTTTCATTGTAGATCGAAGGACAGAGTGGAAATATGTCTATCACTTCTCTCAAAAACATGTGCAAAAAATCAGAAAAGTGAACTCATGTTTTAAGCAGCAGGATCTGGTCACACAGGTCACGCTAGTCAGCCAGCCACTGCTTTAAGCAACGATGGAAACTGCTAAAACTCATCGAAAACAGACATTCATAACTACTCGTGTCATTCCGGCAAGCCAAAAGGAGCCTCGTACCCCTCTCGTGGCCATGTTCACGACTGGGCCTGGTCTGTGCGCAAACGGGCACAGGGATGAAAATAGTCTAAGACTATTTCCAAGGAAAGATAGCTCTGAATTTCCAAACATGGCTTCTTCTAGTAATTTATAATACTACACGAGGGTTTCTTATGTCGTGATCAAATATCAGTAACGAGATAATTTTATCATCAGGGAAATAATAATGAAAATCGATAATCGCACAAAAACTATTTGACTCATTTCACATTTTACTACGCGCAATTCCATTGGTTTGCCACGATTCTTGGCAATTATAGCATACTATACAGGTACGAGTCTTCTTGTAGGTCACGGAAAGAGGGGAGTAGTTACGAATGTGAAAACCATATCAAAGTAATGGTAGCGTGACTGTGTCGACAGACTTCGATATCACCCAACCAGACCACTAAGACCCGTAACTCAGTTTCTCTGTACTGTCCCTAAGTGGCGACTTAAAGGATTTGGCTACAGACGATTTCCCACCCAAGCTGCAATCCTCTGGAATTCTCTTCCAGAAGAGTTGAAAAGAGCACCAAGTCTTTATGTTTTCAAGTCAGACCTAAAGACCCTGCTCTTCAAAAAATACTATGACCAGTGAACTAGTCAAATCTGTAGCGCTATGAGCGTACCTTCTGGCGTGGAGTCTAGCGCATTAAAAATGGACTCATTATTATCATTATTATTATTAACCTGGGCCCCGTTTCACAAAGCTCTCGTAAGCCAAAGATCTACCTTTCCTCGTAGCATTCCTACCTCCTATACTGTAACACTGACTTACGAAAGTCGTAGCGCTACCATAGCTTTGTGAAACGGGGCGCTTGATCTTCACAGATAGTGTCCCCAATTTCGTACATGAGAATTATTAGTATTAAGGCTTTCTATCCGCCACCCTTGGCATGTTTCGTGCCACTAATTCACAAAGTGATTACTTCACTCTAGCTCGATTGTCATATTTCAAGACAAGACTGACTGACTGACTGAGTTTGGTTTTACGCCGCTTTTAGCAATATTCCAGCAACATCACGGCGGGGGACACCAGAAATGGGCTTCACACATTGTACCCATGTGGGGATTCGAACCCGGGTCTTCGGCGTGACGAGCCAACGCTTTAACCACTAGGCTACCCCACCGCCCCTCAAGACAAGATATATTTACGTACGAACATATATCTTGTCATATTGGGCGTTCCTCAAAGCGATCGTAGCGCTACGACAGTCGTAAGTCTATTCTAAAGTATGGGAGTTACGATCATCTTAGCGCTACGACAGTCGTAAGTCTATGTTAAAGTATGGGAGTTACGATCATCTTAGCGCTACGACAGTCGTAAGTCTATGTTAAAGTATGGGAGTTACGATCATCTTAGCGCTACGACAGTCGTAAGTCTATGTTAAAGTATGGGAGTTACGATCATCTTAGCGCTACGATAGCTTTGAGGAACGGGGCCCCGATCCCCAAAGCGACCGTAACGTTACGACCTGTAGTAACTCTATAGTTTATCATAGGCTTACGAATATCGTGGGCTACGAACGCTTTGTGGATAGGGTCCCTGATCAAGAAATTTATAAGATTGTTGCTGCCACTAAATATGGTTCTAGCTTGCCAAATGTTTGGTACACGACTTTTCTCATATCTTTAATTAGGTATTCCTTTCTGTCTGTATGTGATGGGCGGTGGGGTAGCCTGGTGGTTAAGAGATCGCTCGTCACGCCTAAGATCCGGGTTCGATTCCCCCATTTGGGTACAATGTGTGAAGCCCATTTCTGCTGTCCCTTGTCGTGATAATGCTGGATATTGCTCATTTAAGCGGTGTAAAGCCACTCGGCAACCCCATCGCCCCTTCGTATTTTGCCAGGTATACGACTTCGCGTATCATAATGACAAGCCAGTGATTGACAATATGAACAACAAACCTCCCGACATAACCAGGAAGGCAGGGTATAATCTTCCTGTGTTTATTTCCAACCTATCGTCACCTGCAGTGTTTGGGTTCTACGTGCAGTTAAAACACTTCCGTCGTTGTGAAACCCGGCTTATATCACGGTTTGGTTGCATGTAAACATGTTCATATCCATACTGATCAAACATTGTATTTGCTCGGTAAATAAATTCGATAAAGATTATCACTGCATTCAAACAGCTTATAATTTACTGCTTATAACGTCTTAAACATACAGGCAGCTTGGGTTATACGGGGTACTCAAACGCGCTTTGAGCATATCTTCATGGCGTTGATACAGCGCAATGTAAAAGCCATTATTATTGTATTAATTTAAATAACCATAGTTTCTATCACCTTATTCTAATCTTATTCTATTACTTCAGACGTTACATTATATTTGAGTAAATCTTGACTCCGACTACAAGGATCCAGTGATGTTGGGTTTGAGGCTTGTTACATACATATATACCATATAAGTAATAAATTACGTCATCTGTTCCCTTTGCAATAATAATTATTACTTTGAAAGTAGCATTTCGTGTGTCCTATCTCTTTGTTTTGTTTGTTTGTTGTTTAACGCCACATCAGCAATATTCCGGTTGCATGACGGCGGTTTGTAAATAATCGAGTCTAGACCATACAATCCAGTGATCAACATAATGAGCATCGATCTACACAATTGGGATACGATGACATGTGTCAACCAAGTCAGCGAGCCTGACCACACGATCCCGTTAGTCGCCTCTTACGACAAGCGTGGGTCGCTGAAGATCAATTCTAATCCGGATCTTCACGTGGTGCAAGCGTGGGTTGCTGAAGACCAATTCTAACCCGGATCTTCACGTGGTGCAAGCGTGGGTTATTAAAGACCAATTCTAACCCGGATCTTCACGTGGTGCAAGCGTGGGTTGCTAAAGACCAATTCTAACCCGGATCTTCAATTGGTGCAAGCATGGGTTGCTGAAGACCAATTGTAACCCGGATCTTCAATTGGTGCAAGCATGGGTTGCTGAAGGCCAGTTCTAACCCGGATCTTCACGGGTTCAGTTGCATATACATGTTTTGAATATCAGGAACTAAAACCATTGTCTTGACTGGAGCTCTGTGGATTTGTCGTGAAGGATTGCATGAAATAAACATCCCTGTTTGGTGATTTACCGCTGTTGGCAAGATTCCAACACTGTCACGAACAGGGACACCAGAAATGGCCATAACACATTATATCAACGTGAGGATCGAACCCAGACCTGAACGCATTAACTACTAGGCATCTCTAAACCTGATAAAAGTGAATTATATGCTGTTCCTATTTGTCTCTAATGGATGCCTCCTTCTGAGTGGTCAAAAATTCGATACCTCAAAAATACCTGAAACTTAGCGTTCCTTTCCAAAATCGTTCATTAAAATTAAAACGCACAAAAACAACCAACTGGTATGAAACGATGGAACCGTCACATGGCTGCATACTATAATGGCTGCCGAAAACATATTAGGTTGGTGTAGGTTCCATATCTGTATGTTATAATGTTTGTCACTTGGGCTGTGTATTGGCAAATAAATTGTATTGCAATATATTGCGATCCATGCACCCGTATTTCGATACGTCTGACTGCCTGACTGACTGACTGAGTTTGGTTTTACGCCGCCCACTTTTAGCAATATTCCAGCAACATCACGGCGGGGGACACCGGAAATGGGCTTCACACATTGTGCCCATGTGGGGATTCGAACCCGGGTCTTCGGCGTCACGAGCGGACGCTTTAACCATTAGGCTACCCCACCGCCCCTATTTCGATACGTATTGCGATGTGTTTGATAATGAGTGACACTAACAGTGTATGTCAATCGTCTTTTCTACATCATCAGTCCCTAAACATATACATGTATGTTAGGGGCGGTGGGGTAGCCTAGTGGTTAAAGCGTTGGCTCGTCACGCCGAAGACCCGGGTTCGATTCCCCACATGGGCACAATGTGTTAAGCCCATTTCTGGTGTCCCCCGCCGTGACGTTGCTGGAATATTGCTAAAAGCGGCGTAAAACTAAACTCAGTCAGTCAGTACATGTATGTTATGGTTCAGCAATCTCAAAATCAGGTTGCCTTGTCAGGGATTCTATTTACTTTTATACAATTTATAGTACGACAGTATACCATTTCGTCATTGAATAACAACGGAAAACATTTTTTGTGAATGATTGCCTGTGTAGAGTTTAATTTAAACAATAAAGATAATCACAAAACGTCATATATGTTCTTTACCCAATATACCGGTTCTCAGAAAAAAATATTGCAATACGTATCGCTTGAAAACCGTATTGCGATAAACCGATATACCGGTAATACCGTTGAGCCATGTATGTCATCTACTAGCACACTGCACAGGCAAGTGGCCAAATCCAAACTGAAGTACAAAAGAAAGTTTACACCTGACTTTCGGGGATTATAAAAAACGTAACCTAATTATATATTCTAAAAAGTCATATCAACATTTGTACGTCAGTCTATATCTCAATCTTTGGTATTTAATTTTAGTCTCCATATCAAACTGCAGTTTCCTCTTTATTTAAGCCAATATTCAAAAAGATAACACTACGTTACAGGTTTACGATGTAAGCTTTCATAATCCGATCGAGGGTTCGCATACAGTTTTTTATCTCCGGATTTATAGACCTTTATATACTCGCTCTCCAGTATGTGAAAGCCCTCACAATGGCTCAAATCATGCAATAAAATTCTATTGACACCCCGTGAAAAATGGTGTCAATCTCGTCCCTTTCGTAATCCGCCAATGCGTGTCACGCTTTTCATGTACGGGAAAACAACATTGATATATTGTCGAGATATGTCACAGAATGTGCGTGCATGTGCAACGAGGAAGTTTTTACCCCTGCGTTCGAAACCGTGGTTCTGGGGAAGAAGTCAGAAATAAACACAATAAATAAGTGGGGATATGATATAACACCAAACATGGGAAGTCACGTTGCCAGTAGACACAGAAGGGGAACGCCCTTAGGTAGATATTACGTGTTGATATTTTGAGTTTCGCCATGAGGTCATGAAGTTTTACAAAATGTTCACAATAAAGTTTATAAAAAACACCTTGATCTGGAAATGCCATTGTTTTGCGTAGGATGCTTAATATATAAAGGACATTAACTGAAGGGTACAAGTAAATCGTTTTGGGTGCTTGGTAAGCAGGAGGATGGACACTTTGAAAGTTCTGTCGATGGCGGCTGCAGTTGTTGGTGGGTCGTGGGTTCACATAATTAACACATTATAACTGCGCTCATAGTTGGTCTTCGAGGTTTGCTCGAGAGGAGGAACCGACTTCTTTCCTTTTTCTTATTTATTTTGTGTAGTAAATCAAAGAGTAATCGATAGAATATGCTGGGTATTTTTCTCATCCTTTGTTTTATTCACATGTTTTTTTGTTTTGTTTTTATTTTTCAACTGTGCTTATTACTTTTAGTCTAAATTGTTTGTCTGTATGTCTGTTGTTTAATGCGGCACTAAGTAATATTCCACCTATATGGCTGCGATGTGGATTAGACAACCCAGTGATCAACAGCATGAGCATCTATTTCCGCAATTTGGATACGATGACGATGACATGTGTCAACCGAGTCAGCGAGTTTGACCACCCCACTCTTACGCCAGGATGGGTTGCTGGGGACCAATTCTAACCCGGACCTCCAAGGGTTTAATTTACAATGATTCGTCATAAAATGATCTCGGTGTATGAACGTTCTTGATTTCTGATTGTAAATATTTATGCACTCGTAACACGTCCCACTATATATGCGTCTACCAATGCTCTTCAACATATATAAGGGGCGGTGGGGTAGCCAAGTGGTTAAAGCGTTCGCCCGTCACGCCGAAGAACCGGGTTTGATTCACCACATGGGTACAATGTATGAAGCCCATGTGTCCCCCGCCGTGATATTGCTGGAATATTGCTATGTGCGGTGTTAAACCATACTCACTCACTCACATATAAAAGAAATTGAACGTGTTTTCCGCTATTTTTAGCGCTGTTCTACGATTGCGATGCTCAGGGTTGTTCCGAAAAACAATTCGGAAAAGATTTGGTCAAAGATGTGAAACGACTTGTCGGCAAGGTAGGTATTGTGTAACATACACCCTGGTCCTGTGCAACATGCCATCCCTACCCAAAACAAGCCAACGACCCCCATCCAATTTCCCCTCAATACCCATCCTACTCACAGGTAATTCGAAACCACCGATTCCCGTACCTACCAACACCCTACGGAGCGGAAGTGTGGATCCTTCTTTGACGATTTACCTGACGTATGTTCTCGTCCTATTGTTATGCAGTGTAAATGGCCATGCAATGACCACTACAGCCCTTTAGGGTGACCATGAGTATTCTTTTACGCCGCACACACCATTTTCTTTCCTGCACCACAGCCTAAAATGCGTTAATGAACACGACACGCTAATGTGTGATAGCCGAGTGACGATCCACGTCAGGGTATGATGCCCTCCAGTTGCAAACACGTATAGAAAGGTTGTGCAGAAATGCGCATCCAGTACGGACACGTATGCAGAAAAGGACTCAGAAAAATACTTTACAGTCAACTACATCATTTCATTACTTTACTTTCATGATGCTCAAATTTCCTGTAAAGACCACTGGAATTATTGTGGGGGCTCCCGGAACAAAGATCACGGCTGTTACGCGTTCATCCGAGTGTTGGGATGAGCCCCGGTTCGATTCCTAGCATCGGTCCAATTCCTGTGTCCCTGTCTGTAACACCAGACAGACTCATCCTGAGTGAGTGAGTTTGAATTTACGCCGCTTTTAGCAATATTCCATCAATATCACGGCGAAGGACACCCGAAATGGGCCCATGCGGGGAATCGAACCCGGGTCTTCGGCGTGACGAGCGAACGCTTTAACCACCAGGCTACCCCACCGCCACATCAATACATATATCATCTGTTTATACACGACGTATGTGGTTTTCTAGTCTGGCGTGACAAATCACCCATTATCACTTCCGGTCACGAAAGGCGGACATGAAACTTCTTGCCTTGTTGCGAATTTTAACCCTACAGTCCATATCTCAGTTTCAGTTTCTCAAGGACTGGCCGGGAAACCGTCGATGGACGACAATATGTCCAGTCAAGAAGCACCTCGTAAAGAGAAATGTAAGTGTTACATGCATCTTGATTTTGTTAAAAGGTTAGCACGTTTTTTCAAAAGCTTAGTCGGACGACCAGATATTCGCAGGTTCCTGGTTAGAATTTGTCTTCAATGACCCATGCTGGTAGTAACTAAATAGACCCGTGAAGATCCGGGTAAGAATTGATCTTCAGCAACCTATGTTTGCCGTAAGTGGCGACTAAAGGGATCGGGTGATCAGACTCACTGACTTGGTTGACACATGTCCAAGTGCGTATATCGATGTTCATGCTGTTAAACACTTTATTGTCTGGTCCAGACTGGATAATTTACGGACCGCCGTGATATAGCTGGAATATTCTTGAGTTGCAGCGTTAAACAACTAACAAAATCGTAACTGAATAAGGTGTTTGGACGTACTAGCTTACATGGTTGGTTGTGGTTTATCAAGTGCATTCATCAATGCTCATGAATGAATTGATGAATGAAGATCTCATCCAGATCCGATTATTCACAGATAAACGTTATAGAGCTAAGCCCAGATTTTCGAAGCTCTCTTAGCGCTGAGATAGTCGTAAGTTAATGTTAATGTATGGCACTTACGACTATTAGCGCTAAGAGCGCTTCGAAAATCTAGGCCCTGGTGTATTGTTGAGTGCGGCGTTTAAGAATATACAAACGAAAATATAGTGACAACATAAACTATTATGACGTAATATACGTGACTGATAGGAGAGATTTATACTTTGGTTAAGCTAAACATAAATCTTACATTAATAACGCCTCTTCTCAATCAATTCAAAGTCGTTCATTAATCTATCCATTCACTCATTCATTCATCGTTTCCTTATTTGATGAACGAGATAAAGCGACTGTGTATGTGTGTAACTGTATTAGTTGTAGCGCTATGACGGCTTTGTGAGTGAGCGAGTGGGTGGGTGAGTGAGTGGGTGGGTTTTCAATCGCAGGGGGCGGTGAGATAGCCTAGAGGTTAAAGTGTTCGCTCGTCACGCCGAAAACCCGGAATCCCCCACGTGGTACAATGTTTGAAGCCCATATCTGGTGTCCCCTGTCGTGATATTGCTGGAATATTGCTAAAAGCGTATCGTATCTGGTTTTCTTCTCACAAAAAGCTGACACCAGGAGATACGACTGTAGTCAGTCTCGAAGTCGCTGAACCGCATTATTTCCTTTGTGCCTAGCCCTTTCTGCACTGCTTATGCCCAAAACGAAACAAGTCCAGATGTCCCCAGGTTCTGAATCATCACAATTAAGCTTCTTTTAATTTAAAAGTAAGTATTTGTTTCTAAGCGTTCGTTTAATGCGACAGAAATAGTGTTCATAGTGAATCTACACCCTACCGACGTGACGTGTTTGGCTCTATTGTAATAGTCCGCTTATATGGTGCTCATATCCAAGCTCATTACCTGCTCACGGCGCTAGGTACATTATAAACATGACAAAAAATAGCAAATATTTTTTTCTGTTCAGATGACAGACAAGCAACGATTCCTACTCGGCACACGTAGTCTGTATCTTTACGTGGACCTGCTGAAAGACTTGTATGGGAACGAAGCTGCCCTGTACGGCGAATGTCCATCGACCAACAAAACCAAAGCATCGTTGGATATGATTAAACAGAGGTTGCACATTGTATCAAATGTCTACACACGCTTCAACAGCAGTGACCATAACATTAGGATGAAACCAGATACTGTTAAGCGGTTGAGTGCATGGCATGTGCTCAAGCAGATACAACAGTTTGGTACGTGTGTGAGAAATGAACCAGAGCGGGAAAACTGCAGGTGCGCGGAGGTGCTGTTCTGTGGATGTTGCAACCGCCGAAGAAAGAATAGAAAGAGGAGTTGTTGAGTATGGTGGATTTAAAGGCGCGCTGAACTATTCCTTCAATTACATCACGGCGGGGGTGATGGGGTAGGTTAGTGGTTGAAGCGTCAGTTCGTCACACCGGAGACCTGTTTCGATTCTGACATGGGGACAATGTGTGAAAACCATTTCTGGTGTCCCCCGCCGTGATATTGCTGGAATATTGCTAAAAGTGGCGTAAAACTAAACTCACTCACATTACGGCGGATCAGTTAAATATGGAATGAATGCCGACAACGACTCTACGTTTCTTTTTCTGCGCATGACAGGATCCTTGCATGGCTAAAGGGAAGCAACTCAACTCAGGGAGGAGAGAATGTTGCAGCAGCATTAACAATTTTGCTGTGTCAGCTCAATCAGGTAGAAACTTTGAAAATTGTGGACACTGGTGATACTGAGAAAGCTGCTTTTTTTCTGATTTCCTCCATACAGTGTGTGAAGAAAGATGTTTTGTCGCCGGGATCCTTGGTCATACTGATGTATAAAACGGCAGTGCAGAAGGATACCCTGTCTTGAGTATCATCAGAAACAAATTATGTTTGGTTGAAAGGAAAAACATAGTAGTGAAAAGTGAGTGAGTGGGTTTAGTTTTGCGCCGCACTCAGCAATATTCCAGCTATATGGCGGCGGTCTGTAAATAATTGAGTCTGGACCAGACAATACAGTGATCAACAGCATGAGCATCGATCTGCGCAATTGGGAACTGATGCCATGTGTCAACCAAGTCAGCGAGCCTGACCACCCGATCCCGTTAGTCGCCTCTTACGACAAGCATGGGTTACTGAAGATCAATATTCTAACCCGGATCTTCACGGGTCAACTGTAAAAAGTACGTGTATGTAGCATTGAAGATCAGGGATGACACCGGGTGTTCGCGAAATGGGTAAGAGTATGTCCTGCCCTTCCGGTGGCACCCACGTTCCACGTTTTACCTCACGCCGGACAGCAGGACTCCTGCCATGGACGGCGGCCTGAAAACAGACCTGACAATCAAGTGATCAATGATCCGGAAAATTCAGTCATGTAATTTGTAATCCCGATGCTTATAAGTAAAGATGTATATGGTGGTACACCATCAAGAGAGTGGCTTTTCACTCAAGCAGATACTCATATATACTGAGTCAAAAAAGAAACTTCACATTCTTTCTTCAGGGCACTATAAAAGAACAAGAGATGGTAAGATTGTTAAATTGTTATTACTGCATTGCTGAGATCTGTGTGATGTACTCGATACACTGACAGTGCCATAATCAGTTCCATTAGGCTACACTGCCGTTCCAAAACATGGGTATACAGAATGTCAAGTCACAAGAATAAAAATGCGAAAATTCTCAGTTCAATATCGTGTATGGCCGCCCCGCGCATTCACCACTGCCAAACACCGTCTCCTCATCGACTGCCTGATGCTTGTGAACACGTGGTTGGGGATTCTGCGCCATTGCTCTTGCAAGGCAGCGCCAAGTTCCTGCAAATTCTGAGGTTGGTTCCTAAGACCACGAAGCCTTTTCCCAAGTGCATCCCAAACGTGCTGTATTGGATTAAGGTCAGGGGACCTCGATGGCCAGTCCATGACGTTGATTCCAGCGTTTTGAAGGACATTTCGTGTCAACATCGCATTATCGTGCTGGAACTGTAGACCTGGGCCATGAGCCGCCATGAAAGGAACGAGTTCAGGGGTGAGCACCTGGTCGCGGTAAGCAGCAAGTTGAGGTTTCCACGGATGACCAGAAGTCGGGAACGGTTGTTCCCACAGAAAGCACACCACACCATGCAGCTTCCGCCCCCGAATCTGTCGACTTCCTGTACACAACATTGGGCATACCGTTCAAGACGTCGTCTCCAGACTCTATGCCTGCGTCCGCGAATCTGATGGTAAACCTGGATTCATCGCTAAAGACGACTCGATTCCAGTCTCTCTGGGTCCATCGGAGGTGACGTTGGGCCCACAGCAGACGTTGACGTTGATGTAACGTCGTCAATATTGGCCCACGATATGGACGTCAAGAATGGAGATTGGCAGCCCGCAACCGAGGACAGTCGACCTGTAAATATCTCAGCCCTGGTTCGTGTAGCCGGCAGAAATCTGTCACGTAGGTGACGTAGGACGATTTGACGGTCTTCTGCTCGTGACGTCACACGTGGACGACCCGACCTTGGGCGATCAGAAGTGGTGCCAGTGTGTTGTAGACGACCTCGCAAGTCATACACAGTACGACGGCTGCATCCCATTGCTCTTGCGACGTCAATAACTGATCTTCCCGCTTGCAATATGCCAACGGCACGTTCACGTTGCACATTTGACAATCGTGGCATTTCAAGTACTGTTAGAACTGTGGTTTAAAAGTGTGTGTTTTCAATTCTTGAGGCCAATGCAAACACGTGCATACGAAGAAAACTTCGATGCGAAGATCACGTGATCGAGTGCACGTGCAAAACCTGATTTGGCACTAACGTCATTTGCAAGACGAATGGATGGGTTTGAGTAGGTTTTGCTAACGTTTTTCTAGAGTCGAAAGATGGGGATCCCATTTCGGATACATAGATGTATCATCAGAGAAACATTATTCATTATTTTTCAAATTACATTTTGTGAAGTTTCTTTTTTGAGTATACTTTACCTAAATGATATTTAAACCGTTTAACGACTGTAAACAATAATATTGATTGTATATCAAATCATAATGATTGTATATCAAATCATATTGATTGTATATCAAATCATATTGATTGTATTTCAAATCATATTGATTGTATGTCAGATCATACTAATTGTACATCAAATCATATTGATTGTACTTCAAATCATATTGATTGTATATCAAATCATATGGATTGTATGTCAAATCATATGGATTGTATATCATTGATTGTATATCAAATCATGTTGATAGTATGTCAAGTCATATTGATTGTATATCACATCATATTGATTGTATATCAAATCATATTGATTGTATATCAAATCATATTGATAGTATGTCAAATCATCTTGATTGTATATCAAATCATATTGATTGTATATCAAATCATACTGATTGTATATCAAATCATATTGATTGTATGTCAAATCCTAGTGATTGTATATCAAATCCTATTGATTGTATATCAAATCATATGGATTGTATATCAGATCATATTGATTGTATATCAAATCATATTGATTGTATATCAAATCATATTGATTTTGTATGTCAAATCATATTGATTGTATATCAAATCATATTGATTGTATATCAAATCATATTGATTGTATGTCAAATCATATTGATTGTATATCAAATCATATTGATTGTATGTCAAATCATATGGATTGCATATCAAATCATACTGATTGTATATCAAATCATACTGATTGTATATCACAGCCATACGTTAAAACCCGTCCATATAAACTTGGTATACTCGATACCTCAATGACATGTATTCACAATGTGAATAGTTGTATAATTACGATAATGTCTTTTTCACATTCTACTCAATAAATCGCAAGTCAATCAATAGAATTTGATTGGCTATCTAAGGAATTATTTTTGTGTTTGTTTATCCATAAATCGAAAAAGACAAGGCCTACTAACGGACAACAGTTTCCTGATAATGTGTGTGGGCCTTGTGTCGCGCATTATTGAGTGAGTTTGGTTTTACGCCGCTTTTAGTAATATTCCAGCAATATCACGACAGGGGATACCAAAAATGGACTTCACGCACTGTACCCATGTGGGGAATTGAACACGAGTCTTCGGCGTGACGAGCGAACGCTTTAACCACTAGGCTACCCCACCGCCCCAGCATTATTGCGGTGAACGATGTCTCTGGTGCTGCCTGTGGAGTTAAATAAATAATATTCGTTTGTGGAGTTAAACCTGAAAAGGTGTACACATTGTTCTCAGAGGATTTAGACAGTACGTTGCTCGACGTTCACATTACACCTCCATGGACATATAATTCATTGAAGTCAATTCTTAAATGGCACCAATAAAATAAAACATGCAAATATTAGCACGGAATTACATAAACAGTGCGGATTTTTGATTAAACATATTTTTCAACATAGGGATGTTTCGGATTCCTTATATTACAATAGTCTCATTGTTTTGTTTGGAATTCAGAACGACGTATGGTATAATTTCTCAAGCTGTACTACACTGACTACCAATAGAAGCCCGGATCCACTTCAAGATCTTGTGTTTTGCCTACCACTGTTTGAATGGTACAGCACCGAGCTATCTGTCAGAACTGATCTCTCCATATCCACCTTCACGACGTCTAAGGTCTGAAAACCAATGCCTACTTGCAGTACCAAACTCAAGACTAAAATCCTACGGCAACAGATCGTTTCAAGTAGCAGCACCTCAGTTATGTACCTCACTACCTCAGAACATTAAAGAATTCCCCACCCTTGAGACATTCAAAACCAACCTAAAAACCTTTCTGTTCAGAAAGCTCTATCCCCAGGAACTATCTCCTCTCGTGAACTTCACATCTGTGACTGTTGTAGCGCCTTGAGCATGAACCTTTGTGGGTGGAACCCAGCGCAGTACCAGTAGACATTATTATTACTAATATTTAGTACTGATATTGTTATTATCATTAAAATACAAACAACTAACACACTAACGACAAGGGACTAATTCTGCCTAGGGACTAACTATATACCTACAAAACAAGGTATAGTCCGTTTGGCTTAAAAGCGGACCGATGAATTGCAACTTAACTCGAAAAATAAAAGACATATAATACTCAGTGAAACGCTGATCATAATCAAAACATCAGACCAACTCTGTGATTTATTTGCAGAATTCATGTCCTAAAAATAATATAAAGTTGTTAAACAAACTATCATTAAAGTTTTGACACAGTTCACTGTGTGTTACGAGGGGAGGAGTGCAGAGAAAGGGACAGCCAGGTGTTCGAGAAGCACGTGCACAAGTGCCGACAAAGTTATTGATTCATTAACCTGTGCTGTGCGTCTCCATCCTTTATCGCACACCTGGCTGTCCCTTTCTTTGCACTCCTCCTTCGGAACAAATAGTGAACTGTGTCAAAATTTTAATGATAGTTTGTTTAACAACTTTATATTATTTTTAGGACATAAATTCTGCAAATAAATCACAGAGTTGGTCTGATGTTTTGATTATGATCAGTGTTTCATTGAGTATTGTATGTTTATTATTTTTCGAGTTGGATTGCAATACATCGGTCCGGTTTTGAGCCAAACGCACTATAGAATGTACGGATTAATATCTGTATGGTGACATTTCGGTATAGATCCTTATACCGGTATCAAGCTAACAGACTAACAAGCTAACAGCTATTGATAAAGATATAGGTCCATAATGGAACGCCGCCATATAGATATTAAAGATTGGTTGGTTGGTTTGTTGTTTTACGCCGCACTCAGCTATGTTCCAGCTATATGGCGGCGGTCTGTAAATAATCCAGTCAGGACCAGACTATCCAGTGATCAACATCATGAGCATCGATCTACGCATTTGGGAACCGATGACATGTGTCAACCAAGTCAGCGAGCCTGACCACCCGATTCCGTGAGTCGCCTGGAACCACAAGCATAACACACCATTCATTCCCATTCTCTTCGCACAGTAGGAACTTTATCAAATCTCTCAATAAGAACATGAACTACGGTACTAGTTGCATATAGCTGGAATATTGGTCGCGGGGGCGCAGTCGGCGAGCTGGCTAAAGGGCAGGCTAGTGATCCAGCGAGCATGAGCATGAGGTGCCGGGATCGAGTCCACCTGTGACCCGGTGTAAAAACCTTGGAGTCAACTTTGTGTGCAGACTCTTTCAGTGTTGTCACAACCCCTAGTGTACGGTACACAACCCTGTGCACCTAAAAGAACCCACGAATCCGTTGGTATATGACCAGATGGTGGCCACATGAATACGTGCAAACGCCCAGTTGCGGGTACAGCAACGTGCAGTAGACTTGGACAAAGTAATGTGACTATGTGTCCCAGTCCACCCAGCTGTCAGTGGGTACCTCGTTAGGATGGGAAAGCCGCAATAACTCGGTGCGCCTAGTGGCTGCAAGAGTTGTATGCTCCCCGGGGAGTTGAGATTGATAATAAGATGTGCCGTTAAGATTGACATCCAATGATCGAGGGAAAAACTACTAGCGCCTTGAGCATGCACTAGTGCGTGGATATGTGCGCTATAGAAATATCCAATAATAAATAAATAAATATTGCTGAGTGCGGCGTAAAACAACAAACCAGCCGGCCACAGCCGAACGAGGGATACGGTAGTTGCTTGTATGGATTACCTACATCACATTATCCTGCCAAGACCAAATGGATGCTACGAATTTTAAATTGTTTCCGATACATCTCTAGTAACTAACAGTTGACATTTGGACAAAGGCCACATGACTATTCCTTTCAGAGGGAGCAGGAGTGCACGACTGGAAAACTAGATTTTCTCATCTTGGGGATATTTACGACTTTACAGCTGTGTTAAGTGAGTGGGAGTGATTGTCTTTCAAATGAGTGGGTAACTATTATGGTGGCCTTGCTGGTTTCCTTGACAAGGTGGCATCGAGGTGGTTTATCTTCTTATTGAGGTTTTCAGGATGACATATTGCTATGGCTTTGAAGGTGAGGGTGGCAAAATCTTTTCCAAAATCTTAATCAGCAACAAGAACAACTGGCGCCAACGAAAGCTCCAAGAAGCCATTTAAAAAGAAAAAAACACCAGGCAGCCATGGACCATGACCAGGGCATTTAGTTCCCAAGTGCTTGGACTCATTGTTACCCATTGTCACCCCAACCCAAACCCAAACCCAAATCTTCACCCCACCGAATAAAATCTATTACCTGGTTTAAGCATATTTTTATTTCGCCAAAGCAGAAACCTGGATAGGCGAACAAGCCTAGTGGCTTATATAAACGCCGCTCCAGTACATTGTTGCAATAGCTGGATACATAATTGAAATAATTTGACAACAAAAGAATAATACTGAGATAAAATAACAGATATATGATTGAGTAATGAATATATTCGTTATGGCGTTGGTTATGCCTGGCAACGAAATGAGCTGCGGCAGAAAATCAAGTTATATAAACTTTGTCTTACACTGAATATAAAATGTTGAGGTGATAATCACTGGAAGCGGTTACTTTTAGAAATGAACTGGTGTAATGAGTTGAGAATGTCACTATAGTTGAGTTATCCAATGCGCCGTTACCGTATAAAGCAGTTTTAACATCGTATCCTTGAATATAAAAATACACAGTTGTTCTTGAATTTTGATAGTTCCGACATGTAAAAAGGTAGTGAATAACGTCTTCGTTATAATGATCACATGAACACCTGGATGTTTCCGATATATGTTGATTATATCAGATTATATCTATAACCTAGTTTTCATTAACCCCATTTACTTTGTGTTATCAAGTGTTCTTGGATTATGACATCATCTGTTGCTGTATTGTAGTGTTAATTATTCAAACAGTGTATCATTCACCTAAAAAGGAGGGAAAAGTGTTTTACAAATAAATAAATTATATCCAAAAAATCGCTGACTCAATATATTCACGTTTCCCATTTTGCGTCAAACATACAACCTTACGCTATTTCAAATACCTTAGACACGCAAGCTAAATCCTAATGAATTTAAAAAATAATAATTTGCCAGTCGTATGTTAAATGTTCATTTGAGACACTTTGCAGGGTAGCGTAACTTTAGGTGACTGTTTTATACCAAGGTTGGTTCCTTGGGCATGCTGCGCCTCAGCCAGCGCGCAACAGAGGCAGGGAACCAATCTAACATAAATGTCTATTCAGCGCAAAGTCAATATTACGCTTACCAATAACAGAACCAGTTGAATATTCTAACAAATACAACGAAAAAATCTATATAAGACACTATAATTTCATGAAAGTAAATAAGCGTGGGAAATGGTCAAACATGTTGTTTAGATATTATTGATACACAATTTTCTGAAACCTGTCTCCGCGGAACTATTCGATAGTAGCTCCGCAGAAACGCATGGGCTCCCTCGCATGGTCTCTTTTGAGTGACTTCGTTGAAAATGTTACGGTTTGGGATCAGAGCGCGTCCCCGGAAGATGGCCTCCCTGGAAGGGTTAGGCAGCGGCCCCGAGGGCAGACTGAAACGTCTGAGGAAGATAGTGACAGGATTAGTGCGACACGAGAGACTTGAGATGCCGCACGGTACGGCTGACGAGGCGAGGGGATATGCCGAGCGGGTAAGAAAGCGCACGTACAAGGCGAATCTTTACGATTTGTTTGGACACCTCGTCTTCTGCTTCATGTTGCCATGTCTGTGAATTGTATATTTGTTGCCTCCGTGGAGAGATGCAGTCTCTTGGGGATAATCAGAACTGACAAGACGTCAAGAGAAATACTGAGATCGGAGACTAGGGGAGATAACTCTTCCTTAATGTTTACCTTAATATACTGATTCGATGGTGAAGTGTGTTGAAGTCTCTCTACTGTCGCCTTTACTACACTATCATGTTGATTAAGCCAGCTAATTGATCTTGATTGAGTCAGTGATTATCGATAAGTTCAGGGGACTAATCGATATTCATAGAAACTGAAACATCAAATTAAACCGTAGAAAGTATATTTCTTATTGTTATGTTTGTTAAATCAAGACATAAACAATTGATGCAGTTTCCTTACTTAAAAACTGCAATTTAAACACCATACGTGTCTCAACAGGAAGTATCCTTGATCATGGTGTTTATCGGTGCCTGTTTCATTTGCACAGGGGGCGGTGGGGTAGCTTAGTGGTTAAAGCGTTGGCTCGTCACGCTGAAGACCCGGGTTCGAATCCCCACATGGGTACAATGTGTGAAGCCCATTTCTGGTGTCTCCTGCCGTGATGTTGCTGGAATATTGCTAAAAGCGGCGTAAAACCAAACGCAGTCAGTCGGTCATTTACACAGCGTTATTATTGCTCAGTCACTCACTTTATCCATATCCACTATTTTATTACAGAGAGTGGTGATGATAATTAATGCGTTTGGTCCATATTATTTGTTAGAAATCCTCTTTTCTCCATATTTCAGGGGTGGAAATAACCCATTGCCCGATGTCCGAGTCCAGTGTTTTTTTCTGTTGGGCAAGCACATTTGTATATCACACTGTACCGGTGTCCAGTTGACTTTCCAACGTTAATTATGTTGTTTATTTAAAAAATCAATAAGAAAACGGCCGGTATAGTCGAAAAGTTATCAGGGCAAGTGATGTTACATGTGCCACTGTACCGGAGTACACTAGCAATTTTAAAGTGATTTCCACCCCTGAATTTGATTGTGTTTTAGTTGGTCAGTCTCATAAGCAACTTTAAAATGATGTAAGGTTTAAAGAAGTATATTCATGTCATATTTTTTGCAGCTCATCCAGATTGCCATGAAACATGGGGACCAGCATCCACCAACCATGGAGATGGCCAACTACTGGCTGCTGGTAGGTTGACCTTCTGTAGCAAAGCACTTTGCATGAAATTTGATGTTTTTCTAATAATTTTAATTCCTTTCCCATGTTGTTACCATGGTTACAAAAGGACATATATGACCCTCTGGCACAGTGACTGTTAGCCGAACTTCGAGACATCCGACCACGGCATATCATCACATATCACTATGAAAGAAAACAAAACGGTTCTTAGTATGTCTTGATTCGAAACTATAATCCGTTATCATTAGTGTTGGTAACCTCCGGAAACCCCTACATCCCACAACCCCTGCAGCTTATAACAACAAGGTTCATGGTCCAGTGCTCTGCTAATCTGCCTGTTGTGGATGTAGGGGCTTTGGGAGACAACCGTAGTGTTTAGTCGTAACAGTGAGTACATCCTAATTAAATCCTTCTTAACTAATCGTAATTAAATTACAAACAAATGACACCTTAAACTCAATTAGCCCTAGTTAGTTTACACAACCGCATCCCTTTGATTCATGCCGCACCGTGTGTAAATGTGTGGAAACAACCTCAGTTCAGGGGGATACTTGCCTATGATAGGTAGGTAAATATCGAGTTTCTTTGCAAATATAGAGTTAAAAAGGGTAATTTTGTTTGTTAGAACTATCAAATTATATTGAGATATCCGAAATATCGAGACATCTGTATCGAATTAAAAGACCTTGAATAATGATAAATTATGAAGGATTTTGCCGGGACCAAGATGTTATATCGAGACGACCGAGATGTCAAATTATCAGAGTTCAACAATGCTCCTCTGTATGTCCAAATGACACAAAGGAATAACTTGTGTTGTCGTTGTGCTGAGTTTATTTGAGCTCTACGTTGTGAAAACTGCATACCTTCGTCTAAAAGGTATAGTCAAATAGCAAAGGTTTTACTCACAATGTTCAAAATCCACTATGTCAAAGTTAAATCATTTCCCTAACTGAATGTGTTTGGTGCTATGGCAATTGAACATACTAACCCCTGAATCCTTAACTTTATCTTTGAACATGAGTCTGATGACAGGGAATACAAGGACCTTGGTCTGCATGCAAAATATCAAACAGTTGTAATCAGAGTTATCTCCCTTCCCCTATGTATGTTGTCAGTGAAGTCCGATATGCAACATTACTGTGTTGTATGTTTTCAGGAAAAGGATCTGATCCACAAGCTGTTCAAGGTGCTAGTACCGAGGTTCCAGAACAGCCCATACACCTTCACATACATGTGGAACCTTCCGACCAAGTATCCCAGCCCAGGTGGTGCCATGGCCATTCTTGAACTAAAAGGTAAGCACTAGTGCTATAACGATGCATCAGACTATCTATGGATTGCAATTGTTGAGTCCCCGATAGCAATTAATTGGTGGTAGAAACGAAAAGCTATTGATGCATCGATAGTATGTGTGACTATCAATAGCTAAGTAATTGACTTCCGTTGATAAATGCGCAGCGCAAAATACAGGAAGTACCATATTCATTCACTTTGATTTAGAGTTATCCGCCCCTGTTACCTCTAATAGAAACATGGCAGCAAACACGGCATGCGACTCTGACTTTCAAATTGTGAATAACAATAAGTTTATGTTTGAAATGTTTACTTGATCTGGGTTTCGTGTTTCTACTGACTGAAACTTGTTTTTATTTCATACAAACTATACTACCCATCAGAAGTTTAGACTCACTTAAAGTGTTCACTAAATGTTATGTACATATATATATGTGGTTTTATAGAAGATCCATTTCTCCACTAACTTGGGGGAACCAACTGCGAATCTTATGCAGATGAATTGCACGAGGATCATGCATCAAATTGCTAAAAAGCATGTTCAAATAACGTGCATGTGAATAGGTGCGTTTTGGTGTAATGTTTTGTTCAGGATTGGTCAATTTTCACTGATTTTTATCATTTATTGAACGCATGACAATCATTTCAATGTTACGAATTTGTATTACAATACATCAGTTCATGTGTAAACAGTACCTTTAAACAGTATGGAATCATTTGCAAAATTTAGTTTAGAACAGTTGCCTGAAGTAAGTGGCTATATTTACACTAGTGAGTCTAAACTTTTGAAAGGAAGTGTACATTCATTTGGGAAATGACTTTAAATGTGACAATCCAAAGAGAAAACCAACATATTGCAATAGTTGGTCGCAATAGACTATCGCTATCGCAATAGTTGTTTCCTCCTAGTAAGCAATGTAAGGCAGTGCAGTTCTGTCATACAAGACGAGGTGCATATTTGATTAAAATATGGAAATACATCCAAGCCAACCAATTAAGCTGGAATAATCAGTTCAATGTTAGTATCATCTGGACTTATTCTTTGAATCATGTTTCAAATTGACTTCAGCATCCTCATTTTCCATCTTAACACTGTAAACTTAATAAACCCTGTAATATCTTAATAAAAGTAAACATGTATGGGTGATTTTAGAATAAATTTTGTATTGATTTTAAGGCTGTTACAACTGATTCATATCAGAGCACATACTGTATACTGTTTTTCAACACAAGGAAGAATCAGATGGACCTCTTTTGAGTAGAACGCCGTTCCCAATGTGCCTTGCGTTTTCCCATTAGTTCTCGAGGGTGGAATTTGGTGTAGGTTTATTTGTTTGAGAAAAGTGAAATTCTGCCATGCTTTTGAATGACCAATTTACATCCAATATTCAAATTTGTAGTGGATCATTTTCTTGCAAGTATCAATTCAAATATATTTGTAAACCTTAATCTCTTAGAGTGTGACAAGCCAGTACATGAAGTGTGCTTGGAGGGGGAGACAACTCTGTTAGAACCAATGCATGAAACTGGCTGTGTCAATGATGGCTTCATGTATTGATTTGTGAAACCAGGACAAACTGAAACCTGGACTGGGACGTGGCAAGTGGTTACATTTGATATGCACAGGAAGTTGTTTTCCAGGTGTTGCTGATTTGAATTGATTTACTGTACTCAGGGATCCAGATAATGTTTCTACACCAGGAGTACATACTCCTTATTTGTTCAATATAGGAGTACTGGAAAACCTCAAGTGTACATTTAGAGTACTAAATGGAAATTAATGGAGTATCAGTAATCTTTTGTTTCGTTTCATGATCATATATGCACCACAACATTGCTACTCTAAACAGGTCAATAAACAATAAAACAATACTTTTCAGATAAATATGTCTGTAAATGATTCTAAGACCGTACACCATTGCTGTGGTGCGTATCTGCTACGTTTTCTAAATTATTTCCTACCGTATCGTGCATATTTTTTATCTATACATACGCCGATATGGCCCCAATCTGGAGCCCTGCTGTATCAAACCATTTAAATATTCACTCAGTATTCTACCATGACTTCAGTAAATACAGTCAAATTCCGATGAGTCGAATCTCTGGGGACCAAGTAATAAATTTGACTTATCGATGTATTGGAGACATAGGTATGTATATGAGGATAGAAAAAAAGATGATCCAGTCCTAATTCCTCTGCCTAAGCATTTGTTTATCTAACGATTTCCATATCACTCATAGAAGCACCTTATCAGTTCCAGTCTGATTAGCACCGACAGTGATTTCCGTAAAATCGCTAATCTGCCTTTTGAACTCACCCGTCAAAGGCGGAAAGGTGTGAGCTGGTTTGTTAATTGGATCAGTTTGCTACACCAATCAACTTCTCATTGACTGACTTCGGCTTATGTATACAAGATTGCTGTTGTATAAATCTCGAGGGACCAAATTTCCTTCTCGAGTCATCGTGTGTAATATGAGACGAATTCGAGTAACCGGTATTCAAATGATGACAACTATAACAGGGAATGGTCGGGACCAACAGGTACTTCAAGTTATGCATAATATTCTAGACACCGGCATTCGACTCATCGGGATTTGACTGTACTGGATTTTGTTGGAAAATCAGAGGTATATAACGAAATTACAACAGCTCTCAATTTTTTATTTAGAGCTATTATAATTTTGTTATATACCTCTGATTTTTCAACACAGTGTGTTTAGCTCCTAAATATTCCATATGGAGGCAGAGTCACTTGAATTATCATCTTGTCAATTTACCTCTTTCATCAACTGATGTCATTTCTCCATTGTCTGTGGGATGGTGGCGTAGCCAAGTGTGTGCATTGGTTCGAATCCCCACATGGGTACAAGGTGTGAAGCCCATTTCTGTTGTCACCCACCGTGATATTGCTGGGATATTGCTAAAAGCAGCATAAGACCATACTCACTCACCCATCCACCCAATTGCATAGATCAGTGCTCATGATGTTGATCACTGGATTGTCTGGTCCAGACTCGATTATTTACAGACCGCTGCCATAAGGCTGGAATATTGTTGGGCACTGCGTTAAACAACAAACAAACAAAAGAAACTTCATACATCCAGCTATTCAGACCTCGTTTCACATCAGGATAAGGCACGTTATAAATACTCTCATTATTATTATTACATTATTACACCTACAAGGGTGGTGGGGTAGCCTAGTGGTTAAAGCGTTCGCTCGTTAGCCGAAGGCCTGGGTTCGATTCCCTGCATGGGTACAATATGTGAAGCCTATTTCTGGTGTCCCTCGCCATGATATTGCTGGAATATTGCTAAAAAAGCAGCGTAAATCCCAACTCACTCACTCACTCACTTCACCTACAAAGTCTTTTATTCCTCATCTCATACACAAGCGTCATGCACAGATAGTGCTCATAAGTAACCTTAGCTTCAAAAGTAAGTGCCAAAAGTGGGCAAGTTAGTCAAATGCAGTATTTTGTTCAAACAGGAATTTTTTACAGTATATACTTTGCTCAATTCTGAGGTATTTTAATACTGCCCAAAATTCAATAATGCAAAACCACGCATTGAATACTAATCCTCTCTATTACTTGTGCTGTGGGTAAAATACAAGTCATAACTGCAAAGCTTAAGGGCACTGGTTAAAGCTTGTCACGCGGAAGACCCGGGATCAATTTTCCACATGGGTACAATGTGTGAAGCCCATTTTTCGTGACCCTGCCATGATATTGCTGGAATATTGCTAAAAGTGGTGTAAAACTTAACTCACTTACTCCCTCACTTGATGCTCATGATTTAACCACTGGATTAAACCTTCCTCACTCACTCACTCCTATGTTCACAGGTAACCCATGGCCCCCAGTCAAGCCAAGGCAGCGAGAAACTCGGTACATGTTGTCTAATGTCCTCTTGGATGCTGCAAGACATGACTATCACAGACAGAAGGAGATGGAGCAGAGCCTGGAGACAAGGCAGTCACATGACCAGGGGGAGACAACTGCAGCTGAACAGGAAGTGACATCACAGGATGATGCTGTTGCTTTCAGTGGAGTCAAGAGCACTGGAGGTTGTGAGACACAAGACATTCAGGGTGTGACTTCACAATCAAAGGGCACCGACCTCAAACCAGCATGAATGATCTACACACTGTTGTAGAGTTTAAATGTCATCAAGATTTGTGTTAGGGATTTATCTGAACTCCTCACGCTGACATTTGGACGAAGTTTGCAGGAAATGTCAGCATTTATTCCCAAGATGGAATAAAACATTTCAGGCCTTGATGTTATAACAATGTCATGGCTTAACAGTTGTAAGTATTTTACTTATAACACAACTAATACTGAAGATATGTATTCCCTGCCTGATTTTGCATTATTGCATTTTGGGCAGTATTGTAATGCCTCAGAATTTAGTAAAATACAAACTGAAAATAGTCCCTGTTTTGAACAACATACTGCATTTGAACAATTTGCCCTCTTTGGGCACAGTGCCACTTAATTTTGAATCCAAGGTTACTTTTGTGTGCTATCTATGCATGACACTTGTATATGTGATGAGGAATAAAAGAATGTGTGTGTGTAACGAGGTCTGAATTGCTGGTTTTGTGAAAAACGTTTTTGTTTTTAATGCCACACTCGGCAATATTCAGGCTATACAGCAGTGCTTTGTAAATAATGGTCTGGAGTCGGGACCAGATAATCCAGTGATGGACATCATGAGCATTCATCTACGCGATTGAGTGGGTGAGTTTGATTTTTACGCCGCTTTCAGCAATATTCCAGCAGTATCACCGTAGGGGACACCAGAAATGGGCTTCAGACATTATACCCATGTGGGGAATCAAACCCGGGTCCTTGGCGAGACAAACGAACGCTTTAACCCAACCTCCCCTACGCAAGTGGGATATGATGACATGTGTCAACAATGTCGCGAGCCAGACCACCCGATCCTGTTAGATGCCTCTTACAACAAGCACAGTTTGTGAAGAACAATTCTAACACTGATCTTCACGGGTTATGTAAAACATCTATCTACATTAACACTGTGTTCTGAAGTTGATTTGATCCTTTGTTCGTGGTAGGCAAGTCATATCAACACAGGTATATAGTTGCACAGAAAAGCCGAGTCAAGTACAAACTGCCAAGTGTAACTGATCTGGGTGTAGGGGTGTAGCCAACCCTTACAAATGGCTGTATACATGTACTCGATATGGGCCACAGCTGAAAATTGAAAAGAGGTCTTATCGAACTACATGTTTATTATTTGACAATCCATGAATATTGATAGCTACATCTTTAAGCCCAATTTTTTTATACTTCAAAACTGTTTATCCTCACTGATTCGACAGTCATTATTTATTTTTTACGCAAATTTAAGAGCTTCATGTTTGTGCACAAGCACAGGGGCTTTTATTGCTGAAAATAATACGTCCTGGGTCCCACAAGGGTACACTGATATCCATATACATATAAAGACAGGCCCCTGTGTGCACAAGTATATACTGTGCAAAGGTTATGTAGTGCACGGTCTTTTTGAGAATTCCTGACCAAATCTTGTTCCCGGGACTATACTCTTTCAGGTTCAAGTGCTGACGAGACATTTACTTCACAATCTCTTGGTATGGGACCCGTAAGTAGGTCACGGCACTAGGCGAGACCTTAGTACTCCCGCTTACAAACAACGTACACTTATAGTCTGTTTGCAGTGAATTGCACTTTAAACAAAAATGTAAATCGAATAAAGTGAAATTAAGATTGCGAATCCTCATAATTCAACCTTGCCAATTGAACATTTAAATCTTAGATTTTTATTCAGCTTATGAAAAAAGTTGTTTAACAAACGATCATAGTTTCAAATCGCTTGTATTGGTTTGTAATACAAGGGGGTAAGCGCAGTAGTTGGAACAGTGGAACAAATGCACGTGCGGTTCGTGATGAGCGTTAACTTAGACCAACCCTACTTGATATCGGTGTTTCATTTTATGTGCATACCCCTTGTCATACAAACCAATAATACCGATTTGAAACTATGATCGTTTGTTAAACAACTTTCATCCCAAGTTGAATAAAATTCTGGGATTTAAATTTTCAAATGGCAAGGACAAATTATGAGGATTCGCAATCTTAATTTCACTTCATTTGATTTATTTGTTTTGTTTAAAGTGAAATTCATAGGTACGTTTTCACCGCAAACAGACTATAGTCCGGTCTAGTCAAGTCATATTAGGCGGTCGCGCGATTTCGAACCAGAACTGGGCCTAGATTTTCGAAGCTCTCTTAGCGCTAAGATAGTCGTAATGTTAACGTATTACACTTACGACTATCTTAACGCTAAGAGAGCTTTGAAAATCTAGGCCCTGGTTCTTAAGTATACGCTTGTCGCCGGAACTCTGATACCGGAAGAAAGCTGGGGCTCATCTCGCATATCGCAAGTTGGTGCGCACAAAGGGTACCGGGAGTATCGCCTCGCGAGACTTACAGACCCCATTGGATATGTGTTTTACACGGGTGAACTTTCAATAGATGAATTTGTATGATAATAAGCCGGGGCGGGAAGCAAGATCGTTTTCTTTTTCAACAATAAGAAGACAATAGGGCCTGGGAAAGATTTCCGCCCGTAACCGTAACCCCCGCTTGAAATGTATTCTATTTATTATGATTATTTCAAGGGGTTAGGGTTTAGGTTTATCGTTTAGATTTAGCATTATGTTAGGTTTAGGGTTAGGGTGGGCTTCTTAGTATTCTTATTATAAATCTTAGGCATAGAATGCTAAAAAAAATCTCGGGGCTTACGGGCGGAACTCTTACCAGGGCGGGTAAGTAGGTCACGGCACTTCACGTTAGTACTTCCGGTGACAAACAACGTTTCATACCTTTTCGAATGGACTCATGGTTGTCAGTTGACAGTAAGGAACCGATAATCCTTGCAGGAATAACAAATGTCCGATCTAACCATCCCCAAATCAGCCAACATTACGACTGGCAACACCTTTGACATCCAAACACGGTTGTACTCTGGCAGGCCATATGAAGATAGTTGCAATCAGAAAATGGTGAAATCTGTTTCTGATAATGAAGATGCATTATTATACAGAAAATGTTTGACATGTCCATGGGTGTTTGTGAATCTACCAGTTGAAGTAACTGTGGAGTTGAGGCCATGTCCACTCAGGTGAGGTGAGGTGAGGTGAAATTGGGTTTAACTTCGTACTTGAGAATATCTCGCTCACATGACGACGTGCATGCGTCTGAATGTGTATGTGCGGCTGCTTGTACTAGCCCAGACTGAAGCTGGTTTTATAGTGCTAGCCCACTGAGATACCATTCCGCAGTGAAGCATGAATACCCCACTCAGACACATTATACTGACTCCGAACCGACCAGTCCTTGTTGTACCCATTAATGCCGAGCTCCAGGCAGGGACCAACAAGTGCCATATTTTAACGTCTTCTGGTATGACGCGGTCGGGGATCGAACCCGCGACCATCCGCTCT
Source organism: Haliotis rubra (assembly GCF_003918875.1). Classification (NCBI taxonomy): domain Eukaryota; kingdom Metazoa; phylum Mollusca; class Gastropoda; order Lepetellida; family Haliotidae; genus Haliotis; species Haliotis rubra. The sequence continues at coordinate 306,264 of NW_025767346.1, read as the reverse complement.
CAGGGCGGACGCTCTACCCACTACACCATGGACCATGTCCACTGAGATCCACAACTTTGAGTGAGTTTAGTTTGCTATATGACAGCAATCTGTAAATAATCGAGTCTGGACCAGGCAATCCAGTGATCAACAGCATAACATCGATCTACGCAATAGGGATACGATGACATGTGTCAACCAAGTCAGCGAGCCTGACCACCAACACAAGGGATCAGTAACTGAAATGTCCGAGACTGGTGTTATGAAATGGTAGATAATATATCATGCTTGTGGCAGACATCTCACTCGAGATAGCATAAATGTCTGGACGGAGGAAAGATAAATGTTTGTCACGCTAAATGACCCCGCGCCTCTGAAGTTTTAACACGTGGTTCATATCTGTTATTTGTTGACTGGACATAGACTAACGTGTGGTATAATTTTGATAGAAACAAATAAACCCATTTCAATTGATAAGGAGCCCAGTGAGATGGGAATTTCAGCCATGGCAGTTACATATGTTTACTATATAACTCGACCCCTAAAGCGAGTTAGTTTTCTTGCAGATAACAGACACTGAACCTTGGGAAATTTGGACTTGCTTTATTTGTGGAGGGCAGGCAGTAGGGAAAAGAATGTGGTTCATGGAGTGTGAGACTGGACATAACCCCGCCCCTGGCAGTTTTTCCTAATCATTGACCGTTGTGTAGCTTATCAACAGTCTCCAAGGTCAATAGTTCAGCTGACCTTATGTCAAATCGAGGGCACGATATATACGATGGAGGCTTTGGTTCTAGCACTATTTGTAAACCATGTCCAGTTATTGCATTATCCATAACCGCCCGTCACCAGCATGCCTATACAACTGTATGCCATCACTACACTGACGTCATTGATCTGCGTGACTGTAGCATGTCAACTGCCGACGTCATTGTCATGTCAACTCTAACGTCAGTGTCCTGCATGACAATATTATGTCAACAATGACGCCATTGTCAAGTATGACAATACTAGTACTATGTCAAGAACAGTGACGCCATTGTCAGGTATGACAATACTATGTCAAGAACAGTGACGCCATTGTCAAGTATGACAATACTGTGTCAAGAACAGTGACGCCATTGTCAAGTATGACAATACTATGTCAAGAACAGTGACGCCATTGTCAGGTATGACAATACTATGTCAAGAACAGTGACGCCATTGTCAAGTATGACAATACTATGTCAAGAACAGTGACGTCATTGTGCTGCATGACAATACTGTCAACACTGCGTTATTGTCAAGCATTTCAATACCATGCCAGCAACAATGACGTCATTGTGCTGCTTGACAATACTGTCAACACTGCGTTATTGTCAAGCATTTCAATACCATGTCAACAACAATGACGGCTTTGTCAAGCACGACAGTACCATGTCATACTCGTGGATTCAGCCTAATACTTTCCCTTTCTCTATGACCTACGATCGAACTTTCTTCGTCAAGTTATGAGAAGGTCGCTTATTGCGTTACGTAGTGAAACATTGTTTAGAGCGGCCTTGAACCCAATCCCCTCACTCACAGAAAGGACCATAGATCCGATGCTTGAAGGTAATGTAACCAGTCGAACGTGCAGTCTTCAACAGATTCGGGGACACCAGGTGTCTTTACAGTTTCATTTAGTTCCGGGTTCGAGTTTTATTCTATTCTTATCAGAAAGAGACCTCGAGAGTCCAGTAGATGTTAAGTGAATTCGTTGTATAATTAGATTCTTTCATAAAAATGGTAGGCGAATGGATCCAGGCTATTTGTCTGGGATGTAGAATTTAAAATTTACCCTTGATAATCGGGTCCCTTGTTAAGCGGGTTATAATTGACCTTCAGTAACCCATGCTTGCCGAAAGAGGCGACTAACGGGTGGTCAGGCTCGCTGACTTGGTTGACACGTGTCATTGTATCTCAATTGCGTAGATCGATGCTCATGATATTGATCACTGGATTGTCTGGTCCAGACTCGATTATTTACAGACCACCGCCATATTTCAGAAATATTGCTGAGTGCGGCGTAAAACAACAAATCAACCACCCAACCTTGAGATACACGTGAATGATATGTATAGTTTGGCATGAAATGCATGTGGACCCGGTTTTTTGTAAATATCTCTTCATCCAGTGACCCGATCGATCTCAAACTGTGCAAGTGGATGTTTTGTCAGAAAACCTAATCACATTGTAAATCACCGATTTTATGCATTTGTATTAAAGAATCTGTCTATGTAACTGTCAACAAAATAAACAGCAGAACGCAGAAGGCTTGCAGAGGGAGGGAGCCAATGACCTGTAACAGCGGTAGTGTTGGGTCATAAAGGTAAATGCACGTGCAGTTCATGATAGCTACCTGTGCACTGCACAGTGATAGACCGTTTGGATCATTCACATTGACTACTTCTAGCTGTCATCATGAAAGCTTATTCAGATGACGCTAAACGTTTAATTAGCAATGTGTTAAACGTACAACCTTTGCTCTTGGCATGAAAAAGAACATCGTGCTAACAATTGTGAAAAATAAACCAACAACCAATAAACAAAACCTTGTACAAAAAGGTAGGCATCCAAAGTTAAATTCTTTTGACATCAGGGTCATCAGCATAGCTGACCTACATTGACGAACGTTGACCTTTATGACCCAACACTGCCGCTGTTACAGGTCATTGGCTCCCTCCCTCTGCAAGCCTTCTGCGTTCTGCTGTTTATTTTGATGGCAGTTACATAGACAGATTCTTTAATACAAATGCATAAAATCGGTGATTTACAATGTGATTAGGTTGTCTGACAAAACATCCACTTGCACAGTTTGAGATCGATTGGATGAAGAGATATTTACAAAAGACCGGGTCCACATGCATTTCATGCCAAACTATAGGAGATTATCTCAAAGGACATGACGTTTCAACAACCGGATCTGTGCTGAATAAATAAATTATTCGAAAGATGCATTCACTGTTCTTTATTCAGACTACTGAAGATTTAATGACACATGATAATATCGATTGCTGTACACGAAGCCTTTACAGTTAACAACCTCATTATTCTGGACACATTCAGAGCGATTGCTGTTAAAAACGCCTGCATACAAACTATATTACACAAGTTACTCCGGCCTTTCATATCTCTGGGAGATTTCACTTGGGAATGACTTGTCTAGATTAGTGAGGGTTCACTGTTCACATAATTTATTGCGCACGTATATATAGTAGGTGTGAACTGGACAATATAAACTGAAGAAATAAGGTGTACACCCACTGTGCCCACTTATCTTAAAACAACAAAATGCAGTCACCCGTAGAACAACAGCGGAATTAGTTATAGTCTGTTTCAAGTCTGGTGACACCATGACCACAAGTCTGAAAACATTGGTGAGCACATTCAGAACAAATTGGTGAACACTAATTAATGTCCCAGTCATGTATTTATATGATAAAACGAACCCCCCACTTCATCTTTCATCATCATGGCTAATTAACTTCCTGCATTCAGCACCTGACAAGAACTTCATGCTATTTTCCACACCAGACAACCTCCGCCATCAAGCTGCTGCAGACACCCTGTATTGTGATGGGACATATAAGTTGGTGATGTTATTGATGTTACTCATACCAATGTTTCATAAGATGCTTATCACTTGTATGTTAATAAATTATTATTTCAAACTCATTACACTTACGTCTTTATGTTAATGCCAGTTACATACGAGTTTATAAATTAAGTAAGTCTTTTAGCATGTAGTTTATGACTGAAGAGTTAAGTAGGCTATACTATATATCCAGTGCCCACTATCCTGATACAGACTATACCCTAATCCCTCTTGTTTTAACACTGCCCATTTGCAAAAGTTGGCACAGTGGGAGTAAACCAGAAATAATACAATCATGTCATGTAGAAGTGTCATAAAATAATAACGGAAGTATAGTAAAAATACAATAGAGGTCTACAGCATACCAAAAAACAATACTTATACTGAATGCTTTAAGTTCAGGCTGTAACACAATACTCAACATGGATTGAAAGCAGTGAGTGAGTGAGTTTAATTGTACGCCGCTTGTAGCAATATTCCAGCAATATCACGTCGGGGGACACCAGAAATGGGCTTCAAACATTGTACCCATGTGGGCAATCGAACCCGGGTCCTCGGCGTGACGGGCGAACGCTTTAACCACCAGGCTACCCCAATGACCAGAAGTAATTTTAAAAGCTGGTTGTCTACATATTGATGTCCTTATGATCCACACTGATCCACGGAAGATGCCGCCATCCACCGTTTGAATCGGTCGCGGATATTTCTTGGTGTCATTCTATTTCTTCTTTGCTGAAGAAAAGCCACATTGTATTTACTTGTGACATCCTAACCATTGTTCTGGTATACACTCGTATACTAGTATACGGCGTAGCCTTATGGGTTTAGCGTTCGCTCGCTGGTCTGAGTTCAATTTCCTACGTGGGACATCAATTTCAGGTTTGCCCCATGGTGCTACAGCGTTCCTGTTGCTAATGCGGCTTAAAACCATACACATTCACTCACTCTTCCAGAAATACCAATGTATAATGAAAGACGTTAAATTTGATTATGACGTTTATGTTATTTAATACATTGAGCCATGTCCGTGACGTGAAAGAATCCCAAGCTATCAGTTTCGTCTAAAGATATTTATGGTGAAAAGCGTCGACGCTACTCTTATGACAATCAGTATCAAAAGTGCAAGATAGAACGTGAAACCAGCCCAGACATCCGAGTCGCTCACGGCCTTGCATATGTCGGTCATCCCGGCCTGGGCGTGGGGTGTCTTCCGGTCAGACATAAACTGACAAGCGACCTTCACCTTGTTGACGTCCACCTGCGGCTTCAAAAGGAGGGACAGGAAAAACGCCACAAAGATCGCCTCGATTGTTATCAACAGAACCGAAACACCAGTCTCTCCAAAATTTTCAACGATGCCCATTTTGCTCCCTTTGACTTCAGTCCCGCCTTTCTGTGCGGGCGTTTGCGTCGGGGTCGCAGCTTCCTGTACTGGAATTGTTTCAGGTGCGATTCCTTGAGAGTAGGTCTCACCCTTGTTCAGCACTTGCATCACTGGGTCACTGACCTGGGTGAAGAATTTCAGCACGGGAAGGTCAAGGTCAGGGATGACGGTCTCTATGCGCGTGTTGTCTTTGTCTGTGTCATCGCAGTAGTTAGAGCAGCGGAGGAACCGGTGTTTGGATCCCCCAAGACCCAATGCCTTGATGAACTTACTCTCTCGCTCGGCATAGTCTTCGTGCCCGATGACGTCAATATTGGCAGATTTTCCCTCCAGTTTTTTAAACTCTTCCTGTGGGATCACCTTGTCATATTTCGTCATGACGCCGAACAAAGGAATTGCTGAAAGAAAAAATGTCGTATTGATTAGTGAATGAGAGATGTTGTTTCAATATCAGAGTATTTTAATCATATCATGGAGTATCTTCTCCATTCGGGGACGGTGGGGTTGCCTAGTGGTTAAAGCGTTTGGTCGTGACGCCGAAGACCCGGGTTCGATTTCCCACGTGGGAGGCCCTTTTTTTTATCTCCCCTCCGTTGTGTTGCCGGAATATTGCTAAATGTGCGTAAAACCATATTCACTCATTCAGTGCTCCATTTGGGATGACAGTCGAAGTGATGAAGGCATTTGCTATTAGCCGCCTTCTCGAAACTTATTTATTGGTATGATACTGAAACATATTCCCCCAAAGGTCCCTTGAAACACAATTAAGGCAAATCTGGAGCATTGAGTAAGTGAAGCAAGTCTTTACCGTGATACCCGTGAAGATCCGGGTTAGAATTTATCTTCAGTAACCCATTCTGATCGTAAGAGACGACTAACGGGACCGGGTGGTAAGGCTCGCTGACTTGAATGACAAATGTCAACGTATCGGCGTAGACCGATGCTCCTGCTGTTGATCACTGGATTGTCTGGTCCAGACTCGATTATTTACAGACCGCCGCCATATAGCTGGAATATTGCTGAGTGCGGCGTTAAACAACAAACTAATCGTACTACCATCAATGACGTACTGTGACCAATTCTGCCTGGATCCCTTTTAAAACTACTGCTCACTTCTTTTCTTGTCATAGATGCCCGACGGTCTGGCTGCCTGAATCACACACGAGATGAGGTTCTCTGGGAAGTCCTGGGTGGCTGAGGACAGGAAGATGACCCGGTCAACCTTCAGCTTCTCATTGTTTTGGTTGTATTTTGACCGGAGTCCCTCCAATCCACAGTCGTTGTAGTACCTCTCCGCTTCCGCTAGTGATTCGCCCACCGGAAGTCGACCGTAGAACACAATGCGAAGTAGTTCCACAAACTTATCACTCGCCTCGTCGTGGAATCCAGCGACATCGATGAGTGTTGGCAACAGATCATCCGGGTACTTTTGGGCATTGCAGCACTTTTCATAGCTAGCAAACGAAACACGTTTCACGTTACCATGCCAAGGAAGTTTGACATCGACATTATTAGTTTTAGGATTCGAACATTTCCCAGGTAATATGTAAATGTTTATTCGAGTTTGGTAGATATGACACACGTGTCAGAGCAATTTTATGGAAACCATTAATGCTTAATCCACCCGTGAAAGTCCGGGTTAACACTATGACTGGAATATTCACAACCCATGAAACCCGGGTTAGAATTGATCTTCAGTAATGTAGACTATAGTGAGTGGGTATTGTTTTACACCGCTTTTAGCAATATACCATCAACATGACGCTGCGGGACACCAGAAATAGGTTTCACACATTGTACCCAATTCGGGAATCGAACCCGGGTCTTTGGCATGACGATCGAACTGGACTACCCTAACGACCCCTCAGATAATGAAATGGAGTGAAACAATAACAGGTGTCCAATGGGCCTTCTGTGCACGTGTTTGTGAGAACCACCCAATTTCTTATCTTTGCGCCAAGAGAAACTATCTCCTAGGCACTATGTCAGGTTTAAAATGGCACCGTTTCTGCAGTGACTGCGACGAACGACGAAGTATCAACAAAGCCATGCAATAGTGGCGTGTAATTAGGGAATCTAGGCTTTTGACCAACTATCATTGAACCCTGGCGGGCAAAAGGGGGCAAACCTCTTCACTCGAGCTTTAAAATACCCGTAGGTTTATTTTTGACAGTGTGGCCCAACAATGGCAGCTGTGATGCTTCGGATAATTCGACTTATGTGCTTCGAGTTCTAGTTGCTGAAGACTCAGTACGACTTCCTACAAAGGTACAACGTGTAAACCTATATATTTACTGGTTCCCCGCCGTGAATTTGATGGGTTTTTATTAAAAGCGACGTAAACTCACTCGAGTTCAAGAGGCTTCACCATGCATCCTACCTTGTAGTGAATACCGTGATCTGATCTCCTGCTTTGTCGTGGGACCCTGAGTAGCTGTGTTCCCGCCAGCAGACACCATCAAACGCTGCTCCGACGGTGTTGATGAACGCCGACTTGCCAACTCCAGCAGGCCCTGGAGAAAGAGACACAAAGTGAGTGAGTAAGTGAGTTTGGTTTTGTTGTTGTTGTGGCTGCACTCAGCAATATTCCAGCTACATGGCGGCGGATTGTAAATAATCGAGTCTTGACCAAACAACCCAGTGATCAACAGCATGAGCATTGATCTACGCAATTGGGATACGATGACATGTGTCATCCAGGCCAGCGAGCCTAACCACCCGTTAGTCGCCTCTTACGACAAGCATGGGTTGATGAAGACCAGTTCTAACCCGGACCTTCACGGGTTGTGAGTTGGGTTATATAGTGTTAAGTGTTAGGTCACTTCGTGTACACAAACGGAGTGAGTGTGTTAGGTTTTAGGCCGCTTTTATTCCAACAACATCACAGCAATCGACACCAGAAGTTGGTTTCACACATTGTATCCACGTGGGGAATCGAACCCGGGTATTCGGCGTGAAGAACGAACGCCTTAACCACCGGGCTACCCATCGACTTCCCATAAAGGAAGCAATGGAGTATTACCCAAAGAATTGGATCTAGGATTCTGTAACGTCTAAGGGAAGCGACTCTACAACTCCGCGTTTCTTGTCATGAAGGACAGGATTTATATCAATACAGATTTGGTGAGTATAGTTTTACGCCGACGTTGGCAAAATTCGAGCAATATCATGGCGGGTGACACCAGAAATAGGTTTCACACATTGTACCCATGTGTGGAATCCAACCCGGACTTTGGCGTGACAAGCGAACGCTGTAACCACTGAGCTACCCCACCGCCAAAATCAATACTGACCTATAACTACAACATTGAGAGGCTTGGTGATGCCGTCATCCTTTCCACAATGTTTCCGTATCCTCCTGATGAGGCTCAATCTCTTCTGGTTTTTCTGGAAGTCTGGCGTCCAGTCCCCTTCCTGGATGTCCGTCTCGGCGTCCGAGTCTTGGCTCAAGACGGAGAAGGATTCGCGATCAATGTCATCCATTTGGAATTCTGAAATATACATTGAAAGTTCCTGCTACACTTATTGTACGTCCTTCATTCACGTCACTGTCTTTTGAAACAATAATTTTGTCTTCATTTATTTTATGTAATTTACTTATTTCGATACGGGTTCAAATAATGATTTGCATTTACCTATATATAGTATTATTTACACTACATAACAAAATATCATCGACAAGGGAAAAATCATAACAAGGTTAAAAAAAGCGTAGATATACATGACACTGTTTTTCAGGTTTTACATTTTGGGCGTATTGTTAGGTCGAGGGGGCAGTAGGGTAGCCTAGTGGTTAAAGCGTTCGCTCGTCATGCCAATGGCCCGGTTCGATTTCCCACATGGGTTCAATGTGTGAATCCAATTTCTGGTGTGCCCCGCCGTGATATTGTTAGGTTATTGTAAATGGGGCGTAAAACCAATTCACTCGTCACACGTCATAGGACGAGACTGACTGAGTTTAGTTTTACGCCGCTTTTAGCAATATTCCAGCAACATCACGGCGGGGGACACCAGAAATGGGCTTCACACATTGTACCCATGTGGGGATTCGAACCCGGGTCTTCGGCGTGACGAGCCAACGCTTTAACCACTAGGCTACCCCACCGCCCCCATAGGACGAGAATTGTAAACAACTTGGGCTAAACGACCTATATCTATGGAATATTGCTGAGTGTGATCTTAATAAACAAACAAACAAACAATTATAAACACCAGGAGCATGTTTGGCATTTTTCGGTTTGTGTTTTGAGTAATCAGGTACTTGAACCAAATCCTGTCAACTGTGGCTTCACTATAGCTAAATTCTATGTAAATTAGATGTAATTAAGATTGAACCTATATTTAATGTTGTTAAAAGTGAATCTGATACTCAATTGAAAGTAAGGACAATGGTAACTGGAAAGATAAAGACTTTATCATTAGTGAGGTGAGGTGAGGTGAGGTGAAATTGGGTTTTACGTCGTGCTTGAGAATATTTCGCTCATATGACGACGTGCATGCATGTGTATGTGCATGTGCGGCTGCTTGTACTAGCCTAGACTTAAGCTGGTTTTATAGTGCTAGCCCACTGAGATACCATGAAGCATAAATACCGACTCCGAGCCGACCAGTCCTTGTTGTACGCATTAATGCCGAGCGCCAGGCAGGGACAAACAAGTACCATATTTTAACGTCTTTTAGGTATGACGCGGTCAAGGATCGAACCCGCGATCTTCCACTCTCCGGGCGGACGCTCTAACCACTACACCACGGAGGCGGTCTTTATCATTAGTATACTATAGATAGCCTTGACTAGTATGCCTTAACCGCGTGGCAATGTTTGGTGAAAAATATAATTATGGTTAAAGCAATGTAAACAAATGGCGAGAAAAAGAATTATAATAAATACTCTACATTACTTTAGCAATAATGGAGTGCTAAATCAACAGAGTGTCGTAACAAATGTATTATTATTAAACCTTAGAAAACAAACTACGCAGCGAGTTTCAGTAAACCGAACAGGAACGGGAACTTCTGGCGTAAATCCAAACCTATATGTGTGTAGTCTGAGTAATATACGTAGAAAACAGTGTCAACATATCTCGAATGACTTTCAGCTTTACGGTGAGAATCTCCAGACTGTGAATTCATTGTGATTACGTTCGTTTGCCAGATAACATTTACTACTCGCTTGTTGAAGATAGCACTGTTTATTAAAAAGTTGTTTTTATGTACAGAGGGCGCTGGGGGTAGTCTAGTGGTTAAAGAGTTCGCTCGTCACGCCGAATACCCGGGTTCGATTCCCCACATGAGTGCAATGCGTGAAGCCCATTTCTGGTGTCCCTCATACCTAGGGATATTGCACGAATATTACTGGAAGCGGCGTAAAACTAAACTCACTCACTCTAATGTACATCCCGAACTAGATATTACTACACATTACGTCACAGTGATGATTTTACTCTGTATCACTGCCATGGATTGATTTGCATATCATGTGACCAGACCTTTCTCGGAAATCACGGATTAGCCAATAGTAAGGCTTTCAGTGTTTACCATGATCGCAGCTGCATTAACTGCGACACTGAGCTCGAGGTGCGAGACGATATATGTCATTCAGACAGTCTCTACTGTCCAGATGTAGACATCACTCATGATCTGACGTGGCAAATCTCCTATACAATAGGGTATTGGGTTATAGTCTGTTTCGGAATTTTATAGTCTAGCCAGGCAGAAATATTACATGAGTGAGTGAAGTCTTGTTACGCCGCTTTTAGCTGTTTTCCAACAATACCACGGCGGGGAACACCAGAAATGGGTTTCAAACATTGTACCCCTGTCGGGAATCGTAGTGGTTAGAGCGTCTGCCCGGAGAGCGGAAGGTCGCGGGTTCGATCCCCGACCGCGTCATACCAAAAGACGTTAAAATATGGTACTTGTTGGTCCCTGCTTGGCGCATTAATGGGTACAACAAGGACTGGTCGGTTCGGAGTCAGTATAATGTGTCTGAGTGGGGTATTCATGCTTCACTGCGGCATGGTATCTCAGTGGGCTAGCACTATAAAATCAGCTTAAGTCTGGGCTAGTGCAAGCAGCCGCACATACACATACACACGCATGCACGTCGTCATATGAGCGAAATATTCTCAAGCACGACGTAAAACCCAATTTCACCTCACCTCACAATAGTAGTGACGTCACATACTTCCGACCAGGTTCAAAACAACGCAGCTAAGTGAAGAAAACGATTATTTTGAAATATACACATATTCCGACGGTCCTTCATATACAGTCTGTTCAGCTAAACTATTTATGAACCTTGACTAAGCTCAACTATTCCCGGTCGCTATGGTTACAATGGCCTCGGGGGGCTAACGAAAGGGTTGTGAACTAAAGACTAAACCTAAAATGATGCTACGTTTATGGTCTACTTGACAACCGCGAAAAGCATTCAGTGACTCAAATCGCTAACATTTCAGCAAAAATATATATTTCAGCCCCATGATGTTCAGATTATTTGGGTCCACATTAAAAACAAAGGTTGTTGTTTTCGAGGTTCCGATTCGTCATCGTCATTGGCATTGTCACGAGTGTTATTATCATCATTTGAGTGAGTGAGTTAAGTTCTACGCTGCTTTTAGCAATATTCCAACAATGTCACGGCGGGGGGACACCGGAAATGGGCTTCACGCATTGTCCACATGTGGAGAATCGAACCCGGGTCTTCGGAGTGACGAACGAACGTTTTAACCACTATACCTCATTTCTGTGGAACTGGTAATAATGTGTCAGACTGTGCTAATAAATAAATAAATAAATGAATGAATGAATGAATGAATGAGAATGAATGAATGAATGAATGAATGAATAGATAAATAAATAAATAAATAAATAAATAAATAAATGAATGAGAATAAATAAATAAATAAATAATGTGTGAAGCCCATTTCTGGTGTCGCCGGCCGTGATATTGCTGGAGTATTGCTAAAAGCGGCGCAAAACCATACTTGCTCGCTCAGACTGAAACACAAAACTGTTGTATCAAGGGTCACCCTGTCACAGTCTGAAGACTGTCATGCTCAATCGCATTCCTGGCTGTGACTTGTTAACATATTCAGGCCAAGAAATTGAGACTGGCATGTTATAATACACGCTACAGCCCTATGAAATCATGTCAGTATGTGTAGAATGTGTACAATACATAAATCTGCTTACACCTACCTCAAGTCCAGCCTTCTCAGCCCCTCCGAGACAAATATGTCGTGTTGTTGTGGCGAGGCCCTCTTATCCTTACGCCGAGCTCAACTTTACGTGTGGTTATTTTTAACAACATATTCCTCCGCCACGGTTGCCGACAACAGTTCGTTCGATCGATACGGATTCAACAATATATGTTCATCATGTCAGCATGATATTGTAACGTATGACACTCATTTTATATGCAAGCGGTATGCTGTTGGTTAAAATCGCATGTTAACAACAAAGAGATACGATGCATTAAGGACTATTTATTTACGCGTTGGGATTGATATGTGAGGCGGATTTCGGGGAATCCCCAGGATCCCAGACTGCCTCTACAGCAGGCGTGTCGTTTGTTTCTTGGAAGCGATGTTTAGGTCAGGTTGACCTTTGAGACTGGTTTATGTTATTGCGCAGTGAGTAAACAGAACGTGGAGACACAAATACATTGTCCTCTCGCCCTGGAAATCTAACTAACGACTGAGCGGGGATGTATTGAAGTGGACCCGATCAAGCATTACGTATATATTTCTTCAGGGAGAAGGCGAAATAGTTCCGTGAGCAGTCCATGTCACTTGGAGAGGGCGAGAAGCAGGTGGTTGGACATTGGTCATTGCCTGGGTGGAACAATATTCATGTTAAACAGAGTGAATAACAACTATCAGCATATGAAGTGCACTCCGAATGACGACTTGTCGCCAGCTCTTACAACCACGTCTATTCCACGCTTGAATGGCGTCTAGGGACCAGGACAACTCGTCACTGATGACAGGCGAAGTAAGTTCGGGACATGAATCAACCCTAACTGGAGGTCTGGCTGGAAATGAAAGGGAGACAAACGTTGTCGGGCATAAATATACATCGGGCGGTAACGCAACGGCCGATTTGAAAGAGACAGGGTTACGAGAAGACAAAACGACGAGCAAGTGTATCTGTGAGGAGAGGACAGAAGCAAACGCGTCCTCTGGCGCAGAGCCTTCCATTACTGAAGGGTCAGTAACACACGCAAAGCCAGATCCGGCACGGCCTCCTGTGGCACAGACACACGGAGGCAAGGGATCACAAATACACGCAGAGCAAGATACGACAACGCTTGACAGAGAGACCACAGTGACCAACGGCGATCCTGTGGCACATACACACGGAGGCAAGGGATCACAAATACAGGCAGAGCAAGATTCGACAACGCTTGACAGAGAGACCACAGTGACCAACAGAGAAACTTCAGCAGATACCCCCGGCACTAAGGGATCACAAACACACGCAAAGCCAGATTGGGCACCGCCTGACAGAGAGACTACAGTGACCAAGAGAGATCCTGCGGCTGATATCCCCGGAACTGACGCGCTACAAGCTAACCACCAGCCAAAGTTCCAACGTGTTTTACAGGATCCCTTATTTTTCATATGTGCAATGTCTACAGCCACGTAAGTATCTAGTCTCGTTGTAATCCTTTTTACATCTTTTACAGCGGGGTAGTCTAGTTGGTAAAGCGTTCGCTCGTCACACCGAAGACCCGGGTTGGAGTCCCATTATGGGTACAATGTGTGAAGCCCATTTCTGGTGCCCCCGCCGCGATCCCAGATAGCATTCAGACGTTGGCCCAACGTTGGCAATGGTTTTGCCCACATTGCCAACGTTGGGCCAACGTCCGAATGCTATCTTGGATATTGCAGAATTATAGCTAAAGGCTAAAGTAAACCATATTCACTCACTCTAAATGTTTAGGACAGTAGGGTTGACACATATTGCCTTGGTAAACCAAGTACGTGAACCTGCAGTGCTGACAGTGATCATAACCAGGGCGAGTATAGGATTCGAACCAACGGTCATGGTGTCCAAGGGACGTTACTCTGCTTAACAAACATCATGGCCTTAGACAGAATTTGTTTCCTCACATATTCCCGTAATGTCTCGTCCAGTGCGTAAACTGTATTTCTTTGACGAGACAGATACGACAGATAGATAACACATTTTCTTCGATATATGTGCTGCTTAACTTCTTCTTCTGGCTTCTCCCATTCAAAGAGGGGCGGCGGGGTAGCCCAGTGGTTACAGCGTTCGGTCGTCACGCTGAAGACCCGGGTTCGATTCCCCACATGGGTACAATGTGTGAAGCCCATTTCTGGTATCCCCCGCCATGATATTGCTGGTATATTGCTAAAAGAGGTGTAAAACTAAACTCACCACTCACTCACGCAAAGATTTAGTTTAGAAATTGTTTGTCGGTTTTACATGTTTTTGATTCATTAAATGAGAAGTAAGTTATTCCAAAAAGTCTTACGTATATTATAGCTTAAATGTGGAGTAACATATTGGCAGTTGTTAAGAATCAAGAGAGAATTATTTGAAACATTACAGATGGGACTTGGTGCTTGGCAAGGCTGTATATCAACCCCTTTCTATTTTCATTTCTTACAAATGAATTTTCGTGGCACATGTGTCACTGTGAAACCTGTGTAAATGTCATCCAGGGCCCCGTTCCTCAAAGCGATTGCAGCGCTACGACTGTCGTAAGTCTATGTTAAAGTATGGGAGTTACGATCACCTTAGCGCTACGATCGCTTTGTCGAACGGTGCCCTGTTTGGGCAAATTTCCTTGTCACTATTTGCTGACATTGCTATAGTTTTATCTCTGGTTTACAAGACAAACGAACAGACCAACTTTTCGTTGTGGATCTAGATTGTAAAGGCTTTGATAAGAAAATATATTTAATATCGTAGTATGGGTCAACAGTTTTGAAGAAATTTGGAATGTCTGAAATATGCATTTTTATGCGTGTGAGTGATGATCATATTTTGGACAAATACATGAATAAATGATTTGGTACAACGTCGTGAAATTTCAGGGATCCTATGTTGTGTTGTCTGGCTGACAGTCAAAATAGAGTGACCTCCCCTGGCTCCGGGGGAATCGGTGGGGGCGCGGTGGGCGAGCTGGCTAAAGCGCCAGGCTAGTGATCCAGCGAGCTTGAGGTGACGGGATCGAGCCCACCTGTGACCGGGTGTAAAAACCTTGAAGTCAACTATGTGTGCAGACTCTTTCAGTGTTGCCACAACCCCTAGTGTACAGTACACAACCCTGTGCACTTAGAAGAACCCACGAATCCGTTGGTATATGACCAGATGGTGGCCACATGAATACGTGCAAACACCCAGTTGCGGGTACAGCAACGTGCAGTAAGCTTGGACAAAGTACTGTGACTATGTGTCCCAGTCCACCCAGCTGAGAATGGGTACCTCGTAAGGATGGGAATGTGTGTGTGTGTGTGTATGTATGTATGCATGCATGCATGCATGCATGTATGTATGCATGCATGTCCTACTCTTATACTAACATTGTAAAATTTTGCTAAGTTGGTTTGTTGTTTTACGCCGCACTCAGCAATATTCCGGCTATATTACGACGTCCTCCAAATAATGGTCTGGACCAGATACTCCAGTGATTAACAGCATGAGCGTCGAACTATACAACTGGGATACGATGCTGCGTGTCAACCAGATCAGCTAACCCGATCCGTCTTTTACAACTATCATGGGTTGCTGAAGATCAATTCTAACCCGGACCTTCACCGGTCCACAGATGTACACAAAAAATATATATGTTCACAATTTGTGGTGTGATAATGCTGGAATATTGCTAAAGATGGCATAAAAACTCAATCAATCAATCAAGGCTATTTTGACAGTGGTTCGAACCCCACACTCCCTGATGTCTTTGATTCTCAATGGTGTGTGGCTTCGGGTTTTCCTCGGGCGGTGGGGAAGCCTAGTGGTTAAAGCGTTCGGTCGTCACGCTGAAGACCCGGGTTCGATTCCCCACATGGGTACAATGTGTGAAGCCCATTTCTGGTATCCCCCGCCGTGATATTGCTGGTATATTGCTAAAAGAGGCGTTAAAATATACTCACCACTCACTCACGCAAAGATGCCGAAGACCTGGTTCGATTCTTCATTTGGGTACAACGTGTTGAGCTCATTTCTGGTGTCCCCTGCCGTGATGTTGCTGGAATATTGCTAAAAGCGGCGTAAAATTAAACTCACTCATTCAAGCACTCATTCATTCACTCAATAACTCAAGACACCTTGATGTTAATATAATCCTGTTAAAGAGGCGTAATGACACCGACTTCTTCAATCAACACTTGTTTTTTTAGAGGATTAGCAGGCGGCATTTTGGGAACACTCGGCACCCTGTATTTTGCCCCCGCCTTTGTGAACGTCAGGAACAGCAACGACTACACCTCGTCATCTACCACACTGCATCAGCAGGTGAACACAATGACCACGACACTGGACCAGTGCTTGAAGCAGAATGTCGCAGACAATGAAAAGATTAAGTGGTTAGAGGCCAACATCACGATTATGCGTGATGACATGTACAGCAACTACTCCAACGTTGAACTGAAAAGCTACATCCTCGACGGTCGCATGGAAGAACTCACCAACAAGTTTTTGTCTAAGGGTAGGTACATACATGTATATGTTTTAAATCTTCGCAAGCTATGGTGCACGTCCTGAAAAGAATAACTTGAGTAAAATTAAGAATCGAGAGTTCTTATTTTGTGGTCCATTCTAAAGGTCCAGCTGTTTTACGGTTATACAGAGTTATGTCCCTTAGATGTACCAGAAACCTGTGATCTTGGCTTTGATTGTGCTTCTCGTTTTTTTAGCAGTGCCTGTTTCAAGGAATGGTAAACGTGTCAGACCTTCATCACTTCGCGTTCCCCATCCTTATTGGCTTAAAACGCGATGGGGGGCTGTCGGGTACCTCGGCGGTGGGGTAGCCTAGTGGTTAAAGCGTCCACTCGTCACGCTGAAGACCCGGGTTCGATTCCTCACATTGGTACAATGTGTGAAGCCCATTTTTGGTGTCCGCCGCCTTGATATTACTGGGATACTGATACAAGCGGCGTAAAACTAAACTCGCTCACTCACTGTAAAAGTGTACATTCTGTTCCAGAATGGATTTTCCTCATCTTGTTGATGGGGATACTAGAGATCGCGGCAATGGCTGCTGTGTGGAAGATGTGGACCAGCTTCACTGACGTGCTAGCCACCATGCGGGAGCGCCCAGGGGGAGGGGCAAGGCGAGGCCTCCCCAATGGGGAACCACGCCTTAATAACGACGTCATTCGGGTATGCCTTGTTTGAGACAGAACAGAAAATATACGGCTTTTATAAAGAAGAAGGGCGGCGGGGTAGCCTAGTGGTTAGAGCGTTCGATCGTCACGCCTATGATCTGGGCTCGATTCCCAACATGGGTACAATGTGTGAAGCTTATTGCTAGTGTCCCCCCGCCGTGATATTGCTGGAATATTGCTAAAAGCGGCGTAAAACCATACTCACTCACTATAAAGAAGACCATAACCTGACTTACAAAAGAAAATAAACACCTGACGCTTTGGGAATATTTTCCATTAGAAATGAGAATATTTTGAAACGTGTTTTCTTTGGGATTTACGAATCACAGGCATTGTGAGCCTGTTGCTTAAACATCACGGATATCGTACCCATATGCAGGGTTGCCAGCGCCTCATGTTCCTCGCTAAAGCACGGTCCAAAATAGTTTGGACCCGTGAATGCTCCTTCAGTAACCCATGCTTGTCGTAAGAGGCGTCTAACGTGATCGGGTGGCCAGGCTCGCTGACTTGGTTGACACATGTCATCGGTTCTGCCATTGTGCAGATCGATGTTTATGCTGTTGATCACTGGATTGTCTGGTCCAGACTCGATTATTTACAGACCGCCTCCATATAGCTGTAATATTGGTGAGTGCGACGTAAAACTAAACTCAAAATATTTTGCGCCGTATTTTCTTAAATATTCCCTAAATACTAGTGGTGTACTTTCCTTCATAAGTCAGTTTATAATACAGCCAATATGCTGAAGGACAGAATAAACGCAACGAGATAGGTTTTGGAAACAACGTGAAGGTTGGGGATCCCTAGAAGCCCAGCCCCAAACACCTTAATGTACTGGGAATCCCGAATTGAGGTCCACACGAATTTTAGCCCATGGCGTGCAAACAGTTTTGTGTCAAACGATAGGTAATTGAATTGTAAACTAACTACTCGGTTTCAACGTAATCATCTGTGTCGTGGGTGATGTACGGTTTGACGTAAAAGTTTCAAGGGGAGCAATTCTCAATCATTTGCATTATAATCTTTCTCACTGCTCAATCTGGTTTGGGCGCGATCTAAAGTGACGCGTCCAAATATATTTATATTGGTCATTAATTTGGAGCTGCTAGTAATACGTCTTGGTTCAGGGCGGAAGGGTAGCCTAGTGGTTAATGCGTTCGCTCGCCACGCCAAAGACCTGAGTTCGATTCCCCACGTGGACACGATTTGTGAAGCCCATGTCTGGTGTCCTCCGTCGTTGCAGGGGTATTGCTAAAAACTAAACTCACTCACTCTAATTTTGGTACAGCCCATAACAAAAAGATGTATTTCTAGGGAGACGAGAATATTTTGAACAGCGTTTCACCCCGCCATCTTGAGAACCGTGTTTGTGTGGTCAGCTTCCATTCAGACACCATCAACCAACACCACACCCAAGTCGATGCTGTCCTATCACAGAACGATGCCACCAGACACATTACTGTCACGAAGCACTGCGTCAAAGGGCACGAGCTTATTTTAAGGCTTCCACCTTGTAAAGTCTACTTTCTGTTTGTGGATTTCAACGAGAGGCATGTCATCCTCGAGGACCCCACGAAAGGACTGGGGGATCTCAGGCTTACAACAGTACAAGCTATCCGCAAAATGGGAGGTGAGAACACTGTTGTTGTAATCCACTACAAACATTGTTAGACCAAAATAAATGGTTTCTCATTTGGTAACGAAAACATACGGATGATAAGAGTATGTGAAGGAGTGAGTTAAGTTAGTTACCTATGGGAGACACGATTGTCGTAACGGTAAGGCCCTTCTTAACTACTGGAGCGGTGGGTGTAGTCTAGTGGTTAAAGCGTTCGCGCTGAAGACCCGGGTTCGATTCTCCACATGGTTTTGTGTGCGGCCCATTTCTGGTGTTCCCCGCCGTGATATTGCTGGAATATTGCTATAAGTGACGTAAAAATAAAACTCACGCACTCTGACGATTATGAATTTGAATAGAATATTTATGGTGACTCGTCATTTTGCAGCTGAAAGTTGCTGTGCAGAGTTTTGTCCCTTCCTAATCCCTGGATTTTTTGATTATGTTTCAGGTGATGTCGTAGTAATATATAGCAGAGATGGCGGCTCGAGGTCCCTGCCACCCGGGACTTTATACAACAGCAACTTGACCTCGATCAGGAATCATCCCGAACTCCGTCGCCTTGACAACGACCAACGCATGCTCAGCGTGTTTGAGAAATTCAACCAGTCACAAATTGATCGAATTGTGAAGATCGTAAAAGAACATAGAATATAACAGGTTTTTCTGGTGTCTGTGTGGTCCATAATAAAGGAAGATTGCAAAAACCTTGACTCCAGGAAGTTACGGATCAGGAAAAAGCGAAGACCAGATACTAAGTCCTTCCTAGCTAAGGACCGACCACTAAAGGACCTATCACGTGATAATCGCCGCGGAGGGACCAGTTTGTGTACCTCCCTTGAGATGTAATGAACTATATGTCTTAAAGCACTTGAATTAGAACCTTTCAGTGTATTTAATGGCTGTGAGTGAGCTTTTAATGAGACACACCGACTGTGCAATAATCATCATTATTGGCATTAGATTAAGCGGATTATCCGCTGACTGGTGAATAAAAGACAGCGTTGTCTAACTGGAAAGGGGGCGTAAGCGCTTTTATCGGATAATATGTCCAGATATAACATATAGGTTTATGGGCCGCCGTTTTGAGCAATTTGTCATAATGCTTTTCCGGAGCAGTGGATAGGATAGCAATGTCCAGGGTATTATATTGCCACACTGTTGCAATAATAACCCCGACTCGGTTCCCTAATCTACGTTCCTTCTCAACCCTATTCGGAGCAATGCTATCAAATTACGCACGTGGAGTTATTAGAGATGGTACGTCACTTCCACAACGACGACATTGAAGTCGAATGTACAGGGTATTCATCATTGTAGATTGGAGACATGGTATATTGGATAGTGGAGGTTTGATAATGTATTTATAATTCCTGGGAAGACTGTCGAGAGTGAGTGAGTATGGTTTTACGCCGCTGTTAGCAATATCACGGCGAGCAACACCAGAAATGTACCCGTGTTGGGAATCGAACCCGGGTCTTCAGCGTGGTGACCGAACGCTTTAACCACTGGACTACCCCACCGTTCCTACTGTCCAAAGAGGGATTGAGCCATAACTATCTCTTTATCTACAGGGGCGGTGGGGTAGTCTAGTGGTTAAAGCGTTGGCTCGTCACACCGAAGACCCGGGTTCAAATCCCCACATGGGTACAATGTGTGAAGCCCATTTCTGGTGTTCCCCCCGCCGTGATGTTGCTGGAATATTGCTAAAAGCGGCGTAAAAACCAAACTCAGTCAGTCAGTCTTTATCTACAAATACAGTGGGAATGCGACTATACGCATTAATAATTAATGACTCCTCGTAATTACAAAGAACCCTCTTTGAGCAGCGTCACTCAGATATCTAAGGTTTCCACAGTGATGAGTAGAGTTACGTACCTTCGTTCAGTCATGATCCGCTTATTGTTGGCTTGAATCCACTATATTCCCCGTTATGATCACAAGGGTTGCCGTCTTCCTTGATTTTATCAAAGGGGTCATTTTTTAGATCTCTTCTGCCCCTGTCGCGTTTAAACGAACCCACCCCGTGTGGAAATGTCAGACCGGGCGATATCTCCAGTAGTCTAACGTCACCCTGCATTCTCCATGCGTATTCAACGCCATAAATTAATTTCCGAAATGGTAACGGAGTTGCCTCCCCTTAGTGAAATGTTTACCACAGGAATACAGCTGATCACAGCAGGGACAGTTTTGACTTTGAAACAAATTGTTGATGCTTTGAATTGCTATATAGCTCATATTAAATCGATATTGTATCTCATGCACACGGTGTTTATTGTTTAACGCCGCACACCAATAATCAAACTATGTGGCAGCCATCTGTAAATGCGTAAATAATCAAGTCTGGACCAGACAATCCAGTGATCTACATCGTGAGCATCAATCAACGCCATTTGGATACGATGACATGTGTTAACCAAGTCAGCGAACCTGGCCACCCGATCCCGTTAGTCACTTCTTTCGACAAGCACGGGTTACCGAAGACCAATTCTAACCAGGATCTTCACGGGTTCTGTGTTTTGTATATGACGTCACAGTAGGAAAGTCTCGTGGAATGCTCAACAGAGCTGGCAATTCCATACGGTATTGTGGCAAAATACACACACACATACTATATTTATGTACTGAACATTGGAAACCTCCACCTCTCCTCATACTCCTGGGACCCGTGAAGGTCCCTATTAGAATTGGTCTTCAACAACCTATGCTTGTGTTGTTGTTGTTGTTGTGAGGGGAGAACGGAGGTTGTGGCTCGGTGAGCACAGCTGCTGTTATTGCGGCGGAGTTGCGTCCATTTGGGCTTAAGGCGCCTATGATCGTGGATTAGAATCCAAGATTCTCCAGGACTGTGCTTCCGTTTTGTCAAGTCTGGCTTTCGTTTTGGCACAATTCACATTCTCGCCCAGAGCGGCGTCAATCGTTAATCGACACCTAGGCATCGATTGTGTTATCGATAATATCGTACATTAACTTTTATGGTAGAAAAAAACAATATACAAATTTTGGACTTTATTCATGGTCTGCTTTGAAATTATCCTCTTCAAATTATGTTGCTGTTTGTTAATAATCCATGCAAAAATATGTCACCACTCATCAGTGATGTGAAACATATTCATTTCTTTGAGACAATTTTTGGCATATTTTCTCAAAGTTACTTCTTCGATATTTACCTATATTCGATCGATATATAGTTAACGATTATCGACCTCTGTGATCTATATGAATAGCCTTCGACATGGTTAGGTTGGTTGTGCTCAACATTAGGGCTTCCACGGGTACTCGAGTACTCGAAGACGAGTCGGGTTTAGCTGGACTCGAGTCCATTTTCTAGGACTCGAGGACTCGAAAAGGGGAGATAGCTCGAATTGTTGGGTTACTTTGACAGACTGTCTGCCATGTGCTGAGCATGAGCGGCCGTTAACGTCTAATATTAAGATAAGATATAACTTTATTATCCCGGAGGAAATTCTTATACATCCAAACTGTCTCAAAATGAATATGTACACAATTCACAAAAATATACACAATAATTACATGCACAAAACGAAAGCTATTTACACAATAAAACTGACATGATATAATTCAATTAACCACATAGGTACAGAGGCTGAATAATTCTAGTTGTTATCACATGGTGATAATTCAAAATATTTGTTGCGTTCACGAATATTTAATGGTATGAAAGACTGTCGAGCTCTGTTTGTTTTGAGGGAAGGTAATCGACAGCAGCGTCCAGAAAGCAGTACTTCAAAATGGTGAGATAAAATATGTTAACTATCAAATCTAATTTTAGTTGCCTTTTTGACAATCTGGCGCTCATAGATAAAAGGAATATACTCGAACTTTTGCCGGCAGTATTAACAATTTTGAAAAGTTTGTTTTTGTTGCGATCAGACAGACCCCATACCAACATAGAAAATTGTATGTCAACACACTTTGAATAAAGGTTTGATAAAAACTGTCATTACGGTTTTGTCAATGCCTTGACGATAATAAGGTTCAGAATCAGAAATTAGGCCAGTAACAGTGGCGTCATCTGCGAATTTCACAGTAAACAAGTCATTTAATGACAAGTAACAGGCATTGGTATACAAAACGAAGAGTACGGATGAAAGAACACAGTCCTGTGGAGCTCCAGTAGAGGCTGAGAGGAAAGAAGATTGATAGCCACTGACACTGACATACTGAGTTCTATGTACCATGAATTCTTTAACCCATCTGATAATGTTTTTATTAACACCTAGATTAAATAGTTTACTCCTCACACGGTATGGCTGTATGGTATTAGTTGTTACAAGTCTGCAGATGAGAGTAATTATTATACATCGTTTGAGATTTCACTTCTTAAAATGAT
Source organism: Haliotis rubra (assembly GCF_003918875.1). Classification (NCBI taxonomy): domain Eukaryota; kingdom Metazoa; phylum Mollusca; class Gastropoda; order Lepetellida; family Haliotidae; genus Haliotis; species Haliotis rubra. Next base: position 282,951 of record NW_025767346.1, on the reverse strand, counting down.
TAGGTAACTATCTTAACAGACATGGAGAACGATAAAAAATCAAATGTATGGGCGTGTCTTGATCTGGATAATATTGAAAAGAGAAAAATAACCAAATGCCACCGCCTTATGCAGGCAGTACAACCAGTACGATGAAAAAAGCAACATTTGGCAAGTAAACATCCAAATACTGATTCTGACCAATAGGAAATGTTAATCACACGACGATATGAAATCGAAAAGAAGTAAGTGTTCACTTGTGTGATCGGAACACATGTCATGCCGGTTACGCTATCGTTTGTTTGAAAGGTATGAATTTCGAGTACTCGGGTCCGAGTCGAGTCTCACACCTCGAGTACTCGAGTCCAAGAAAATGGACTCGTTGAAGCCCTACTCAACATCAGCTGAAGCCCTTGGCCCCTCTACACGCAGCCCAGACAGAGATGGGACTTCTTCCAGGAAGCGCTGCCATGTCGAACCCAACAAGAGTTTTTCAGAGAATGTGTAAGATCCCCAACATGGCAGAATATTGCATTTCCAAGAGTGTCGGAAGGGCTGAATGGCTGTCAGCAAACCCGGGTACCCTCCCATCATCATCGTTGGTACTGTTTTTAGTAGAACGTAGTTGTGGTGATGATGTTTTTTTTCTGGAGTAGCATGTACAATGTGAACTACTCCCCCCCTCTAAACTTTATGTACAAAGTAAGTGACATCCCTGCATATCATGTACAAAATCAATGACCCCCCCACCCCCTTCCAATAATTTTTTAGCATAAGTTTACTATGTACAATATTGCCGACCCCTACTCCCAACCCCCCTCCGTACATACATACAAAATTCATAACCACCCTACCACTCTAGAACAAAATGGGTGCCCCCCCCTTAAAATCGTCATCATTATCATCATCATCATCATCATCATCATCACATCATCACACACACAGCCTTATATTATGAACTTTCCCTAATTGTAGGAGTAATATTAGTTGTAATACTAGTAGTAGAAGTTGTAGTAGAAGTAATAGTTGTAGTAGTAGTAGTAATTGTAGTTAGATATAGTTATAGTAATAGTGGTATTTGTACTAGTGCCAGTGCTAGTACTGCAGGTAGTCAGTAGTAGTAGTAGTAGTAGTAGTTGTTGTAGTAGTAGTAGTAGTTAGATATAGTTATAGTAATAGTGGTATTTGTACTAGTGCCAGTGCTAGTACTGCAGGTAGTCATTAGTAGTAGTAGTAGTAGTAGTAGTAGTAGTTGTAGTAGTAGTGGTTGTAGTAACAGTAGTGAGTAAGTTTAGTTTTACGCCGCACTGAGCAATATTCCAGATATATGGCGGCGGTCTGTAAATAATCGAGGCCGGACCAGACAATCCAGTGATTAACAACATGAGCATCGATCTGCTCAATTGGGAACCGATGACATGTGTCAACCAAGTCAGCGAGCCTGACCACCCGATCCCGTTAGTCGCCTCTTACGACAAGCATGGGTTACAGTAGTAGTTGTGGTAGTAATAGTAGTCGTAGCAGAAGCAGTAGTAGTGAAAGAAGTAGAGGTGGTGGCGTGGTATGGCAACATGTGTAGCTTGTATTGCTCAAATGTGTATTTCTGTATAACCAGTCTTGTCTTGTTATCGGAATATGTTTCCATGCCTATTTCGCAGCTGAAATGATCATTGTTTACTTTCGCTTTCGTTTCCTCTTACATGGGGTGGAGACGCCAGGGCAAATCCACTGCTTTGAATTGATTACAGTGCTCGCTCCAGGGCCCAGAATTCACAAAGTGCTATTGAATGTTAGTTTCGCTTCGTTCCCAATCGAAGATGAATAGTTGTGATTTTTTTTATCCATGCGTAATGGTTTTGTTGTATTGAGCTGACACAGCCAGCTGTGGCCACGTATATTATATGTTATGTATGTCGATAGCATGTAATATGACTAACTGGTTACCCGTGGTTGGGTCCCGTTCAGCGCAGTGAATTTATCGATTTATTTAGTGTCTCTCCGGGCTCGCCGTATTTGATTAGAGGGTAGGCACTTCACAGGTGGTTCTCACAGGTGTGGTCGCATGACTGTGACAGCTGGTTATTTTAGCATATGAATTAGTTTTGACGTAAACCGCATGATCTGTCTTTTGTAACTGGTGACTGAAAACAATAGGGATTTGAAGTCATTGCCTTTCTTCGAATTTCTATCGTTACCATGTCAAAGTCACATTAGGGACCGTTCATAAGTTTTGGTTTTGAGGGGTGTGTGTGTGTGTGTGTGTGGTGGTGGGTGTGATGACTGTTTGTTTTATGGAGAAGCATGTACACTGTGAATGACACACCCTTGCATGTCATGTACAAAATCAATGACGACGCCCCCTAGTACATGTGTAAAAAAATTATGACCCCCCCTGCCCCACCTCCCGAGAACAAAAATGTGTGTCTCCCTTAAACTCACCCCTACCCCCACCCCAGCCATAAATTATGAACGGTCCCTTAGAACCAAATTTCAGATTCTGCACTTTGAATATTTATTCTTTAAAAGTCCAGGAACATTTAACTTACTGTATGATATCTAAGGTTTCATTGTATTTAGGTCAAAGTGAGTGAGTTAGTTCAGTTTTACGCCGCTTTTAGCAATATTCCAGCTATATCACGGCGGGGGACACCATAAATGGGCTTCACATATTGTACCCATGTGGGGAATCGAACCCGGGTCTTCGGCGTGACGAACGAACGCTTTAACTACTACGCTACCCCACCGCCCCTTTAGGTCAAAGACACAGGTGAAGGAAATATCACGACGAGGGGCAACAGAAATCCGCTGCACACCATTGGTACCATGTAGCGAATCGAACCAGGGTTTTGGTGAGACGAGCGAACGCTCTAACCACCAGGCGATCTCACCGCCCTTTATTCGAGACGATGAACGATAGCCACCCTACATCTCTATGTCTACACCGACAATGCCTACGACTTTCTTCACCTTGACTAATATGAATCCACCGGCTCCAGTTATTTCTGTGTGTTATTGTTATTGCCAATAAGGCCTCCGATCGTTATTCCAGCATTACAACTGCCGTTGTATTCTGACCCGACTGCTTCTTGACAGACAGATAGACGGACGGACAGACAGACAGACAGACAGACAGACAGACAGACAGACAGACAGACAATACTTTATTATCTTAAAAGGAATTCGCTTTGGATCACAGAGCTTGACAAAAATGCAAATAAATAACAACATAAAAAATGGAATTACTAAAAACCGTGATGTAAACAAACATGCAAACAGATGCTTGAGGGGCATTTAGAAGTTGGAAGGTATGTACTCGTATAAAGAACACAAAGCATTGGAGAAGAGCTCGGATATGATATCAGCCCTATCTGAACACGTGATCAGATATCCCAGCCATACCGTCAATTGGGAAGACACTGACATTTTGGCCGTCAACATCAGCAATTGGAGAGAAAATCGATGGAGGCTTTCGATGTACATGTTTTCCCATGTTTCCCTAATCACTGTACATGTTTTCCCATGTTCCCCCTAATCAGCGTACGTTTTCCCATGTTTCCCTAATCACTGTACATGTTTTCCCATGTTCCCCCTAATCACTGTACATGCTTTGATGTGTGTTTTCCTATCATTGTTTTCATGTGTGCGTTTTCCTATCATTGTTTTCATAAGTGGCTTCCAATCAATCCTGTCATTATCCTAATAGTATCCTTTTCGTTGTATAAACACTCTGTACATACCAATCTTATCCATTGCACAAACGTACCACTTTATCTCCTTGAACTCTGCACATCTTAATCTGTAATACTATCTCACTGTACATACTATATATTTTTCTCGTAATCATACTCTGCCATTCACCTATATGAAGGGACAAGAGGCAGCCCAGAAACGTTGTGTAAATTCATACCATACGTTGTTATGTGACCGATGTTTCCTACCTCGCATAAACGCTCTATCGATCATGCAACTTAAGCCTATAGTCCGTTTGGCTCAAAATCGGACCGATGAATTGCAATCTAATTTGAAAACTACTAAACATAAAGTACTCAATGAAACACTGATCATAATCAAAACATCAAACCAACGCTGTGATAATTTTTCAGAATTTATGTCCTAAAATAGACACACTGATAAGATATCAATCATAAAAATACCAATATCCCTAACTTATTTTGTCCAGTATATTAACTGAAATGTCTAGAGCTTACCCTCTCGCATCCTCGATAACTCCAGGGTGTACGTTCCGATAACCCTCCACTATATATATCATACTTTTAGGGATCATTTCTATAGTATGCATTGCCATGACTTAAGGTAAAACTGACAGTCTACTATATATATCGGAACCTATACCCTGGAGTTATCGAGGATGACCTTCTCGTGTAATACAATGTTTTGAGCAGTCTGTCATAAACAATTTCCACAAGTTCGGTGTCTATAAACTCGAAATGAATATCAAAGAGCATTCAACGTAAAATAAATACAAACGCCAGAAAGATTACAACGATAGCCATCACGATCCAGCAGGTCTTTTCCCTGGCTAGCTGCCGGTAGGGGTAGGGTTCCTGCTGATGAACTACTTCTATGGCTGGGTCACAGATCTGGGTCATAAGACGAAGTACTGGGACGTCGATGTATGGGTAGCTGGTGAAGATCATGTTGTTGTCGGGGTCGATGGCGCTGCAGTAGTTGATGCATCGGAGGAAGCGTGGCGTGCCATGTAGACCTAAGATATCTTTGAACTTCTCCTCCCTCTGCAGGTAGTCGAGGTCGACATCAGGGTCTACGAGATCAGTCTTTGTCATGATTCCAAATATGGGAATGCCTGTTGGGGAAAAAGTATCCTGTTACATTGAAACTAAATGTGTTTCTTTGCGGGCTGGAACCAACTATGGTTGGATGTGTCATTACTGCTAAATATCGTGTCATTCATACAACATTCAGTGTTTTTCCTAGTACATCCAGCGTCATTCATACAGCACCCAGTGTCATTCCTGCTACATCCAGTTTCATTCCTGCTACATCCAGTTTCATTCATACTACATCTCATACTACGTCCAGTGTCATTCATTCTACACCCAGTGTCATTCCTACTACACCCAGTGTCATTCATACTACATCCAGTGTCATTCATACTACACCCAGTGTCATTCATACTACGTCCAGTGTCATTCATACTACATCCAGTGTCATTCTTGCTACATCCAGTGTCATTCATACTACACCAACTGTCATTCATACTACATCCAGTGTCATTCATACTACACCCAGTGTCATTCCTGCTACATCCAGTGTGATTCATACTACACCCGGTGTGATTCATACTACATCCAGTGTGATTCATGCTATATCCAGTGTGATTCATACTACATCCAGTGTCATTCCTGCTACATCCAGTGTCATTCATACTACACCCAGTGTGATTCATGCTACACCCAGTGTCATTCCTGCTACATCCAGTGTCATTCATACTACTGCCAGTGTCATTCCTGCTACACCAAGTGTCATTCATACTACACCCAGTGTCATTCATACTACACCCAGTGTCATTCATACTACACCCAGTGTCATTCATACTACACCTAGTGTCATTCATACTACACCCAGTGTCATTCATACTACACCCAGTGTCATTCAAAATACACCTAGTGTCATTCATTCTACACACAGTGTCATTCATATTACACCCAGTGTCATTCATACTACACCCAGTGTCATTTATACTACACCCAGTGTCATTCATACTACACCAAGTGTCATTCAAAATACACCTAGTGTCATTCATACTACACCCAGTGTCATTCATACTACACCCAGTGTCATTCATACTACACCCAATGTCATTCATACTACACCCAGTGTCATTCATACTACACCAAGTGTCATTCATACTACACCCAATGTCATTCATACTACACTCAGTGTCATTCAAAATACACCTAGTGTCATTCATACTACACCCAGTGTCATTCATACAACACCCAGTGTCATTCATACTACACCCAGTGTCATTCCTGCTACATCCAGTGTCATTCCTGCTACATCCAGTGTCATTCATACTACATCTCATACTACGTCCAGTGTCATTCATTCTAAACCCAGTGTCATTCATACTACACCCAGTGTCATTCATACTACATCCAGTGTCATTCATACTACACCCAGTGTCATTCATACTACGTCCAGTGTCATTCATACTACATCCAGTGTCATTCTTGCTACATCCAGTGTCATTCATACTACACCCAGTGTCATTCATACTACATCCAGTGTCATTCATACTACACCCAGTGTCATTCATACTACGTCCAGTGTCATTCATACTACATCCAGTGTCATTCTTGCTACATCCAGTGTCATTCATACTACGTCCAGTGTCATTCATACTACATCCAGTGTCATTCTTGCTACATCCAGTGTCATTCATACTAAATCCAGTGTCATTCTTGCTACATCCAGTGTCATTCATACTACACCCAGTGTCATTCCTGCTACATCCAGTGTGATTCATACTACACCCGGTGTCATTCATACTACGTCCAGTGTCATTCATACTACACCAAGTGTCATTCATACTACATCCAGAGTCATTCCTGCTACATTCAGTGTCATTCATACTACACCCGGTGTGATTCATACTACATCTAGTGTGATTAATACTACACCCGGTGTCATTCATACTACATCCAGTGTGATTCATACTACATCCAGTGTCATACCTGCTACAACCAGTGTGATTCATACTACACCCGGTGTGATTCATACTACATCCAGTGTCATTCATACTACATCCAGTGTCATTCATACTACATCCAGGGTCATTCATACTACACCCAGTGTCATTCATACTACGTCCAGTGTCATTCATACTACACCCAGTGTCATTCATACTAACGTCCAGTGTCATTCCTGCTACATCCAGTGTGATTCATACTACACCCGGTGTGATTAATACTACATCCAGTGTCATTCATACTACACCCAGTGCCATTCATACTACACCCAGTGCCATTCATACTACGTCCAGTGTCATTCATACTACACCCAGTGTCATTCATACTACATCCAGTGTCATTCATGCTATATCCAGTGTGATTCATACTACATCCAGTGTCATACCTGCTACAACCAGTGTGATTCATACTACACCCGGTGTGATTCATACTACATCCAGTGTGATTCATACTACATCCAGTGTCATTCATACTACACCCAGTGCCATTCATACTACGTCCAGTGTCATTCATACTACATCCAGTGTCATTCATACTACGTCCAGTGTCATTCATACTACGTCCAGTGTCATTCATACTACATCCAGTGTCATTCATACTACACCTAGTGCCATTCATACTACGTCCAGTGTCATTCATACTACACCCAGTGCCATTCATACTACGTCCAGTGTCATTCATACTACACCCAGTGTCATTCATACTACATCCAGTGTCATTCATGCTATATCCAGTGTGATTCATACTACATCCAGTGTCATACCTGCTACAACCAGTGTGATTCATACTACACCCGGTGTGATTCATACTACATCCAGTGTCATTCATACTACATCCAGTGTCATTCATACTACACCCAGTGCCATTCATACTACGTCCAGTGTCATTCATACTACGTCCAGTGTCATTCATACTACATCCAGTGTCATTCATACTACGTCCAGTGTCATTCATACTACACCCAGTGTCATTCATACTACATCCAGTGTCATTCATGCTATATCCAGTGTGATTCATACTACATCCAGTGTCATACCTGCTACAACCAGTGTGATTCATACTACACCCGGTGTGATTCATACTACATCCAGTGTCATTCATACTACATCCAGTGTCATTCATACTACACCCAGTGCCATTCATACTACGTCCAGTGTCATTCATACTACATCCAGTGTCATTCATACTACGTCCAGTGTCATTCCTGCTACATCCAGTGTGATTCATACTACACCCAGTGTCATTCATACTACGTCCAGTGTCATTCATACTACACCCAGTGTCATTCATACTACGTCCAGTGTCATTCCTGCTACATCCAGTGTGATTCATACTACACCCGGTGTGATTCATACTACATCCAGTGTCATTCATACTACATCCAGTGTCATTCATACTACACCCGGTGTCATTCATACTACATCCAGTGTCATTCATGGTACACCCAGTGTCATTCATACTACGTCCAGTGTCATTCATACTACACCCAGTGTCATTCATACTACGTCCAGTGTCATTCCTGCTACATCCAGTGTGATTCATACTACACCCGGTGTGATTAATACTACATCCAGTGTCATTCATACTACACCCAGTGCCATTCATACTACACCCAGTGCCATTCATACTACGTCCAGTGTCATTCATACTACACCCAGTGTCATTCATACTACATCCAGTGTCATTCATGCTATATCCAGTGTGATTCATACTACATCCAGTGTCATACCTGCTACAACCAGTGTGATTCATACTACACCCGGTGTGATTCATACTACATCCAGTGTCATTCATACTACATCCAGTGTCATTCATACTACACCCAGTGCCATTCATACTACGTCCAGTGTCATTCATACTACATCCAGTGTCATTCATACTACGTCCAGTGTCATTCATACTACGTCCAGTGTCATTCATACTACACCCAGTGTCATTCATACTACATCCAGTGTCATTCATGCTATATCCAGTGTGATTCATACTACATCCAGTGTCATACCTGCTACAACCAGTGTGATTCATACTACACCCGGTGTGATTCATACTACATCCAGTGTCATTCATACTACATCCAGTGTCATTCATACTACACCCAGTGCCATTCATACTACATCCAGTGTCATTCATACTACACCCAGTGCCATTCATACTACGTCCAGTGTCATTCATACTACACCCAGTGTCATTCATACTACATCCAGTGTCATTCATGCTATATCCAGTGTGATTCATACTACATCCAGTGTCATACCTGCTACAACCAGTGTGATTCATACTACACCCGGTGTGATTCATACTACACCCAGTGCCATTCATACTACGTCCAGTGTCATTCATACTACGTCCAGTGTCATTCATACTACATCCAGTGTCATTCATACTACGTCCAGTGTCATTCATACTACACCCAGTGTCATTCATACTACATCCAGTGTCATTCATGCTATATCCAGTGTGATTCATATACTACATCTAGTGTCATACCTGCTACAACCAGTGTGATTCATACTACACCCGGTGTGATTCATACTACATCCAGTGTCATTCATACTACATCCAGTGTCATTCATACTACACCCAGTGCCATTCATACTACGTCCAGTGTCATTCATACTACATCCAGTGTCATTCATACTACGTCCAGTGTCATTCCTGCTACATCCAGTGTGATTCATACTACACCCAGTGTCATTCATACTACGTCCAGTGTCATTCATACTACACCCAGTGTCATTCATACTACGTCCAGTGTCATTCCTGCTACATCCAGTTTCATTCATAGTACACGCAGTGCCATTCATACTACGTCCAGTGTCATTCATACTACATCCAGTGTCATTCATACTACGTCCAGTGTCATTCCTGCTACATCCAGTGTGATTCATACTACACCCAGTGTCATTCATACTACGTCCAGTGTCATTCATACTACACCCAGTGTCATTCATACTACGTCCAGTGTCATTCCTGCTACATCCAGTGTGATTCATACTACACCCGGTGTGATTCATACTACATCCAGTGTGATTCATACTACATCCAGTGTGATTCATACTACATCCAGTGTCATTCATACTACACCCGGTGTGATTCATTCTACATCCAGTGTCATTCATACTACACCCGGTGTCATTCATACTACGTCCAGTGGCATTCCTGCTACATCCAATGTCATTCATACTACACCCAGTGTCATTCATACTACGTCCAGTGTCATTCATACTACACCCAGTGTCATTCATACTACGTCCAGTGTCATTCCTGCTACACCCGGTGTCATTCATACTACATCCAGTGTCATTCATACTACACCCAGTGTCATTCATACTACGTCCAGTGGCATTCCTGCTACATCCAATGTCATTCATACTACACCCAGTGTCATTCATACTACGTCCAGTGTCATTCATACTACACCCAGTGTCATTCATACTACGTCCAGTGTCATTCCTGCTACATCCAGTGTGATTCATACTACACCCGGTGTGATTCATACTACACCCAGTGTCATTCATACTACGTCCAGTGTCATTCATACTACATCCAGTGTGATTCATACTACACCCGGTGTGATTCATACTACATCCAGTGTCATTCATACTACACCCAGTGTCATTCCTGCTACATCCAGTGTGATTCATACTACACCCGGTGTCATTCATACTACACCCGGTGTCATTCATACTACATCCAGTGTCATTCATGGTACATCCAGTGTGATTCATACTACATCCAGTGTCATTCCTGCTACATCCTGTGTGATTCATACTACACCCGGTGTCATTCATACTACATCCAGTGTCATTCATACTACATCCAGGGTCATTCATACTACACCCAGTGTCATTCATACTACGTCCAGTGTCATTCATACTACACCCAGTGTCATTCATACTACGTCCAGTGTCATTCCTGCTACATCCAGTGTGATTCATACTACACCCGGTGTGATTCATACTACATCCAGTGTCATTCATACTCCACCCGGTGTCATTCATACTACATCCAGTGTCATTCATGCTACATCCAGTGTGATTCATACTACATCCAGTGTCATTCCTGCTACATCCAGTGTCATTCATACTACACCCGGTGTCATTCATACTACATCCAGTGTCATTCATGTTACATCCAGTGTGATTCATACTACATCCAGTGTCATTCCTGCTACATCCAGTGTGATTCATGTTACATCCAGTGTCATTCCTGCTACATCCAGTGTGATTCATACTACACCCGGTGTGATTCATACTACATCCAGTGTCATTCATGTTACATCTAGTGTGATTCATACTACATCCAGTGTCATTCCTGCTACATCCAGTGTGATTCATACTACACCCGGTGTGATTCATACTACATCCAGTGTCATTCATGCTACACCCAGTGTCATTCCTGCTACAGCCAGTGTGATTCATCCTACATCCAGTGTCATTCCTACTACATCCAGTGTGATTCATACTACACCCGGTGTGATTCATACTACATCCAGTGTGATTCATACTACATCCAGTGTGATTCATACTACATCCAGTGTCATTCCTGCTACATCCAGTGTGATTCATACTACACCCGGTGTGATTCATACTACATCCAGTGTCATTCATGCTACACCCAGTGTCATTCATGTTACATCCAGTGTGATTCATACTACATCCAGTGTCATTCCTGCTACATCCAGTGTGATTCATACTACACCCGGTGTGATTCATACTACATCCAGTGTCATTCATACTACATCCAGTGTCATTCATACTCCACCCGGTGTCATTCATGTTACATCCAGTGTGATTCATACTACATCCAGTGTGATTCATACTACATCCAGTGTCATTCATACTCCACCCGGTGTCATTCATGTTACATCCAGTGTGATTCATACTACATCCAGTGTCATTCCTACTACATCCAGTGTCATTCATACTACACCCAGTGCGATTCATACTACATCCAGTGTCATTCCTGCTACATCCAGTGTGATTCATACTACACCCGGTGTCATTCATACTACATCCAGTGTCATTCATACTACACCCGGTGTCATTCATACTACATCCAGTGTCATTCATGCTACATCCAGTGTGATTCATACTACATCCAGTGTCATTCATACTACATCCAGTGTCATTCATACTACGTCCAGTGTCATTCATACTACACCCAGTGTCATTCATACTACGTCCAGTGTCATTCCTGCTACATCCAGTGTGATTCATACTACACCCGGTGTGATTCATACTACACCCAGTGTCATTCATACTACGTCCAGTGTCATTCATACTACATCCAGTGTGATTCATACTACACCCGGTGTGATTCATACTACATCCAGTGTCATTCATACTACACCCAGTGTCATTCCTGCTACATCCAGTGTGATTCATACTACATCCAGTGTCATTCCTGCTACATCCTGTGTGATTCATACTACACCCGGTGTCATTCATACTACATCCAGTGTCATTCATACTACATCCAGGGTCATTCATACTACACCCAGTGTCATTCATACTACGTCCAGTGTCATTCATACTACACCCAGTGTCATTCATACTACGTCCAGTGTCATTCCTGCTACATCCAGTGTGATTCATACTACACCCGGTGTGATTCATACTACATCCAGTGTCATTCATACTCCACCCGGTGTCATTCATACTACATCCAGTGTCATTCATGCTACATCCAGTGTGATTCATACTACATCCAGTGTCATTCCTGCTACATCCAGTGTCATTCATACTACACCCGGTGTGATTCATACTACATCCAGTGTCATTCATGTTACATCCAGTGTGATTCATACTACATCCAGTGTCATTCCTGCTACATCCAGTGTGATTCATGTTACATCCAGTGTCATTCCTGCTACATCCAGTGTGATTCATACTACACCCGGTGTGATTCATACTACATCCAGTGTCATTCATGTTACATCCAGTGTGATTCATACTACATCCAGTGTCATTCCTGCTACATCCAGTGTGATTCATACTACACCCGGTGTGATTCATACTACATCCAGTGTCATTCATGCTACACCCAGTGTCATTCCTGCTACAGCCAGTGTGATTCATCCTACATCCAGTGTCATTCCTACTACATCCAGTGTGATTCATACTACACCCGGTGTGATTCATACTACATCCAGTGTGATTCATACTACATCCAGTGTGATTCATACTACATCCAGTGTCATTCCTGCTACATCCAGTGTGATTCATACTACACCCGGTGTGATTCATACTACATCCAGTGTCATTCATGCTACACCCAGTGTCATTCATGTTACATCCAGTGTGATTCATACTACATCCAGTGTCATTCCTGCTACATCCAGTGTGATTCATACTACACCCGGTGTGATTCATACTACATCCAGTGTCATTCATACTACATCCAGTGTCATTCATACTACACCGGTGTCATTCATGTTACATCCAGTGTGATTCATACTACATCCAGTGTCATTCATACTACATCCAGTGTCATTCATACTCCACCCGGTGTCATTCATGTTACATCCAGTGTGATTCATACTACATCCAGTGTCATTCCTACTACATCCAGTGTCATTCATACTACACCCAGTGCGATTCATACTACATCCAGTGTCATTCCTGCTACATCCAGTGTGATTCATACTACACCCGGTGTCATTCATACTACATCCAGTGTCATTCATACTACACCCGGTGTCATTCATACTACATCCAGTGTCATTCATGCTACATCCAGTGTGATTCATACTACATCCAGTGTCATTCATACTACATCCAGTGTCATTCATACTACATCCAGTGTCATTCATACTACATCCGGTGTCATTCCTGCTACATCCAGTGTCATTCATACTACATCCAGTGCCATTCATACTACATACAGTGTCATTCATACTACATCCGGTGTCATTCATACTACATCCAGTGTCATTCCTGCTACATCCGGTGTCATTCATACTACATCCAGTGTCATTCATACTACATCCAGTGTCATTCATACTACATCCAATGTCATTCCTGCTACATATAATGTCATTTCTTCATCCACAGGAAAACATGCCACTAACCTCTTCGACTGCGTCCGCTAACAGGCCTGGCAATCTTAACAACAGATTCAAGCAGACCCTTGGGTAAATGTTCCTGGGCAGAGGCAACAACGACAACCCGGTCCACCTTCAGGCGGTCGCGACCTCGAATGTACCTCGGACGCCGTATGTCATCCCTGGCCTGTAGGTAGTCTACCACGTCGTGCAGGTTTGCTTCCTCGGGAATATGCCCATAGAACAAAAGGGACAGAGCCTCCCGCCAGATGGCGTCAGGATGATCCGGAAGTCCCTGGACGTCCATTAGAGTTGGGAAGAGCTGGTTACGATGCTCTTCCGGTCGGCAACATTGTGGATATCTACGGACATACACAGGGTACAACACGACAGAAGCATGATAATGAATGGAAACTGCAATAAAAACTGGTTAGCTATTTTTACACTCAAATTACATGTACATCCTCTTAGTCTTTACGTCATGAGATTTAGCGTATGAGTAACTAAACGGCTTTCATTGGGAAACAGATATAAACTATGATTATGTTATACCTGATGCAATTAACTTGCAGCTTTGAGATTGTACAAATACAACACAAGTTACCATATTATGTTTTGGAGAGTTTGGTGATTATAATACACTTCCTGAACAAAGTCTCTCATACTTTGCGGATGCTGATGGTGATGACTGTGATGGCGTTGATCATTACAGACTTGATGATGATGGTGGCGGAGAATTGTGGTTTATATGATTAAGATGATGGTTGTGGCGATGATGATTAAAAGACGAGTTGAGGGACTGCGATCACGGAGATGATGATGATGATGATGACGATGATGATGATGATGATGATGATGGTTGTGGTGGTGGTGATGAAAAGGAGGAGATCGGGTTGGAGGATTGCGATCGTGATCATGATGATGATGATGATGATCATGATGATGACGATTATGATCATGATGAAAAGAGGGAGGTCGAGGTAGAGGGTGGTGGTGTTGACGTTGATGTTGATGATGATGATGATGATGATGATGATGATGATGATGATGATGATGATGACATTGTGATCGTGACGATGACAATGATGATGATCCTTATATTATAGAGCCGTACCTTCTGATGACTGCCGTGACCGGGTCAGCCTGACCCCCGTGGCCTCCAGTGTAAGCGTGTTGCTGCCAAAATCCGGTGCCCATGGCCGTCGCGATGGTGTTGATTAGGGAAGACTTGCCAACTCCAATGGTTCCAATAAAAGCCACAGTCATAGGTCGTCCATTTAGTCGCCGTCCAATCTTCTGTAAATTGTCCTTTATCTGCGCCTGAAGCCGTCGCTTTTGATGGTCCATGACTTCTGGTGTTTTCTCTCTTTAAGTCAGGCAATGTGTGGTTTGCAGGGCTGACTGGTGTAGTTGTGGTACCAGGTAGCCCAGGAAACTGTGCACAAATCCCAACCATTATGGTTTAATCATAATTTAAAAAATTCATTAAACTTCATAAATAACTGGGCAGATAAAGGAATTATAAATATTTGGGATATTTGTGATGAAACTGGATTATTGTCAATAGAATCTTTAAAAGAAATATATGGTATCAAAAGCACTTTTTTAGATTATAAATATTAACTACATGTCTTACCTGACTCTTGGATAAATGCTCTTAACCACTGTCTTTTTATACCAGCCAGGGATTTAAATATTAACCAATGCCAGATATATCTAGTAAAAACATCACTTCAGGATGAAGGACTTTTTATGATAAACTTATTTCCAATGATATACACCCAAATATGTGTAATAAATGGCAGCTGCTATTTCCTGAAATAGACTTTGATTGGAAAAATATATTTACAGCATACAGAAAAGGATTGCAAGACACAAAACTTTTAGATTTTCAATATAGATTTCTACAAGGAGTTATTTATACATCTTCAGCAATCCATGCTTGTCGTAAGAGGCGACTGACGGGATACGGTGGTCCGGTTCAATGACTTGAATGACACATGTCATCGCATACCAATTTCCTAGATCGATGCTCATGCTGTTGATCACTGGATTGTCTGGTCCAGACTTGATTATTTACAGACCGCAGCCATATAACTGGAATATTGTTGAGTGCGGCGTTAAACAACAAACAAAAACAAACATATCTGTAACATATAGTACGACAATGTAATGATTGAGCAAGATACGTCTATACGTACGTACGTTGAATTTAATTGTGTCTATTCAACCATTACTCATTCCTGCAGAAGTTGGGGAGGTGGGGTAGCCTAGTGGTTAAGGCGTTCGCTCGTCACGCCGAAGACCCAGGTTCGATTCCCAACATGGGTACAATGTGTTATGCCCATTTCTGGTGTCCCCCGCCGTGATATTGCTGGAATATTGCTAAAAGCGGCGTATAACCAAACTCACTCACTCACTCCTGCAGCAGTTCCCTACGCGATATACACACTTACACTCAGAATAATTATTGAAAGGTCAGGATCCTCCGTTTTGCATCCCTTGTGATGAAAGAATCACGGTCAAGCATGTCCTACTTGACTGTGTTGATTTTTCCATCACAACTGGTAAATATTTTAATGTCAAACCATTGAAGGATCTTTTTCATAATCTTAATTACCATTTTAAGATTGAATATTTAAAAGAGGTAGAATTGATTGACAAATTTTAATTAATATATTTTTGTAAATAGATGTACTTTTATGATTGGTAGTTTAAATAAGTAATTGATATTGTTAATGGCTGAATCCTCAAAGGCTAGGCTGTGGGGTAGCCTAGTTGTTAAAGTGTTTGCTCGTCACGCCGATGACCTGGGTTCGATTCCCCACATGGGTACAATGTGCAAAGCCCATTTCTGGTGTCCCCCACTGTGATATCGCTGAAATAGTGCTAAAAGCAGCGTAAAACTCATTCACTCACTGGCCTATACCTACCTGTACCTACCTACCCACATACCTGCCTATACCTACCTACCCACTTGATAAAAAAGGAAGAACGACAGACCACGCCCTCTTGAGCATGATCACCGCTATCAATAAATCTTTTATAGATTAGGTTATTTATAGATGTTCACACATTTACAACAACAACCTACCTCCTCAATCTGTCTCGCACATTCTGTCATCAAATAGCATGTACACGTTGCATTTAGTCAGTTGCATATGGTTCCCGTTTCCTGGAACTCGAATTTAGGTCAAATTACGATTACATGATGCTCGCTTCAGGGCCAGGGTCAGAGGTCATATAGTATGTAGTTCCCTGTGGGATTCCCAGTGTGTTTCATTTTGTTGGAATGATACGTGGCACAAAAGACAAAGTCTATTGGAAGAATCGACGCTGATAAGTTACTGGCGCCATAGCGGCTCACAAGGTACACAATGTGTGATACGATACTTATAGTTTACACGGTAGAGACACAAGCATGTCGGGCCACAGAGAAACTTAAGCTAGATGCCTTGATCATTCAAGGGAAATAACTCGAGAAGGCCATGGTGACAACCATAGTCTATCTCACAGTCCCTGAACTGAGAAGTGAGTGAGTTTAGTTTTACGCCGCACACAGCAATATTCCAGATATATGGCGGTGGTATGTAAATAATTTAGCCTGGACCAGACAATCCAATGATCAACAACATGACCATCAATCTCCGCAATTGGGAACCGATGACATGTGTCAACCAAGTCAGCGAGCCTGACCACCCGATCCCGTTAGTCGCCTCTTACGACAAGCATGGGTTACTGAAGATCAATATTCTAACCCGGACCTTCACGGGTATTGAACTGAGAGACCATAGATTAGACTGGTCTCTGCTGAACCACATTATTGTCCTTACTGCCCAGCCCTCCCTGCAATGCTAAAGCAGTAAATGAAGCAAGCCTAAATTCCATCAGGTTCAGGATTTCCCATTTCACTGGGATTCCCTTTCAATTTAAACGGGTTTATTTGTTACTTTCAAAATTATATATAGCGTTCTATGAGAACCATTGTGTTTCGCTGTTCCCATTCTGGGTAGAACAACAACAGATGTAGGCTAACCGACATTAAATATCAGCTTTTATGACACAAAACGGTCTCATATGTAATCTTTCTGATGGTGATTTATAGCTATAAAAACTTACCTATTATATTTTTTTTGTAGATTTACTTTGATTAAAGCAAATAGAAATATGCGGGTATGCAATATTTGTGAAGATAAATACATTTTACAATATAAATGCCTACATGAGTTCCAGCATATCATTGGGACTGGGTGGGGTGGGGGTGGGTGGGGTGTAGCCTAGTGTTTAAAGTGTTCGCTCGTCACGCCGAATGCCCGAGTTCGATTCCCCACATGGGTACAATGTGCGAAACCCATTTCTGGTGTCCTCCGCCGTGATATTGCTGGAATATTACTAAAAGCGGCGTAAAACCATACTCCCTCCCTCCAGCATATCATAGCTACAATGTGATGTCCAATGATGTTATCTTTCACTTGTCATTTCAGCGTAATGGCAATTAGAGACAGGACTACATTGATGCTCTTCATCACAATTCTCTTCCTGATCAGCGTGCTTTCTTGGGGTATTCCAGACGCTTCTCCATACCCTTTCTACAAACATGGCCCAGAGAAACAATGTTTGAAACAAACGTTTGAAAAGTCGGAGAGGAACGACAAGACACTTGGAAGCACGGAAACATGTCGCACTCGCCTGAAACGTAAGGGTTATACAATTGAGGAACTCGCTAAGCAGTCGAAAGTTATGGAAGAAAGAGTTGCCAGGTTGGAAAAGAGAGTTCACGAGTTAGAAGAGGATGGGGAGGAGGCTGTATCCCAACCTGGTCATAATACACAGAATCACAAGGATATAACTGAAGATCACCCCAAAAAATTGGAGAAACTTACAAACAGTGTAAACAGACTGGACTCAACGGTCTCAAAACTCTCTGATCAGATGGAGTCCTTGACTAATCGTGTTGAAAATATTGATGTTTGGAAAACTGACATTGTGAATTTGGAACTGCCGAAAATCCGACAAGATGCAAAAGATGCGACACGTGGCGTCGAAGGCTGGTTGGAGAAGGTTGATGCACTGGTGCAGGATGTAGGAAATATTTCCATCAATGTCACCTCTGTTAATACCACTGTCTCAGAGCTCGCCCATAATGTTACAGCCGTGTCCGCAAGGCTTGCTGACTTAGACGCACGGGAAAGGCAGATTGCAGATACGGGAGATGCCACACGGAAGATGGCCGAAGATGCTGAGAAGGCTGCGGCAGAAAATGCAAGGAATGTACAGGAACTTTCACTGGAAGTGGAAAGCATCACCACAAAAATGGCTGGCATCAATAGTACAATGTCAACCATGGATCAGGCTATGAAAGAAAGCACGGCTTTGTTACTGTCTTGGAGAACTGAGATCTCTGAGAAGGAATTGCCCATGATTAAACAGAACATAACAGATAATCGTAAATTGCTGGAGGAGGCGAGACAAAATGCAAGTGAGAGTTCACGATTACTTCAAGGTCATATTCTATTGGCAAAAGACAAATATGTTGAGTTCCATAAGCACATAAACGAAATCCATAAAAGGGAGAAAGAATTTATGGACGAAAATGATTCTGTGAAGAGAGAAGTGGAAACGTTGAAGAACGTATCTAAGGTTTTGGGTTTTGACGTCGCAAATCTTCAGGAAAATGTAAATAGCCTTCAACATTTAACTGAGTCTGTTCGGACGCAGGTCTTTAGTAACTCCGAGAAGCTTGAAGCAGTGACACAATCAGTGGGAAATATCACATCAAACATTACCGCAATAAATATAACGGCTGAACATCTTTCTTCACAATTGAACGTAACAAAACAAAGTGTTGAGTCATTAGCGTCTTGGAGAAATGAGCTTGTGCTTAAGGAAATACCGACCCTCAAACAAGACATAGACGTTGTCCATCAAGAAGTGGAACAAGTCCAACGGAACACCAGCACAAATGGAGATCTTATAAAAGCTCACATTGTTTGGGCGAATTGGACATATGTAGAGTTTCAAAAGCACCGCAACGCCACAAACAAGAAAGTGGCAGAATTTGCGGGAAAGCATGACAACACTGACAGGAAACTAGACGGGGAGGAACTAGACGGCGCCATGACCAAGGCTGAGCTGAGTCAGCTGAAAGGCAAATCAGCATATCACGGTGAGTACGCTCAGACAGACACGCTGGCAGTGTGGGTTCGAAACCCACATGGAACTCGCCCCCAATAAATACCAGACCAGGTCATTATTCAGAAAGTGTAATGATCAGTTTGACATACGTTACATTTAACCTCTTTCTGAAAGGCATTGTGTATTTCCACCCGTGAAGATCCGGGTTAGAACTGATCTGCAGGAACCCATGATTGTCTCACCCGTGAAGATCCGGGTTAGAACTGATCTTCAGCAACTCATGATTGTCTTAAGAGGCGACTAACGGGGTTGGGTGTTCAGGCATGCTGACTTGGTTGACACATGTCGTATCCCAATAGCGGAGATCGATGCTCATGCTGTTGATCACTGGGTTGTCTAGTCCAGACTAAATTATTTACAGACCGCCGCCATATATCTGGAATATTGCTGAGTGCGGCGTAAAACAACAAACACACAAATCATGTATATCCAACTCAGGATATATTGATAAGCAGTTGTTAAGTAAAGACCGAGTGGTAGCAAGTCAATGAAACACGACCAAGAAATTACTTCATGGGTTTCAACGTAATTCGATGCAAGAATGTAGTCTGTGCTAATCGGTGTTCTTTGCTGTTTGATTAGATTACGGTTCAGTTACATGTATACACATCGATGTCAATCACTAGATTGTCTGGTCCAGCCTCGATTATTTATAGGACGCCACCATGTAGCTGGAATACTGCTGAGTGCAGCGTAAGCCATAATCATGTCCATTTGTATGGCGCCGTATCCACACACTATTAAAAGTGTATGCTCATGGGGCGCCGTGTGTACAGCTAACAACTGCAGCAGTTGTACAAGTCACTCGTAATATGTCCTGAAAAGATAGGTCTTCAATGAATATTTGAACGAGTCAAACAACAAACAAATAGGTATACCGTAACGCGTAAACGTCCATTTCCTTTTCTGAATATCCACTCGGGTTGGTGGAAGGCTTCAACACATTATGTCGTATTTCAGAACGGGGCAGCAAGTGATTTAATTTTGAATGGCTGCTCTTTAATGATTTATGCCACATGTCTGCATATGTTTTTGTCTTTTAGATATCTCCTTCCTTCTGACTGTGCTGAACACCATAGTCAGCGTCTTTCTAATGATGTATGCGTGGAAGACTCTGTCATCAGCGTCACTACCAGCACCAGCAGCACCAGCAGTAACAACCTCATGCAACGATATACAGGAGGTACTTTAACATCTATTGTTACTGCTTTCACAGCTACATGACTACTTCTTCCTCTTGTACTACTACTCCTACTACTACTTTGACTACTTCTTCCTCTTGTACTACTACTACTTCGACTACTTGTTCCTCTTGTACTACTACTACTTCGACTACTTCTTCCTCTTGTTCTACTTCTACTTCGACTAATTCTTCCTCTTGTACTACTACTACTTCGACTACTTCTTCCTCTTGTACTACTACTCCTACTTCTACTTCGACTACTTCTTTTCTTCTTTCTACTTGACTAATTCTATTCCCTACTCAACTTTACTACACTTACTACTCTTACCTCTTGTGCTACTACTACTACTTCGACTACTTCTTCCTCTTGTACTACTACTCCTACTACTACTTCGACTACTTCTTTTTTTCTACGACTACCACCACTACTTCGATTACTCAACCTGCAGCAGTTACTACTACTGTTAACAACTACTACTACTACTACTACTTTCGACTACTTCTTCTTCCTCTTGTACTTGCTACTCCTACTACTACTTCGACTACTTCTTTTCTTGTCTACTACTACCACCACTACTTCGATTACTTCAACCTGCAGCAGTTACTACTACTGTTTAAACTACTTCTTCCTACTACTACTACTACTACTTCGACTACTCTTCCTCCTGTACTACTTCGACACTTCTTCTTTGACTACTCACTCCTACTTGTACTCACTTCCTCTACTTCGACTACTTCTTCTTCTTCCTCTTTGTACTACTACCACTTCGACTACTTCTTCCCTCTTGTACTACTACCATCTTACTACTTTACTACTCTGACTACTTCTTCCTCTTGTACTACTACTCCTACTTCTACTTCTACTTTTTTGACTCACACTTCTTCCCAACCTTTACTACTACTGTGACATAACTTGTACTACTACTACTGACTACTTTTCCTCTTTGTACTTACTTCTACTACTTGACCTCACTTCTTGTACTCACTTTGACTACTTCTTCCTCTTGTACTCACTACACTTCTCACTTCTTCTTCCCTCTTTGTACTACTACTCCTACTTGTTCCCTCTTTGTACTTGCACTACTCTTACTTCGACTACTTTTCTTCCTCTTTTGTACTTCTTCTACTACTTCTTTCACTACTTGTTCCTTTTGTACTTACTACTTACTTTGACTACTTCTTCCTCTTTGTACTACTACTACTTTGACTACTTCTTCCTTCTTGTACTACTTTGACTACTTTGATCTTGTACACTTCTCTTCCTCTGTGCTACTACTTCGACTACTTCTTCTTCTTTTTGTACTACTCTCCTACTACTTCTTGTACTATTTTCTCTTTTGTTCAATTCGACTACTACTGTTACAACTACTTCTTACTTCTCTGCAGAAGCTACTACTACTGTTACTAACTACTACTACTACTACTACTACTACTACTCCTACTTACTTTGACTACTTCTTCCTCTTTGTACTACTACTACTTTGACTACTTCTTCCTTCTTTGTACTCACAACTACTTGACTACTCTTCCTCTTTGTACTCACTACTACTTCGACTACTCTCTTTTCCTCTTTGTACTTCTGACCTACTTTTCCTCTCTTGTACTACTTCCTACTACTACTTTTACTTCTACTCCCTCTTTTACTTCGAATACTTCTTCCTCCTTTGTACTACTACTTCTTTTGACTTCTTCTTCCTCTTGTAATTACTACTACTACTTCGATCACTACTTCTTCCTCTTTTGTACTTCTCGACTACTTCTTCCTCTCTTGTACTACTACTACTCACTTGACTACTTCTTCCTCTTGTACTTACTACTCGACTACTTCTTCCTCTTGTACTTTCGACTACTTCTTCCTCTTGTAATTACTACATACTACTCACTACTTTTACTTTCACTTCTTCCTCTTTGTACTACTACTAATACTTCTGACTACTTCTTCCTCTTGTACTACTACTACTTCGACTTTCTTCCTCTTGTGGACTACTCTATTTACTACTCACTTTGTACTACTTCTACTTGGAATACTTCTTCCTCTTGTACTTCGACTACTTCTCTCCCTCTTTAGTACTCACTCACCATCTCACTACTTCTTTGACTACTTCTTCCTCTTGTACTCACTACATCCTACTCACTACTTCTTCCTTCTTCCTTCTACTTTCCTCGGTACTCACTACTTTCAATACTTTTCTTCTTGTACTACTACTACTTGAATACTTCTTCCTCTTTGTACTTCGATCTACTTCTTCCTCTTTGTACTTCCTACTCTTCGACTACTTCTTGTACTACTACTACTGAATACTTCTTCTTCTTGTACTTCGACTACTTCTTCCTCTTGTACTCACTTCTACTCGATACTTCTTCCTCCTGTACTTTCGACTACTTCTTCCTCCTTGTGTACTACTACTCTCTTACTTTGTACTACTTTGACTACTTCTTCCTCTTGTACTACTACTTTACTTCTCCACTTCACTTTTTCCCTCTTGTACTACTACTACTTCGAATACTTTTTTCCTCTTGTGCTACTCACTCACTTCACTTCTTCCTCTTCCTACTACTTCGACTACTTCTTCCTCTTGTACTACTTCGACTACTTCTTCCTCTTGTACTTCGACTACTTCTTCCTCTTGCACTACTACTCCTACTACTACTTTTACTACTTCTTCCTCTTGTACTACTACTACTACTTCGACTACTTCTTCCTCTTGTACTGCTACTCCTACTACTACTTCGACTACTTCTTTTTTTCTACGACTACCACCACTACTTCGATTACTCAACCTGCAGCAGTTACTACTACTGTTACAACTACTACTACTACTACTACTACTTCGACTACTTCTTCCTCTTGTACTGCTACTCCTACTACTACTTCGACTACTTCTTTTTTTCTACGACTACCACCACTACTTCGATTACTCAACCTGCAGCAGTTACTACTACTGTTACAACTACTACTACTACTACTTCGACTACTTCTTCCTCTTGCACTACTACTACTTTGACTACTTCTTCTTCTTGTACTACTACTACTTCGACTACTTCTTCCTCTTGTACTACTACTACTTCGACTACTTCTTCCTCTTGTACTACTACTACTACTTCGACTTCTTCTTCCTCTTGTACTACTACTCCTACTACTACTTCTTCCTCTTGTACTACTACTACTTCGACTACTTCTTCCTCTTGTACTTCGACTACTTCTTCCTCTTGTACTACTTCTACTTCGACTACTTCTTCCTCTTGTACTACTACTCCTACTAATACTTCGACTACTCCTTTTTTCTACGACTACCGCCACTACTTCGATTACTCAACCTACTACTATTACTACTACTATTACAACTACTACTACTGCTACTATTACAACTACTCCCACTACTAATAATACAACTGCTACTGCTACTACCACTACTACTACTATTGCCATAACTAATACAACTTCTACTTTGGTCTCACGAACGCTTGTTCGTCGAATCATGCGACCTCGTCGTTATACGACTGAAAGTGACGTTGGTGGTGTGTGGTCCTGTGCATAGAGCTCAGGTCACAAATCAGTTGAAGTTAAGCAACGTTGGGCGCGGAGGGTCTGTGGATAGGTGACCGTGTTTGGCAGCCTGACTTCTGATAGTTTCTTGGACTTCAGTCCTGCCGAACAACGAAACATGTGGGGCTCGCCTAAGGAAAGTGAATTTGTTCAAAATTGCTTCTGTTCATGGGTACCCCGGGGGATAACTTCAGTCATGTGACTATAACCTATAACCTGTTTTTTCCGGGTGTAATTACCTCCTAGACTTTGCGACGCGCTGACGCGACTTGATCGATGTCAGCCGCTAAACTATCTTGGTAAGACTGACATATTTAGAGACTACGACTACGACTACGACGACTACGACTACGACTACGACTACGACCACTGCTACTACTGCTACTACTACTACTACCACTACTACCACCACTACCACTAATACTACTACTACCACTACTACCACTACCACCACTACTACTACTATTACTACTACTTCTACGGCTAATGATATAACCACTACCATAACTATGTCTGTTTATCTGCAGAGGGGCTTCCGACGTGAGGAGAAGTACGAGCTGTCGTGGACGGGGCCGATGGAGGACTCCCTGTGTATTGTGACCTTCCATACCGAGACGGAGATGAAACATGCCGATCAGACCAGGTCTGTGTTCGAGTCTGTGCAGCAACCATGTCCCACCATCCACACTCGGGTCATCCGGTGCCACGCAGACATTAAACAACTGCCGGGATCGCGCGTCTTCCTCGTCTTTGTCGACTTCAATGAGCGGCACGTCATCTTGGAGGATCCCACTAAGGGGCTTGGCGATCTCAGGGTGACCACTGTGCGGAGTCTCTGGAGGTTTGGAGGTGAGTTGTGTCAGAGGGTAAGATATAAAGGTGTGTCAGTAGCTTTGGTGGTGAGATGTGAAGTTGTGTCAAGGGAAAGTAGGAGAGTGGCGTCTTGGGGTAAGCCTAAAAGTTATGTCAAAAAGTAATAAGGGAAGTTGTATCAGGCGCTAAGAAAAGTGGACGTGAGCCTAGTGAAACGTATTAAAGGTTTTCAGGAAATACTGACAATATCGTATTAGAACAATGCATTCATTGGAGAGGTTAAATGAAATTTTAAGTTTTAATCAGTTTAAAATGTGATTTAGAGGTGCACAGGAATCCAGGCTGAGAGTGTTATGGAGGTGTCAGTAACACCGAGTGTGGCGTAAAACTAAACTAACTCACTCACTCACTCACTCTTTCAGCCGACGTGACGGTGATCTACTGTGGTGACAGAGGATCCGTGAATTTGGGCAGTGGTCTTTTTAATCCCGATCTTAGTTCCATCCACCGACAGAAGGAATTGACTCAGCTACAGAAAAGTGACAGAATTCTAAGCATCTGCAGCGACTTCAGCAACGACCAGAAAGAACACTGCAGGACCTTCATCAACAGACTGTTAAGGAGACAGCCGACTACTTCAGCTGATTACGACTTCAACAACCACGAGTAGCAATCTAACAAAGTTTAGGAACCAATAGCAGCTGTTTACTATGTATTAATGTGACATTAGACAATGATGCCGTCCCAGAAGTCATCAATCGACATATAGTCCATCAGGGAACAGATGTACAAAGCGATCTTAGCGCTAAGATGACTGTAGCTCCCATACCTTAACATAGACTTAAGTTAACCATAGCTAAAGGTGTATTGTACAACGGCTACCTGGGGCCTTATTCTCGAAACGTTCGTATCCCTAAGAATTCTTAACCTTGATCGTAGCCAATGTGTTAAGAATGGGTTTAAGAAGTTCGTAGGGCTACGAACGTTTCCAGAATAGCTAGCCTGGGCCCTTGTTCTCGAACCTTTCGTAGCCCTAACAATTCTTATATTTGATCGTAGCCAATGTGTTAATAATGGGCTTAATAAGTTCGTAGGGCTACGAACGTTTCGAGAAAAGCTAGCCTGGTCATTAACAAACAGTCGTAACGTCACGCGGGCCTCTATCCAACAGTGCTATAACCTAGCAGTTTATCAGTTGGCTGTTGTAAAGTCACGCGGGCCTCTATCCCACAGTGCTATAACTTAGCAGTTTATCAGTTGGCTGTTGTAAAGTCACGCGGGCCTCTATCCAACAGTGCTATAACCTAGCAGTTTATCAGTTGGCTGTTGTAAAGTCACGCGGGCCTCTATCCAACAGTGATATAACCTAGCAGTTTGTCAGTTGGCTGTTGTAAAGTCACGCGGGCCTCTATCCAACAGTGCTATAACCTAGCAGTTCGTCAGTCGGCTGTTGTAAAGTCACCCTGGCCATTAGCCGATTGGATTACGGTACTACAGGTCACTCGCCGACATGATTCCTGATTTCTGAAGGTCATTACCCGAAGTGTTTCATCATTCCTGGAGGTCATTACCCGAAGGTAGATAGATAGATATTCTTTATTTTCTCCATAAAATGAAGATTACTTTTGTATTATAAACTACAGTACAAGAAAGGTTCTAACTATTAGTGCTTATATTATACAGTAATATTCAATTGTGAAAGAACTAAAGGTATTTATGAACATTGCCGGAGTATTCTCTCCCAACATGTAAATCGTTTTAAACTTTGTTTGTGTCGTGGAATGCTGCCACCTGTCGATTCAGAATCTTTTGTGACTGAGTCTTGGCATAGTTCCACGTGTTTTAAGTGAGTAAGTTAGTTTAGTTTTACGCCGCACTCAGCAATATTCCAGCTATATGGCGGCCCCCGTGTCTTAATCAACACAACGTCCCTCATGTCCGGTTCAACACAACATCCCTTGTGTCTGAGTAAACAAGCATCCCTTGTGTATGAATAAACAAGCATCCCTTTTGTCTGAGTAAACAAGCATCCCTCGTGTCTGTGTAAACAGGCATTCCTTTTGTCTGAGTAAACAACAATCCCTCGTGGCTGAGTAAACAAGCATCCCTTGTGCCTGAGTAAACAAGCATCCCTTTGGTCTGAGTAAACAACAATCCCTCGTGGCTGAGTTAACAAGCATCCTTGTGTCTGAGCAAACAAGCATCCCTTGTGTCTGAGTAAACAAGCAACCCTTGTGTCTGAGTAAACAAGCATCCTTCTGTCTGAGTAAACAAGCAGGAACCAAACAAGCATCCCTTGTGTCTGAGTAAACAAGCATCCCTTGTGTCTGAGTAAACAAGCATCCTTCTGTCTGAGTAAACAAGCAGGAACCAAACAAGCATCCCTTGTGTCAGAGCCACCACACATTCCACCACGTCTGAGTCAACACAGCGTCCCTCATGTTTGAGTAAACAAGTGACCCCCGTATTCGAGGGGTGGAGATTGTGACCTGACGAGGCTAGCCTTGTGATTGGAGGATCTGTGGAAACGGGAGTGCTTGTGGTATTATTAATCCGTTAATCCATGGTGATTATCACAAAGCACATTACATCATCGTTTATTTTTATAAATAACAACAACTGTATTTTGTTTGGGAAGCTGTAGCTTGTCGCTGATGTTAAACCCGCCCATGTCTGAATCTGCCATGACAGTGAATAAAACAATATCACACTGTATATGTTGGTGTACTTGTCATTGGCATTCGGCGTTATTTTTCTTATAGTGAGTGAGTGAGTGAGTGAGTATGGTTTTATGCCGCTTTTCCAGCATTATTCCAGCAACATCACGTGTTGAAACCAAAAATGTGCTTCACACAGTGTTTGCCCTTAATCTTGAAAAGCTGCAGGCCCTAAGGACCCAGAACCATACAAAGTTGTGGGTCCTGATCAGAATGTGTAGGGCCTATACTTTAATATGGAAATAATACTCTTAGTTATTGGGGATGAAAGAGCTGTCGGCCATAAGGACCTGCAGAAAACAAAAGCTGTGGGTCCGCGTAGTTTTCAGTCGGCTTCGGGCCTAAGGACCGAATGTAATTTCGAACGCTGGCTTCACACATTGTACCCATGTGGGAATCGAACCCGTGTCTTCGGTGAGACGAGCGGACACTTTAACCACTCGGCTACTCCACCGCTCCATTGTAATTTAATCTGTTTATTGGGGCTAGAAGATAGACAGACGCCTGTCTCGTACTCAATCCGGGTGTGAGGCGCTGAGACAGAAATTCTGAGTCACAAAACCAGTGATTTCGGCAAACATAAATTGTCTTTGTCAATCGTTGAAAGACTGGATAGAACAAAAGAAATTAGGCACCATAAAATTTACATTGTTGAGATTTTATTTTTTTATTCCTATGTAATTTTACTCCCATAGTTCTTTTGTAAACAAATTGTAGTTTTCCACCTGCAGTTGAAAAATATACATAAACTAAATATTCAGTTTATAAATTCCTAGCCCCGAAGCTCTACTCCTCTTTCCAAGATATAATGATCGATCCCAAGACATATCGAGAGCTTATTGTACACATTAAACGCCTGCTCCTATTTGTGTCGGTTTCCTAGAAAGCATATTAGGTCACTGCGCTGTATAAACATGCTCGTTCCGGGGCCTGGGTCAGGGGTCACCTTCAATGTAGATCCAAGTGGGATTCCCAGTCTTCGTTGCGGTTTGTCCGACTGATTCATGGAGTTCAGATGTGGATGGCGAATTCGTATCAACAAAGCAAGCTAGAGACTACCTAACCAACGCTTCGTATGTGAGTGACAAATTCAGACACAAAACAGTTGTCCAAACAGAGACTCGACCAACCGTGTACCATGCCCATCCCTCGCAAACGCCTGCAGGCGAACAGTGGAGGGGAGGTAACTCAGGCCGACAAACCTCGCAAACGCCTGCAGGCGAACAGTGGAAGGGAGGTAACTCAGGCCGACAAACCTGGCTCAAAACCTCTCGCTCAGCCGCCACGAGAAGGTGATAGTCAAGACGGTGAGATATCAGATGCTGACTACAACAGTTCAACTGTGCAGCCCGAACGCCCGTCTGATCCAGTGACCTACAGAGACATAATACAGATCTACCGGTTAGTAAACCTATTAATGGCTTAAAGTATATTCGTTTTTTTTGAAATTTTTATTTGTTGTTATTGATATGATATTCAAGTCGTAACTGCAAACTTAGTTATATCTTTTCGTTAAATTGTAATTCCGTGTAAATATTCTGTTAGAAGTACGCTTTTTCATAAAAATTGAGAAATTTAAAATGTGTAATATTAAATCGCTAGTCAAACCACCCGTTATTTGATTTAGTACATTTTCCCAAAGTGAGTTTAGTTTTACCACGCTTTCAGCAATATTCCAGCAACATCACAGTGGGGGACACCAGAAATGGGCTGTAGTGAAAACATTTTATGTTAATGAAGTGAAAACATGTAATGATAATGCAATGTAAGTTGTAATGACAATTTATTAAGACAGGCAGTAATAATTTAACGGAAACATGTAACGATAAAGGTAGTAAAAATTTGTAATGATAATAGTTGTGACATTTCTACTATCTCTACTATTTCTGTTATGAGTGAGTGTGGTTTTTCGCCACTTTTAGCAATATTCCAGCAATATCATAGCGGGGGACACCAGAAATAGGCTTCACATATTGTGCCAATGTGGGGAATCGAACCTAGGTCTTCAGTGTGACGGGCGAACGCTTTAATCACTGGGCAACCCCACCGCCCCCCGATCGCACGCAATCAGTCAGTTCCATCAAGTATGCTCTTACCGTTACATCAGTTCTAATAATCAACATCATGGGCGGTGATATACGCATTTGGGATACGATAACATGTGTCAACCATGTCAGCGAGCCTACATACATGGGTTGCTGAAGACCAATTCTAACCCGGATCTTCATTGGTCTGGGATGGCGAGACATGGTTTTCCGCATCCAGAGTATATTACCTGTTTCTGATATTTCCGTGTTTTATCTGATAGGAAACCAGCATTGGAGATTATGGTACTCGTCATCGTGTTCTACCTGCTTTACCGTTCATCACCCGACAATACCGAGCGCGCTCTGTTGGACGTTCTCAACGAGAAATGTGGAAAAAGTCCTTCGGAGACCAAGACATGTATTCAGAGACTCCTGTCATCAAAGACATCGTGTAAAGTGCCTGAAGACGTTCCCAAGACGAAACAGGTCACGCCAGATTGCAGCCACCTTGAGAGTGAGTATAAGAACCTAGAGCACACAGTACACGATCTTAACAAGTGGACTGAAGGAATTGAATCAGTCTTTAAAGATCCGAGTCAAATGTCTGAACCTTTGAGGACTCTTAAGGACCATCATCGACATTTGCAAACCATGAGTTCTGCGGGTAAAGGCAACGACCTGGCAGATGTGACACAAGTTGAAGCTGACGTAAAGACGATTGCAGAAGCAAATGAAGCCATAAGCAAGACATTACATGAAACAAATACCAATCTTGCTGAAGTCCGTTCTACGCTTGCTGAGACAAGGACAAACCTTACTGAAACCAACACGAAGGTTGGAAAACAGGAGGGCAGGATTAACCAACAGGACGAAAAACAAAGGAATGTGACGGAGAACGTAATACCCGACATAAGGTCCAAGATGGGACAGATTCAGGGGGAAAGCAGATGAAGCTAAGTGGGCCACGGATACAAACGGAGGTAAACTTATTAATCACATTAACTGGGCGAATTCGGCATATGAGGAGTTCAAAGAGCACCGAGAGCAACTTACAAACAGTGGCAACAGACTGGACTCAACGGTCTCAAAACTCTCTGCTCAGATGGAGTCCTTAACTAATCGTTTTGAAAATATTGATGTTTGGAAAACTGAGATTGAAACTTTGGAACCCTCGAAAATCAGACAAGATGCAAAAGATGCGACACGTGGTGTCGAAGGCTGCTTGAAGAAGGTTGATACACTGATGCAGGATGTTGGAAGTATTTCCATCAATGTCACCTCTGTCAACACCACTGTCTCAGAGCTCGCCCATATTGTTACAGCCGTGGTCACAAGGCTTGCTGAATTAGACGCACGGGAAAGGCGGATTGCAGATACGGGAGATGCCACGCGGAAGATGGCCGAAGATGCTGAGAAGGCTGCAGCAGAAAATGCAAGGTGCGTACAGGAACTTTCATTTGAAGTGAAAAGCATCACCACAAAAATGGCTGGCATCAATAGTACAATGTCAACCATGTATCAGGCTATGAATGAAAGCACGGCTTTGTTAATGTCTTGGAAAACTGAGATCTCTGAGAAGGAATTGCCCATGATTAAACAGAACATAACAGATGATCGTAAATTGCTGGAGGAGGCGAGACAAAATGCAAGTGAGAGTTCAGGATTACTTCAAGGTCATATTCTATGGGCAATTCACACATCTCTTGATTTTAAAAAGCGTATAAATGAAATTCTTAAAAGGGAGGAAGAATTTAAGGACGAACATGATTCTGTGAAGAGAGAAGTGGAAACGTTGAAGAACGTATCTAAGGTTTTGGGTTTTGATGTCGCAAATCTTCAGGAAAATGTAAGTAGCCTTCAACATTTAGCTGAGTCTGTTCGGACGCAGGTCTTCAGTAACGTCGACAAGCTTGAAGCAGTGACACAATCAGTGGGAAATATCACATCAAACATTACTGCAATAAATATAACCTCTGAAGATCTTTCTTCACAATTGAGCGCAACGAAACAAAGTGTTAAGTCATTAGCGTCTTGGAGAAATGAGCTTGTGCTTACGGAACTACCGACCCTCAAACAATACATAGACGTTGTCCATCAAGAAGTGGAACAAGTCCAACGGAACACCAGCACAAATGGAGATCTTATAAAAGCTCACATTGTTTGGGCGAATTGGACATATGTAGAGTTTCAAAAGCACCGCAACGCCACAAACAAGAAAGTGGCAGAGTTTGCAGGGAAGCATGACACCACTGACAGGAAACTAGACGGGGAGGAACTAGACGGCGCCATGACCAAGGCAGAGCTGAGTCAGCTGAAAGGCAAATCAACATTTCACGGTGAGTGAAAGGGACGGGTAGGTGCAGGCCATGTATGCGGGTGTATCTAGCTATGTAGTAAAGTGTAGACAGGGCTGAGTGTAGTCAAGTGTAGACAGGGCTGAGTGTAGTGAAGTGTAGACAGGACTGAGTGCAGTCAAGTGTAGACAGGGCTGAGTGTAGTCAAGTGTAGACAGGGCTGAGTGTAGTCATGTGTAGTCAAGGCTGAGTGTAGTCAAGTGTAGACAGGGCTGAGTGTAGTCATGTGTAGTCAAGGCTGATTGTAGTCAAGTGTAGACAGGGCTGAGTGTAGTCAAGTGTAGACAGGGCTGAGTGTAGTCATGTGTAGACAGGGCTGAGTGTAGTCAAGTGTAGACAGGGCTGAGTGTAGTAAGGTGTAGACAGGGCTGAGTGTAGTTAGGTGTAAACAAGGGTGAGTGTAGTCAGGTGTAGACAGGGCTGGCTGTAGACAGGGCTGACTGTAGACAAGTGTAGTCTGGGCTGAGTTTAGTCTGGTGTAGACTGGGCTGAGTCTAAAGAAGTGTAGACAGGCCTGAGTGTAGTAAAGTGTAGACAGGTTTAAACAAGGCTGAGTGTAGTCAGTTGTAGACAAGGTTGAGTGTAGTCAAGTGTAGACAGGGCTGAGTCTAGACAATAGTAGACACTTTTATAGGGACGTTTAGACAGTTCGGATAATGTAAGCGAGTGTAGACATTAAATGAAACAAAATACCAATCTAGCTGAAGTCCGTTCTACGCTTGCTGAGACAAGGACAAACCTTACTGAAACCAACCCGAAGTTTGGAAAGCTGGAGGATAGGATTAACAAACTGAAAGAAACCCAAAATAATTTGATGGAGATCGTCATACCTGGCATAGAGTCCAAGGTAGGAGACATTCGAGGGAAGGCGATAGAAGCTAAGGAGGCCACGGAGGAGAACGGGGGTCGACTTAAGGAATACTTTAAGCAGTCGAATTCGGCTTATGAGGAGTTCAAAAAGCACCGAGACGCCACAAACAGGAAGGTGGCAGAGTTTGCGGGAAAGCATGTCGCCGCTGAGAGGAAACTAGACGGGGAGGAACTAGACGGCGCCATGACCAAGGCAGAGCTGAGTCAGCTGAAAGGCAAATCAACGCTTCACGGTGAGTGGCTGAGACTGGTAGGTGTACGCCATGTATTCGAGGGTATTTAGCTGCGTAGACAAGTGTAGACAGGGCTGAGTGTAGTCAGGTGTACACAGGGCTGAGAGTAGTCAAGTGTAGACACTTGTATAGGGACGTTTAGACAGTTCGGATAATGTAAGCGAGTGTAGACAGCGTTAGCTATGTAGATGAGAGTAGCTTATGGCAGTGTTGCGATCCTCATACATACAATCTGGGGCCTTTCTTCACCAAGCAGGGCGGGACACTTAGTTCAGTATTTCAAGGGATAATAGACAGGGCTGAGTGTAGTCATGTGTAGACAGGTGTAGACAGGGCTGAGTGTAGTCAATTGTAGACACGGCTGTGTGTAGTCAAGTGTAGACAAGGCTGTGTGTAGTCAAGTGTAGACAGGGCTGAGTGTAGTCATGTGTAGACAGGTGTAGACAGGGCTGAGTGTAGTAAAGTGTAGACAGGGCTGTGTGTAGACAAGTGTAGTCAGGGCTGAGTTTAATCAGGTGTAGACAGGGCTGAGTGTAGCCAAGTGTAGACAGGGCTGGGTGTAAAGAAGTTTAGACAGGGCTGAGTGTAGTCAGGTGTAGACAGGGCTGAGTGTAGTCAATAGTAGACTCTTTTGTACGCTTAGACAGGTCGTATAATGTAAGCAGGTGTAGACATTGTTAGCTATGTAGATGAGAGTAGCTTTATGGCAGTGTTGCGTCCCGCAGACATTCACTCTGGGGCCTTCCTTCATCATGCAGAGCAGGACACTCAGTTCAGTGTTTCAGGGAATAATGCTAATTTTAAAATAGCAAGTTCAGCTAAATAGAGGAATATTAGTCATGTGTAGAATGTATTCATCGTGGTATTTATGTGAATACGTATCCGTATATGGACTTGTCTTTCAGATATCGCCCTGTACCTGACTCTGCTAAACATCATAGCCGTCGTCATTGTGGCGATGTATGTGAGGCAGACTCTGTCATCAGCGTCAGCACCAGTGTCAACACCAGCAGTGTCACCAGCAGCATTCCATAACAATACACAGGTGAAACATCAACTACCACTGTTTCTACTTCTTCTGCTTCCATGACTGCTGATGTTTCTACTATTACCATTACTGTAACTACAACTACTGCTACTACTACTACTGCTGCTGCTACTACTCCTGCAACAACTACTACTATTACTACTACTACTACCAATACTACTACTACAACTACCACCAC
This sequence comes from Haliotis rubra, assembly GCF_003918875.1. Taxonomy (NCBI): domain Eukaryota; kingdom Metazoa; phylum Mollusca; class Gastropoda; order Lepetellida; family Haliotidae; genus Haliotis; species Haliotis rubra. The sequence goes on along the minus strand of NW_025767346.1, from coordinate 248,028 downwards.
CACCACTCCTCCTCCTCCTACTACTACTATTTATTGCAACTACTTCTACCACTTCTACTACTACTATAAATACAACTACTACCACTACCACTACAACCACTACCATTACAACCACAACTACAACTACCACCACTACCTCCACCACTACTAGTCTACTACTACCATTCAGCTACTACAACTACTACTGTCACCACAATTTCCACTACCACCACCACGACTACTACTACCAACACCACCAATACTACTACTACTACTACTACTACCAATACTACTACTACTCAGCTACCACCACCACCAGCACTCCTCCTCCTACTACTACTATTAACTGCAACTACTTCTACCACTACCACCAACACTACTACTACTACAACAACTACTTTTGTCACTACTGCCACAGTTCAGCGACAGTCATTATCATTCAAATAGTATTTAAATAACTGAGATTATACAATTCGTATCTCGATACCGTACTTATATTTTCATGTCTTCTCCGTTTTTGCAGGTGCATCACAATCCTGAATCATTTATTTACAAATTTCAGGCAGCAACGATTGCATCCTGCATTGGGGAAACATAAGCGTGGGCCACTGCGCAGGGGCGGTTGGGTAGCCTAGTGGTTAAAGCGTTCGGTACAATGCGTGGAGCCTATTTCTGGTGTCCCCACCGTGGTAATGCGGGAATATTGCTAAAAGCGGCTTAAAACTTAAATCACTCACTCACTGTGCAGATTCTACCATTTACATGCAATCAGGAAATGTAAAGGAATCTGTAAACATTAATTTTTGAACAGTTTTTGTTATTATTCGCGTGTTTTTACATCGTGTACTGAATCGTATGTGTTGGGATAAAGTTGTAAATGGATGTATTGTATCGTTGGCCTCGTACAATACAATCCTGGGCCCCGTTTCACAAAGCTATCGTAGCACTACGACTGTCGTAAGTCTATGTTACAGTATAGGAGGTACGACAGTCGTAGCGCTACGATAGCTTTGTGAAACGGGGCCCTGTATCTTTCTGCAGAGGGGCTTCCAACGTGAGGAGGTGTACGAGCTCTCGTGGACAGGGCCGATGGAGGACACGCTGTGTGTGGTGACCTTCCACACTGAGACGGAGTTGAAACATGCCGACCAGACCAGGTCTGTGTTCGAGTCTGTGCAGCAACCATGTCCCACCATCCACACTCGGGTCATCCGGTGCCACGCAGACATTAAACAACTGCCGGGATCGCGCGTCTTCCTCGTCTTTGTCGACTTCAATGAGCGGAACGTCATCTTGGAGGATCCCACTAAGTGGCTTGGCGATCTCAGGGTGACCACTGTGCGGAGTCTCTGGGGGTTTGGAGGTGAGTTGTGTCAGAGGGTAAGATATAAAGGTGTGTCAGTAGGTTTGGTGTTGTGATGTGAAGTTGTGTCAAGGTAAAGTAGGAGGGTGGTGTTTCGGGGTAAGCCTAAAAGTTATGTAAAAAAATAATAAGGGAAGTTGTGTCAGGCGCTAAGAAAAGTGGACGTGAGCCTAGTGAAACGTATTAAAGGTTTTCAGGAAATACTGACAATATCGTATAAGAACAATGTATTCATTGGAGAGGTTAAATGAAATTTTAATTTTTAATCAGTTTAAAATGTGATTTAGAGGTGCACAGGAATCCAAGCTGAGAGTGTTATGGAAGTGTCAGTAACACCGAGTGTGGCGTAAAATTAAACTCACTCACTCACTCTTTTAGCCGACGTGACGGTAATCTACTGTGGGGACAGGGGATCCGTGAATTTGGGCAGTGGTCTTTTTAATCCCGATCTCGGTTCCATCCACCGACAGAAGGAGTTGACTCAGCTCAAGAAAAGTGACAGAATTCTGAGCATCTGCAACGACTTCAGCATCGACCAGAAAGAACACTGCAGGAACTTCATCAACAGACTGTTAAAGAGACAGCAGACTACTTCAGCTGATTATGACTTCAACAACCACGGGTAGCAATCTAACAAAGTTTAGGAACGAATAGCAGCTGTTTACTATGTATTAATGTGACATTAGACAATGATGCCGTCCCAGAAGTCATCAATCGACATATAGTCCATCAGGGAACAGATGTACAAAGCGATCTTAGCGCTAAGGTGACGGTAGCTCCCATATCTTAGCATAGACTTAAGTTAACCATAGCTAAAGGTGTATTGTACAATGGCTACCTGGTCATTTACAAACAGTCGTAATGTCACGCGGGCCTCTATCCAACAGTGCTATAACCTAGCAGTTCGTCAGTCGGCTGTTGTAAAGTCACCCTGGTCATTAGCCGATTGGATTACGGTACTACAGGTCACTAGCTGACATGATTCCTGATTTCTGAAGGTCATTTTTTTTCGTTTGAATAAAATATTGATTAATACAGGTACTTACATTTGCAGACAGTGCTCATTATTATCATCCCTTAAATAAAAGTTATCACAGAGTTTTGGGATGACAATTTTAACAATAAAAGAACTACAGAGGAAAGTGGGGCCATAAATCGGGACCTTATATTATATTACGGACATTTTTTCCAGTTATCATTAATCTAATTATAAGAAAGATAGTAGATGTCAATATTTATACCATGCATTTATCAAATTCTGAAGGTCATTACCCGAAGTGTTTCATCATTCTTGGAGGTCATTATGTAGCAGGATATGATGTCAATTGAGACATATCAGATTTTATTGTTATCAGGTGAAGGTGTTTTATGTAATTATAAAATTATGCAAATGAAAAGTATAAACTGCTAAACTCCAAAAATATGTTTAAAGCTTTCATTGGTGAAGGGTTATTTAATAAACATTGTGGTTGTTTAAAAATCACATTTACAAAACTGATAAAAGGTTTTGTTGAGGGTTTGTTAGTGAAATTCTATGTTGGTTGAGGTGCATCTGAATTTGTGGAATATTTACATCACTATGGAAGTGAAGTGGTTCATTCTGGCCTCAATTTCATATCGTGTGTAATGTGACTAGAGATTAAGTCTCTGTTTTTTTAGGCAATTAAATACCCTGAGTGTCCAAGCACATGGCACTTAGTATCCAGCATTGCACAGCACAGCAGCAGCACTGTTACTTGCCACAGAAGGTGCCAAAAAGGGGTAGAATTGTAAACTCAATTCCATTCCATAGAGCGGGTTATGTTTTGTGGACTGACTACCCTACGAAATAAAATGTCCTCCCCTATACCAGCGGCTTTGTTATTTTGAAGAGCTGTCACAATTACCCGAAGGTAGATAGATAGATGTTCTTTATTTCTTCCATAAAATGAAGATTACATTTGTATTATAAACAACAGTACAGAAAAGGTTCTAACTATTAGTACTTATATTATACAGTAATATTCAATTGTGAAAGAACTGAAGGTATTTATGAACATTGCCGGAGTATTCTCTCCCAACTGCGAACTGAGAAACTAATCATTACAATCAGTTCTGACCAAACATTATAGTCCAATACATCCTTACAGTGGTCAGGTATACCTCCGAGGAGGAATGACAGGAATACATCATCGTCTTCCACCCACATTTTAACAACAATGTCTATGTCAAGAAAGTCACGGATTCTTTCAAATAGAAAAAAATTACTTTCTACTAGGTTATACTGGCATGACATAAAAACATGTTTCATAATGTCGTGAGCAACTGTTCCGCATAGATATTCCTTTGATTCTATTGGAGTTATAATTCTCGCAATGTCAGTGAAGTTCTGAGGTCGTTCTAAAGCGAGTATTACCCGAAGGTGTTTCATGATTCCTGAGAGTCAATAGCCGAATGCGTGACGAACATGCACTCTTTTGGCCAACAGTATTACAATTATGCAGATTATTTAATGTATATTTCACTTGTTGAATTGTATAAACTACAACTTATCGTTTTCATGTAAATAGTTTTAAACTTTGTTTGTGTCGTGGAATGCTGCCATCTGTCGATTCAGAATCTTTTGTGACTGAGACTGCGCATAGTTCCACGTGTTTTAAGTGAGTGAGTTAGTTTAGTTTTACGCCGCACTCAGCAATATTCCAGCTATATGGCGGCCCCCGTGTCTTAATCAACACAACGTCCCTCCTGTCCGGTTCAACACAACATCCCTTGTGTCTGAGTAAACAAGCATCCCTCGTGTCTGAATAAACAAGCATCCCTTGTGTCTGAATAAACAAGCATCCCTTAAAAATTGTGTCTGAATAAACAAGCATCCCTTTTGTCTGAGTAAACAAGCATCCCTTGTGTTCGAGTAGACAAGCATCCCTTGTGTCTGAGTAAACAAGCATCCCTTGTGTCTGAATAAACAAGCATCCCTTTTGTCTGAGTAAACAACAATCCCTTGTGGCTGAGTAAACAAGCATCCCTTGTGTCTCAGTAAACAAGCATCCTTCTGTCTGAGTTAACAAGCATCCCTCGTGTCTGAAAAAACAAGCATCCCTTTGTCTGAGTAAACAACAATCCCTCGTGGCTGAGTAAACAAGCATCCCTTGTGTCTGAGTAAACAATCATCCCTTTTGTCTGAATAGACAACAATCCCTCGTGGCTGAGTAAACAACGATCCCTCATGGCTGAGTAACATGCTTCCCTTTTGTCTGAGTAAACAAGCATCCCTTGTGTCTGAGTAAACAAGCATCCCTTGTGTCTGAATAAACAGCATCCCTTGTGTCTGAGTAAACAAGCATCCTTTTTGTCTGAGTAAACAAGCATCCCTTGTGTCTGAGTAAACAAGCATCCCTTGTGTCTGAATAAACAAGCATCCCTTGTGTCTGAGTAAACAAGAATCCCTTTTTGTCTGAGTAAACAAGCATCCCTTGTGTCTGAGTAAACAAGCATCCCTCATGGCTGAGCAAACAAGCATCCCTTGTGTCTGAATAAACAAGCATTCCTTGTGTCTGAGTAAACAAGCATCCGTCGTGTCCTAATACACAAGCATCCCTTTTGTCTGAGTAAATAACAATCCCTCGTAGCTGAGTAAACAAGCATCCCTTGTGTCTGAGTAAACAAGCAACCCTTGTGTCTGAGTAAAGAAGCATCCCTTGTGTCTGAATAAACAAGCATCCTTTTTTGTCTGAGTAAACAAGCATCCCTTGTGTCTGAGTAAACAAGCATCCCTCGTGGCTGAGCAAACAAGCATCCCTTGTGTCTGAGTAAACAAGCATTCCTTGTGTCTGAGTAAACAAGCATCCCTTGTGTCTGAGTAAACAAGCATCCCTTGTGTCTGAATAAACAGCATCCCTTGTGTCTGAGTAAACAAGCATCCTTTTTGTCTGAGTAAACAAGCATCCCTTGTGTCTGAGTAAACAAGCATCCCTTGTGTCTGAATAAACAAGCATCCCTTGTGTCTGAATAAACAAGCATCCCTTGTGTCTGAGTAAACAAGAATCCCTTTTTGTCTGAGTAAACAAGCATCCCTTGTGTCTGAGTACACAAGCATCCCTCGTGGCTGAGCAAACAAGCATCCCTTGTGTCTGAATAAACAAGCATTCCTTGTGTCTGAGTAAACAAGCATCCGTCGTGTCCTAATACACAAGCATCCCTTTTGTCTGAGTAAATAACAATCCCTCGTAGCTGAGTAAACAAGCATCCCTTGTGTCTGAGTAAACAAGCAACCCTTGTGTCTGAGTAAAGAAGCATCCTTGTGTCTGAGTAAACAAGCATCCCTTGTGTCTGAGTAAACAAGCATCCCTTGTGTCTGAGTAAACAAGCATCCCTTGTGTCTGAGTAAACAAGCATCCCTTGTGTCTGATTAAACAAGCATCCCTTGTGTCTGAGTAAACAAGCAGTAACCAAACAAGCATCCCTTGTGTCAGAACCACCACACCTTCCACCACGTCTGAGTCAACACAGCGTCCCTCATGTTTGAGTAAACAAGTGACCCCCGTATTCGAAGGGTGGAGATTGTGACCTGACGAGGCTAGCCTTGTGATTGGAGAATCTGTGGAAACGGGAGTGCTTGTGGTATTATTAATCCGTTAATCCAGGGTGATTATCACAAAGCACATTACATCATCGTTTATTTTTATAAAAAAACAACAACTGTATTTTGTTTGGGAAGCTGTAGCTTGTCGCTGATGTTAAACCCGCCCATGTCTGAATCTGCCACGACAGTGAATAAAACAACACCACACTGTATATGTTGGTGTACTTGTCATTGGCATTCGGCGTTATTATTCTTATGGTGAGTGAGTGAGTGAGTGAGTATGGTTTTATGCCGCTTTTCCAGCATTATTCCAGCAACATCACGTGTTGAAACCTAAAATGTGCTTCACACAGTGTTTGCCCTTAACCCTGAAAAGCTGCAGGCCCTAAGGACCCAGAACCATACAAAGTTGTGTGTCCTGATCAGAATGTGTAGGGCCTATATTTTAATATGGAAATAATACTCTTAGTTATTGGGGATGAAAAAGCTGTCGGCCATAAGGACCTGCAGAAAACAAAAGCTGTGGGTCCGAATAGTTTTCAGTCGGCTTCGGGCCTAAAGACCGAATGTAATTTCGAACACTGGCTTCACACATTGTACCCATGTGTGGATCGAGCCAGTGTCTTCGGTGAGACGAGCGGACACTTCAACCACTCGGCTACTCCACCGCTCCATTGTAATTTAATCTGTTTATTGGGGCTAGAAGATAGACAGACGCCTGTCTCGTACTCAATCCGGGTGTGAGGCGCTGAGACAGAAATTCTGTGTCTCAAAGCCAGTGATTTCGGCAAACACAAATTGTCTTTGTCAAGCGTTGAAAGACTGGATAGAACAAAAGAAATTAGGCTCCATAAAATTTACATTGTTGAGATTTTATTTTTTTATTCCTCTGTAATTTTACTCCCATAGTTCTTCTGTAAACAAATTGTGGTTTTCCACCTGCAGTTGAAAAATATACATAAAAAAAATATTCAGTTTAAAAAATTCCTAGCCCCGAAGCTCTACTCCTCTTTCCAAGATATTAAATGATCGATCCCAAGACATATCGAGAGGTTATTGTACACATTAAACGCCTGCGCCTAGTTCTGTCGGTTTCCTAGAAAGCATATTAGGTCACTGCGCTGTATAAACATGCTCGTTCCGGGGCCTGGGTCAGAGGTCACCTTCAATGTAGATCCAAGTGGGATTCCCAGTCTTCGTTGCGGTTTGTCCGAGTGATTCATGGAGTTCAGATGTGGATGGCGAATTCGTATCAACAAAGCAAGCTAGAGACGACCTAACCAACGTTTCGTATGTGAGTGACACATTCAGACACAAAACAGTTGTCCAAACAGAGACTCGACCAACCGTGTACCATGCCCAGCCCTCGCAAACGCCTGCCGGCGAACAGTGGAGGGGGAGGTAACTCAGGCCGACAAACCTGGCTCAAAACCTCGCGATCAGCCGCCACGAGGAGGTGATAGTCAAGACGGTGAGATATCAGATGCTGACAACGACGAACGCCCGTCTGATCCAGTGACCCACAGAGACATAATACAGATGTACTGGTAAGTAAAACTATTAATGGCTAAAAGTTTGTTTTTTTTGTTGTAATTTTTATTTGTTGTTATTGATATGATATTTAAGTCGTAACTGCAAACTCAGTTATACCTTTTCGTTGAATTGTAATTCCTTGTAAATATTCTGTTAGAAGTACGCTTTTTCATAAAAATTGAGAAATTTAAAATGTGTAATATTAAAACGCTAGTCAAACCACCCGTTATTTGATTTAGTACATTTTCCCAAAGAATAGTGACAGTGAGTTTAGTCTACCCCGCTTTTAGCAATATTCCAGCAACATCACAGTGGGGCACACCAGAAATGGGCTGTAGTGAAAACATTTTATGTTAATGAAGTGAAAACATGTAATGATATTGTAATGAAAGCATGTAATGAAAATAAATCTTTATTGCAGTACTTAAAAAGGACACAGGCCTGTAGTACATTTAGAGTTTACATGAGTAGATAGAAGTCACTTATAAATTCTTTCTGTAGCAATATTTTTTCTTAAACTCATAGCGAAATAGATGTACATTGCCAGATTAGTGAAAACATTTTATGTTAATGAAATGAATACATGAAGTGATAATGCAATGTAAGGTGTAATGACAGCTAATCATGAAAGGCAGTAATAATCTTGCGGAAATATGTAATGATAAAGGTAGTGAAATTTTGTAATGATAATAGTTCTGATAAGCTACTAACCCTACTATCCTTGTTATGAGTGAGTATAGTTTTACGCCGCTGTAAGCAATATTCCAGCAATATCATGGCGGGGGACATCCCCATGTGGGGAATCGAACCGAGGTCTTCAGTGTGACGGGCGAACGCTTTAACCACTGTGCTAACAACAACAAACCCCACCCCCACCACCCACCCGATCGCACGCAATCAGTCAGTTCCATCAAACATGCTCTTACCGTTACATCAGTTCTAATAATCAACATCATGGGCGGTGATATACGCATTTGGGATACGATAGCATGTGTCAATTATGTCAGCGAGCCTACATAAATGGGTTGCTGAAGACCAATTCCAACGCGGATCTTCATTGGTCTGGGTTGACGAGACATGGTTTTCCGCATCCAGAGTATGTTACCTGCTTCTGATATTTCCGTGTTTTATCTGATAGGAAACCAGCATTGGAGATTATGGTACTCGTCATCGTGATCTGCCTGCTTTACCCTTCATCACCCGACAATACCGAGCGCGCTCTGTTGGACGTTCTCAACGAGAAATGTGGAAAAAGTCCTTCGGAGACCAAGACATGTATTCAGAGACTCTTGTCATCAAAGACCTCGTGTAAAGTGCCTGAAGACGTTCCCAAGACGAAACAGGTCACGCCAGATTGCAGCCACCTTGAGAGTGAGTATAGCAACCTAAAGATCACAGTAGACGTTCTTAGCAAGAAGTGGACTGAAGGAATTGAATCGGTCTTTAAAGATCCGAGTCAAATGTCTGAACCTTTGAGGATTCTTAAGGACCATCATCGACATTTGCAAACCATGAGTTCTGCGGGTAAAGGTAAAGGCAACGACCTGGCAGATTTTAAACAAGTTGAAGCTGACGTAATGACGATTACAGAAGCAAATGAAGCCATAAACAAGACATTACATGAAACAAATACCAATCTTGCTGAAGTCCGTTCTACGCTTGCTGAGACAAGGACACTTCTTACAGAAACCAACACGAAGTTTGGAAAGCTGGAGGATAGGATTAACAAACTGAACGAAACCCAAAATAATTTGATGGAGGTCGTACTACCTGGCATAGAGTCCAAGATGGGAGACATTCGAGGTAAGGCGATAGAAGCTAAGGAGGCCACGGAGGAGAACGGGGGTCGACTTAAGGAATACATTAAGCAGTCGAATTCAGCTTATGAGGAGTTTAAGAAGCACCGAGACGCCACAAACAAGAAGGTGGAAGAGTTTGCGGGAAAGCATGACACCGCTGAGAGGAAACTAGACGGGGAGGAACTAGACGGCGCCATGACCAAGGCAGAGCTGAGTCAGCTGAAAGGCAAATCAACGCTTCACGGTGAGTGGCTGAGACTGGTAGGTGTAGGCCATGTATGCGAGGGTATGACAGGGCTGAGTAGACAAGGTGTAGACAGGGCTGAGTGTAGTCAGGTGTAGACAGGGCTGAGCTAGTCAAGTCAAGTGTAGACTGAGGCAGGACTAGCAGGGCTGAGTGTAGTCAAAAGTGTAGACAGGGCTGAGAGAGTGTAGTCAAAAGTGTAGACAGGGCTGAGAGTGTAGTGACAGGGCTGAGTGTAGTCAGGGCTGAGTGTAGACAGGGCTGTAGAGACAGGGCTGTAGTCAGGTGTGAGACAGGGCTGAGTGTAGTGTAGACAAGGAGTGTAGTCAGGTGTGAACAGGACAGGGCTGAGTGTAGACAGGGCTGAGTGAGGGGGCTGAGTGGCAGAGACAGGGCTGACAGGCTGTGTAGTCAGGTGTAGACAGGGGCTGAGAGTGCAGTCAGAGTGTAGAGTCAAGTGTGGAGCAGCTGAGTGTAGTCAAGTGTAGTGTGAAGGTGTAGACAGGGCTGAGGTGTGTAGACAGGGCTGAGGGCTGAGGTGTAGTCAGGTGTAGACAGGGCTGAGTGCAGTGTAAGTAGACAGAGTGTGAGCTGAGTGAAAGTAGACAGGGCTGAGTGTAGAGTCAGGTGTAGACAGGGCTGAGAGTGGTGTAGTCAAAGTGTGTACAGGGCTGAGTGTAGTCAAGTGTCAAGTGTAGCAGACAGGGCTGAGGGCTGAGTGTAGTCAGGTGTAGACAGGGCTGAGTGTAGTCAAGTGTGAACAGGGGCTGAGTGTAGTCAAGTGTAGACAGGGAGTGTAGAGTGTAGACAGAGCTGAGTGTGTCAAGTGGTAGACAGGGCTGAGTGTAGTCAGAGTGTGGAGCAGGGCTGAGTGTAGTCAGGTAGACAGGGCTGAGGTGCAGTGTAAGTGTACAGGGCTGAGTGTAGGTGTAGGCAGGGCTGAGTGTAGTCTGAGTGTAGTCAAGTGTAGACAGGGCTGAGGTGCAGTCAGAGTGTAGACAGGGCTGAGTGTAGTCAGGTGTAGACAGGGCTGAGAGTGTAGTCAAGTGTAGACAGGGCTGAGTGTAGTCAAGGTGTAGACAGGGCTGAGTGTGAGTCAGAGCTGAGTGTAGACAGGGCTGAGTGTAGTCAAGTGTAGACAGGGCTGAGTGTAGTCAGGTGTAGACAGGGCTGAGTGTAGTCAAGTGTAGACAGGGCTGAGTGTAGTCAGGTGTAGACAGGGCTGAGTGTAGTCAGGTGTAGACAGGGCTGAGTGTAGTCAAGTGTAGACAGGGCTGAGTGTAGTCAAGTGTAGACAGGGCTGAGTGTAGTCAAGTGTAGACAGGGCTGAGTGTAGTCAGGTGTAGACAGGGCTGAGGGCTGAGTGTAGTCAAGTGTAGACAGGGCTGAGTGTAGTCAAGTGTAGACATGGCTAAGTGTAGTCAAGTGTAGAGAGGGCTGAGTGCAGTCAAGTGTAGAGAGGGCTGAGTGCAGTCAAGTGTAGACAGGGCTGAGCGTAGTCAAGTGTAGACATGGCTGAGCGTAGTCAAGTGTAGGCACTTGTATAGGGACGTTTAGACTGGTCGGATAATGTAAGCGAGTGAAGACAGCGTTAGCTGTGTACATGAGAGTAGCTTTATTGCAGTGTTGCGATCCTCACACATACAATTTGGGGCCTTTCTTCACCATGCAGAGCAGGACACTTAGTTCAGTGTTTCAAGGAATACTACTAATTTTAAAATAGCAAGTTCAGCTCTATAGAGGAATATTAGTCATGTGTAGAATGTATTCATCGGCGTATTTATGTGAATACGTATTTGTATATGGACTTGTTTTTCAGATATCGCCCTTTACCTGACTTTGCTAAACATCATAGCCGTCGTCATTGTGGTGATGTATGTGAGGCAGACTCTGTCATCATCGTCAGCACCAGTGTCAGCACCAGTGTCAGCACCAGCAGCATTCCATAACAATACACAGGTGAAACATCAACTACCACTGTTTCTACTTCTTCTGCTTCGATGACTGCTGATGTTACTACTATTACCATTACTGTAACTACAACTACTGCTGCTACCACTACTACTACCACTGCCATTACAACTACTGCTACTTCTACTACTACCACTACTACTACTACTGCTACAAGCTAGACAAGCTAGTTTCGCATTGTAACAAGTGGAAATTGAAAATAAATATTGATAAAAGTTAAGTTATTGTATTCAGGAAGGCTGGTCGACTAAGACATTATGAAAAGTTCCATTTGAATGGAAAGTTGCTTGAAATTGTTGCATCATATAAATACTTGGGTGTTCACTTCTCTTCCTCTGGATCATGGTATGTTACACAGAAAACTTTGGCTGACCAAGCATGGGAGGTGTTGAATATTCTCAAATCATCGGTTAAGAATTTTTATAATCTACCAATTAATGTTCTGCTCTATATATTTGATGTCAAGGTCTTGCCATTGTTACTATACGGAAGTAAAGTCTGGGGTTTCCACCCGTCGCCATCTGTATTGAATGTACACGAACGGTTTTGTAAACAGGTTTTGGGCCTTTCAAGATACACGCCAAATATTGCAGCGCGTGCTGAGATTGGTCGTTATTCATTAAAGGTAAATCAGTACATTAAGATTGTTAAATATTGGGTTTGCCTCCTGTCTCAAGTTGAGAATGTAATCTTAAATAAGGTACATTAGTATCAGTATTGTCTTGCTGAAAAAGGTATAGATTGTTGGGCTTTTAAGGTGAAATCTCTTTTGTACAGTTATGGTTTTGGCAGTGTGTGGGCCAGTCAAAGTGTTGGAAGTATCTCTACTTTCATATCATTATTTAAGCAAAGATGTATTGATATAGATAACCAGTTGTGGTCATCTCGTATTATACTTGTTTCGAAATTGGATTTTTATCGCAGGCTCAAAGAAGGTGTAGCGTTTGAGTTCTATATCGATAGTGTTAGTGTATAACAGTTTCGAATCTTCTTAAGTAGATTTCGTTGCTCAAACCACAATGTGATGATAGAGTACGGTAGACATTTAGGTCTTAAAAGGGTGCCCGCTTTGTATCATACCTAACATAGGAAATGAATATCACTTTTGCCTGGAATGCCCTTTTTATGGGAAATTAAGAAATGATATTCCCTAAATATTATCACATATATCCATCTGAAGTGAAATTAGCTCAGTTGCTTACATCAAAGAATACTTATTTTATAAACTGTCTTGCAAAATATCTATTTTTTGCCTTGAAAAAACGAAATAAATGTCTTTCAGTCTTCGTACCCACAAATGAATAATCGTGCAGCTCTCATGATGTTGTACGGTGCTCTAATGATTGTATATTCTGTACACCAGGGCCCCGTTCCTCAAAGCGATCGTAGCGCTACGACTGTCGTAAGTCTATGTTAGAGTATGGGAGTTACGATCATCTTAGCGCTACGATCGCTTTGAGGAACGGGACCCTGATGTATAATGGGCCTGTGGCCCCTTTACTGAATAAAACTCTCTCTCTCTCACTACTACTACAACTACTGCTACTACTACTACTACAACTACTGCTGCTGCTGCTACTACTGCTGCTACTACTACTACTGCTGCTGATACTACTCCTAAAACAACTACCTACTACTACTTCTACTACTATTACTACTACTACTTCAACCACCACCACTCCTCCTCCTAATAATAATACTACTGCAACTACATCTACCACTACCACTACCAATACAACTACTACCACTACCACTACCCACAACCACTACTAAAACTACCACCACTCCTAGTCTACTACTACCATTCAGCTACTACAACTACTACTGTCACCGCCATTTCCACTCCCACCACCACGACTACCACTACCACCACCACTGTTACTACCAATACTACTGCTACTACTACTTTTGTTACTATACTGCCACTTCACCGACAATTATTATCATTCAAATAGTATTTAAATAGCTGAGATATATAGTGTTATCACGTGTGCCAAGACACTACGGTAATAGACACCTAAAGTAACAATATAAACTAATCACCCTGTAGACCTGCAACACTTAATAATTATTCTACCTAGTACGCCTAGGATCAACACATGACAGTCAAGATAATAATAATAATAATAATAATGCACATTTATAATGCGCCTTTTCCACGCCCTTGGGTATGCTCAAAGCGCTACAAAGATGAAGATGGGTGAAGTTATGAGAAGTATACTGAGAAAAGGTGGGTTTTCAGTTTTGCTTTAAAACTATCAAAACTGTCAGAGTCTTTGGCAGTATCTCCATGCTATTTTACAATTCGTATCTCGATACCGTACTGATATTTTCATGTCTTCTCCGTTTTTGCAGGTGCAACACAATCCTGAATCAATTATTTACAAATTTCAGGCAGTAACGATTGCATCCTGCATTGGGGGAACATAAGCGTGGGTCACTGCACAGGGGCGGCGGGGTAGCCTCGTGGTTAAAGCGTTCGCTCGTCACGCCGAAGACCCGGGTTCAATTCCCAACATGGGTACAATGTGTGAAGCCCATTTCTGGTGTCCCCCGCCGTGATGTTGCTGGAATATTGCTAAAAGCGGCGGAAAACCAAACTCAGTCAGTCAGTCAGTACAATGCGTGGAGCCTATTTCTGGTGTCCCCGCCGTGGTAATGCGGGAATATTGCTAAAAGCGGCTTAAAACTTAAATCACTCACTCACTGTGCAGATTCTGCCATTTACATGCAATCAGGAAATGTAAAGGAATCTGTAAACATTAATTTTTGAACAGTTTTTGTTATTATTCGCGTGTTTTTACATCGTGTACTGAATTGTATGTGTTGGGATACAGTTGTAAATTGATGTATTGTATCGTTGCCCTCGTACAATACAATTCTGGGCCCCGTTTCACAAAGCTATCGTAGCGCTACGGCTGTCGTAAGTTTATGTTACAGTATAGGAGGTACGACAGTCGTAGCGCTACGATAGCTTTGTGAAACGTGGCCCTGCACTGGCGTATCTTTCTGCAGAGAGGCTTCCGACGTGAGGAGGTGTACGAGCTGTCGTGGGCGGGACCGATGGAGGGCACGCTGTGTGTGGTGACCTTCCATACTGAGACGGAGTTGAAACATGCCGATCAGACCAGGTCTGTGTTCGAGTCTGTACAGCAACCATGTCCGACCATCCACACTCGGGTCATCCGGTGCCACGCAGACATAAAAGAACTGCCGGGATCGCGCGTCTTCCTCGTCTTTGTCGACTTCAATGAGCGGAACGTCATCTTGGAGGATCCGACTAAGGGGCTTGGCGATCTCAGGGTGACCACTGTGCGGAGTCTCTGGAAGTTTGGGGGTGAGTTGTGAAGTTGTGTCAGAGGGTGAGCTGTGAAGTTGTGTCAGTAGGTTTGGAAGTAAGCTGAGGTAGTGTCGGAAGATAAGATGTGAAGTTGTGTCTGTAGGTATGGGGATAAGCTGTTAAGTTGTGTCGGAAAATAAGCCATGATATTGTGTCTGTAGGTTTGTCGAGGTAGCCTGTGATGTTGTGTCAGTAGGTTTGGAGGTAGCTTGTGATGTTGTGTCTGTAGGTTTGGAGGTAGCCTGTGAGGTTGTGTCAGAAGATAAGCTGTGAAGTTGTGTCGGTAGGTTTGGAGGTAGCCTGTGATGTTGTGTCTGTAGGTTTGAAGGTAGCCTGTGATGTTGTGTCTGTAGGTTTGGAGGTAGCCTGTGATGTTGTGTAAGTAGGTTTAGAGGTAGCCTGTGATGTTTTTATGTAGGTTTAGAGGTAGCCTGTTATGTTTTGTCTGTAGGTTTGGAGGGAGCCTGCGATGCTGCGTCAGTAGGATTGGAGGTAGTCCTTGATGTTGCGTCAGTAGGTTTAGAGGTAGCCTGTGATGTTGTGTCAGTAGGTTTGAAGGTAGCCTGTGATGTTGTGTCTGTAGATTTGGAGGTAGCCTGTGATGTTGTGTCTGTAGTTTTAGAGGTAGCCTGTGATGTTGTGTCTGTAGGTTTAGAGGTAGCCTGTGACGTTGTATCTGTAGCTTTGGAGGTAGGCTGTGATGTTGTGTCTTTAGATTTGGAGGTAGCCTGTGATGTTGCGTCAGTAGGTTTGGAAGTAGCATGTGATGTTGTGTCTGTAGGTTTGGAAGTAGCCTGTGAAGTTGTGTCTGTTGGTTTGGAGGTAGCCTGTGAAGTTGTGTCAGTAGGTTTTGGTATAAGCTGTGAACTTTTTCGGTAGGTTTGGTCATGAACCCTATAAAAGTACTAGAATCTGTACTTTGCTGAGAAAGTGTTATCCCAGATATCACGTGTTACATTTGACTACTTAACAAATGACATTGTGTATACGATAAATGTTAAGTAAATCGTTTAGTAAAACTGTTTTCTGTTTCAGCCGATGTGGCGGTGATCTACTGTGGTGACGGGGGGTCAGCTAATTTGGGCGGTGGTCTTTTCAATCAGGACCTTGGCTCCATACATCGGCAAAAGGAGTTGACACAGCTCAAGAAAGATGACAGGATCCTGAGCATCTCCAGCGACTTCAACAACACCCAGAAACAACACTGCCGGAACTACATTAACAGATTGTTACATATAGCTCACTGAGCAGGATCGACAACGTGCAACCAGCAACGTCGCTGTTATCTTTAGAAGCTGCGCCTGCGTATTACAACTTCACCAACACCCAAGAATAACACAAACATCCCGAACAGTCATTTACAGATATTATAGTGATATTTCAGTTGGGTACGACTTTGCAGAAACGTCACCATAAGTCTGTGAAAGATATCATAGTGATATTTCAGCTGGTTACTTCAGCAACAACAGCAACATAATGGCAGGAACTTCACCAACAGCCTGTGACAGAGATCATAGTGATATTTCAGCTAGTAACTTCTGTTGATAATGCAAGTCGCATATAGTTTGAATGAAAACACGGCTGCCTGGTTTACCAAGGTTGTTTGTATTACCAAGGTTTTTTTGGGATATGTTAAGTTTATGCAAAGGTATATGAGTTTCGATCATACCAAAGGGATCATTCTGTGTAAGTTGGTGCATATCAACTGTTGTACTCCTAAAGTTGGAATTCTTTGGTTGCGAATCTCCCTCTGGATTGTTACAATTGACTTTCCTTCAGGCTCTGTAGACCTGAACATTTCCGTATAGCTCAGGTGGTCGTGTTTTTAAAGGGCAACGGGTTTAATATGGGTTGTTATCTCCCTTGAAAATTACCTCCCTTTGGGAGATAATGAGTGTTTGTTTGTTTGTTCATTGTTTATCATCGCACTAAGCTTCGCTATATGACAGAGGCCTGTAAATAGTTCAGTATGAACCAGACAATCCAGTGATTAGCATCATGGGCATCGATCTACACAAATGAGATATGATATTAAAGTGGGGAGGACATATGAGACTAAGAATTTTTAGGGATTTTCTTCAAATATGATCTGTAGATGGGCACATTCATTTATAATAGTTCGAATAAATGGTGGTGTTGATTCCGTCTTGAGCAATAAAAATGTATCTGCATATATTATCGCGGGGAAGTGTTTAAAAATTATTAAAAATGGACCTGAAGGAGAGTATTTAAATGATACGGATTCCATATATTGAACTAGACATGTTACGGATGAATGAATATTTGGGGACTTCTTTTCTGTCGGGAAGACTAAAAAAATTGTCATGAACATGTCCAGAAAATATCCATGACCCCTTACATTTTGTTCGGAGTAGGAACTACAAAAAAGCGAGTCAAAAAAATAAATCTGAATACTGAGTAACTGTCCATCTATGGTATGTAACGGTTCCTCTATGGTATGTTAGGGACATAACTGACGACCCAGAGTTATCACTGAGCTCGCCATGTTTAGTATCGTTTAAACGCTGTTAAATCAGAAATACACGAGAACCAAAGGCCGGTGGTGACGTAAGATTCACATATATGCAGTTGCAGTTTTATTCATTACTGAACAAATGAAATAAGGGATCATGGGTAGTTTGGGCATTTTCAAGACAGCACACAATTTCATAAAACAGTCCTCCCCCTGAATATTCATGCTCCTTCATGGTTCAGTCTATTTTTCTAACGTTTACGACCGCCTCCGTGGTGTAGTGGTTAGAGCGTCCGCCTGGAGAGCGGAAGGTCGCGGGTTCGATCCCCGACCACGTCATACCAAGAGACGTTAAAATATGGTACTTGTTGGTCCCTGCCTGGCGCTCGGCATTAATGGGTAAAACAAGGACTGGTCGGCTCGGAGTCAGTATAATGTGTCTGAGTGGGGTATTCATGCTTCACTGCGGCATGGTATCTCAGTGGGCTAGCACTATAAAACCAGCTTAAGTCTGGGCTAGTACAAGCAGCCGCACATACACATACACACGCATGCACGTCGTCATATGAGCGAAATATTCTCAAGCACCACGTTAAACCCAATTTCACCTCACCTCACCTCTAACGTTTACTTTCACATTTTGTGATCATATTGTACCATTTACACCTAATGCCTTACTTCTAGACTGACATATAGCTTCTTTAACGATTGAACACATGGTATTAGATTTTTTGTTGAATGCGTTATTGAAAATAGTCCGGTAACATTAATTTTTCAAAATCGTGTTTGGAAAACAATAAATTGCTTACAAACTCAGTTGTGACTTTTTATGATTACCATCCACTACAAAAGCGGATCTGGATTAGCGTATTCTGGTACTACTAAGGGGCGCAACTCTGTCTGATCCCACCGTCATTACTAGTGCTGTTCGTTGAAATATTACCAATGGGATCGGCTATGTTAACGATTTCCAATATTTCCAAGGGGAACTTGTTCGATTCTCAGTACTAGTCGGTAATATTTCTACCTTAACGGAAAAAAATACGGAAACCGAGTCACCCTTTGGACTATCGCTATGATTTCCTACTCATGCAACATGTCCTAACTGTGACCGATAAAGTCCTGCGTTAAAAAACAACAAACGAAAACTGGAATAGGATACCTTGAACTATCTTATGTTTTGTCTTCAACTGATAACAGAGGAAAACTAGAGTAGCTTCCCTTGATCTCTTTGTTGACTGTTGCTAAGAGACGCCAACAGACTTAAACAATGCTTGTGCAAATACAGCGCTATTCTGGTTTTACTGCGATCAATAAACACCTCCTTGCGCAATAGATACACGACATTACAACGTCTGGTGCTACTACAACGTCCACGTAGCAGATAATCGCATCGTTGCCTGGTCATGTTAAATATCACGCTTCACCCCACACGTGGCTTCAACTGAAACATTAACCTTCAAGGTACCGATTTAAAAATCCCGTCCAGGGCTATTAATAAGCATGCCAGTGCCCTAACCATGAATACACATTTATTTTTTTATAAATACTGTCATGCCATACCTAGATATACACCGGTCGACTCTATGACCGTGTCAACAAACTAGCAGCGCCAACACTCGCGGGTGTACATGACGACTGGGTAGACTACCCCGAATAGACTACCCCGAACAGCGAGTTATAAGAATACGGGTGAGTTGTGGAATACAATGTTGTATACATCTTCCGTTGTTGTGTTGTATTGCCTTCATTGGTTTACTTGTGCTGTATTGATTGGATGTATCTGACACGTTGTATTATTTCTTGGTTGCGTTGACCTATATATACATTACAACATACCCGAGAAAAATCACTGGGTTAACGTCGACATGCGTTTCGTGTGCTTTCCTGTTGTTAAGGGCTGAACTCTCAGTCTGTGAAGACACCTGTACCTTAATTTGAATAGATACACGAGTTTACAATTAACAGATTTTAAAATATACGGGAGGAAATTTGACAACAAGCAATGGTTTGACAGCTTATCTATTCGGACTGTTTCGACAGTACTCCATTATTCTTAGCATTGCAGGCTTTCACCACCATTATCATTTCGTTTCACTCAACATTAAGTTTTCAGGGCGGTCGCGTAGCCTAGTGGTTAAAGCGTTCGCCCGTCACGCTGAACACCCGGGTTCGATTCCCTACATGGGTAAAATGTGTGAAGCCCATTTCTGGTGTCACCCGCTATGATATTGCTGGAATATTTCTAAAAACGGTGTAAAACTATACTCACTCATAGCAGTGATAGTAGAGATAGTAGAAATGTCATAACTATTATCATTACAAAATTTCACTACCTTTATCGTTACATGTTTTCGCTAGATTATTACTGCCTGTCTGGATTAATTGTCATTACAACTTACATTGCATTATCATTACATGTTTTCACTTTATTATCATTACATGTTTTCACTTCATTACGATAAATGTTTTCACTATGTTCCATTACATGCTCATTACATGTTTTCATCATTACATAGTTTTCACTTATCATTTATCATTACAAGCTTCCATTACATTATCATTACATTTTTCACTTCATTAACATAAAATGTTTTCACTACTTCATTACAGATATTAATTACATGTTTTCACTATGTTTGTACTACATTATCATTACAAGCTTCCATTACATTATTACATGTTTTCACTTCATTAAGATAAATGTTTTCACTATGTCATCATTACAAGCTTCCATTACATCATCATTACATGTTTTCACTTCATTATCATAACATGTTTTAACTACATTATTGTTCCATGTTGTCACTATGTAGTTATGGGCCGATGGCCTACATTTCTGTAATAAAGGAATTGAACAGTATATTAATCCTGTATATTTTTAGTTACATGGGTATGCTTTGGCTATTGACCAATCGGAATTCGACAAATTTATTTTAAGGGTAATAACATGGTGTATATACCATATAGTTATTGTTATTACAGGTGGATTCGCCTTCCATCGCCTCCAGGTCTCCACCCCAATGTCCCTGTCGTCGATCCTTCAGCAGTATGACGTCTTCACCTCCACGAAGGAGACGAGCGTCAAGTACTGGACGGAACTGATGAAACAGCACAATGATTTGGAGAAAAACGTCACCGTCGCCGACCTCAGGAAGTCGCTGCAGCTGCTGAAAACGGGCGTGGCTAGAGACGACTTCCCCGACGACGAGTCAGCGGCAGGCACGTTCTGTGAGGAGATCCTCACCGACATCATTAAGAGGGTGAAGTAAGTGGATGCTGGTACAGCAATGGATACTGCCTTAATCCTGCTACATGATGTCCGCATCTATAGTGCGTTTCGCTCAAAAGCGGACCGATGAATTGCAATCTAACTCCAAAAACTAATACACATATAATACTCAATGAAACGCTGATCATAATCAAAATATCAGACCAACTCTGTGATTTGTTTGCAGAATTTATGTCCTAAAATTAAAAAAGTTGTTTAACAAACTATCATTAAAATATTGACACAGGTCACTATTTGTTACGAGGGAGGAGTGCAGAGAAAGGGACAGCCAGGTGTTAGAGAAGCACGTGCACAAGTGCCGACAAAGTTATTGATTCATGAACCTGTGCTGTGCCGTCTCCAGCCTTTCGCGCACACCCGGCTGTTCCTTTCTCTGCACTCCACCCTCGTAACAAATAGTGAACTGTGTCAATATTTTAATGAAAGATTATTAAACAACTTTTTTATTTTTAGGACAAAAAATTCTGCAAAAACCTCACAGGGTTGGTATGATGTTTTGATTATGATCAGCGTTTCATTTAGTATTTTATGTTTATTAGTTTTCGAGTTAGATTGCAATTCATCGGTCCGCTTTTGAGCCAGACGGACTTATAAATAAGAGTCTGCACGAGACAATCCACTGATTTCGCGAGTATGCGAGACTACACAGCCTGGACACGATGGCATGGCTATCTTCCAATTGACATACATCCATTTGACCGACACTCGATTGACAGACATTTACTAGAAGATTAATTAGGGAAACATCCACGGGTATAATGGAACAGTCCACTGTCTAGAGAGTAGATTAGAGCTAGAGTTTTGGTCTATCGCCGCTTTTAGCAATATTCCAGCAACATCACGGCGGGGGACACCAGAAATGGGCTTCACACATTGCACCCATGTGGGGAATCGAACCCGGATCTTCGGCGTGACGAGCCAACGCTTTAACCATTAGGCTACCCCACCGCCCCTAGATTAGAGCCTGAAGTTACTGAGAAGTTTGATTGTGCGTAAATAGAACTTTGCTGTGTGATTAAATGATAATAGAAAAACGGGTTTGTCACTGAGAGATTTGATTTTGTTTGATTTGATTCAAACGTATATATTTCATTCCATGGGGATAGAATCATCATTACTCCTGCTAATAAGCATACGAATACCCATGAGACCCTGTAGATAAACATGAACACACGCACGCACGCGTTTAACTTGGTCCTCAGCAACCCATGCTTGTTGTAAGAGGCGACTGACGGGATCGGGTGGTCAGGCTCGCTGACTTGCCGCTATTGTGTACATTGAAGCTCATGATGTAGATCACTGGATTGTCTGGTCCAGACTCGACTATTTACAGACCGCTGCTATATAGCTGGAATATTGTGCAGAATCCATCAACAATCAAACAAACAAACAAACAAACATCACCCACACGCGAGGGCACCCACCCGCCGCTATATACCCCATAACCATGTATGCGACGTTTAAACTCCGTTTCACGTCACCTGCACCTATGGCTGTAGGAGTCTTGACCCTGAGGCGACAGGAGATGGGGAAGCAGGCCTGTTTTACTCCGACTGCCTCGACTTCGTCGTAGCTATGCTGGAGACGGGCCCCGGGACGACGCACATCTCCATGATCGACACTATTCGGGGCTACTCTGATGGGTACAGGAACTACTACCATGTAAGTCAAACTTGGCTACTTGCGCCTGTGAGCACGGCTCCACAGATGATCTAACATAAGCAGCTGATCGTATTTTTGTGGGGAAAAAAGCAAAACTAGTTTTTAATGTCTGTTTTCCAGGGTACGAAGTTGGCGATGATGATGATTATTATTATGATGCTGTGAGAAATGATTGATGATATTGATGATGATGGTAATGATGATATGAGAACTAATCCATGATAATGATGATGATAATGCTGTAAGAATTGATCAGTGATGATGATAATGGTGATATGAGAACTAATCCATGATAATGATGATGATAATGCTGTAAGAATTGATCAGTGATGATGATAATGGTGATATGAGAACTAATCCATGATAATGATGATGATAATGCTGTAAGAACTGATCGATGGTAATGATGATGATGATGTAAGAATTGATCAGTGATGATGATAATGGTGATATGAGAACTAATCCATGATAATGATGATGATAATGCTGTAAGAATTGATCAGTGATGATGATAATGGTGATATGAGAACTAATCCATGATAATGATGATGATAATGCTGTAAGAACTGATCGATGGTAATGATGATGATGATGTAAGAATTGATCAGTGATGATGATAATGGTGATATGAGAACTAATCCATGATAATGATGATGATAATGCTGTAAGAACTGATCGATGGTAATGATGATGATGATGTAAGAATTGATCAGTGATGATGATAATGGTGATATGAGAACTAATCCATGATAATGATGATGATAATGCTGTAAGAATTGATCAGTGATGATGATAATGGTGATATGAGAACTAATCCATGATAATGATGATGATAATGCTGTAAGAACTGATCGATGGTAATGATGATGATGATGTAAGAATTGATCAGTGATGATGATAATGGTGATATGAGAACTAATCCATGATAATGATGATGATAATGCTGTAAGAATTGATCAGTGATGATGATAATGGTGATATGAGAACTAATCCATGATAATGATGATGATAATGCTGTAAGAATTGATCAGTGATGATGATAATGGTGATATGAGAACTAATCCATGATAATGATGATGATAATGCTGTAAGAACTGATCGATGGTAATGATGATGATGATGTAAGAATTGATCAGTGATGATGATAATGGTGATATGAGAACTAATCAATGACGATGATGATGATAATGCTGTAGGAGCTGATAGATGGTAATGATGATGATGGTGATGATGATAATGATGATGTAAGAATTGATCAATGATGATGACGATATTGATGATGATGGTGATGATGATAATGATGATGTAAGAATCGATCAATGATGACGATATTGATGATGATGGTGATGATAATGATAATGCTGTAAGAACTGAGCGATGGTAATGATGATGATGGTGATGATGATGATAATGCTGTAAGAGCTGATATATGGTAATGATGATGATGGTGATGATGATAATGATGTAAGAATCGATCAATGATGATGACGATATTGATGATGATGGTGATGATAATGATAATGCTGTAAGAGCTGATATATGGTAATGATGATGATGGTGATGATGATAATGATGTAAGAATCGATCAATGATGATGACGATATTGATGATGATGGTGATGATAATGATAATGCTGTAAGAGCTGAGCGATGGTAATGATGATGTAAGAATTGATCAATGATGATGACGATATTGATGATGATGGTGATGATGATGATAATGCTGTAAGAACTGAGCGATGGTAATGATGATGTAAGAATTGATCAATGATGATGATAGTGGTGATATGAGAACTAAGCAATGATGATGATGATGATGATAATGCTGTAAGAACTGATCGATGGTAATGATGATGGTGATGATGATAATGATGATGTAAGAATTGATCAATGATGATGACGATATTGATGATGATGGTGATGATGATGATAATGCTGTAAGAACTGAGCGATGGTAATGATGATGTAAGAATTGATCAATGATGATGATAGTGGTGATATGAGAACTAAGCAATGATGATGATGATGATGATAATGCTGTAAGAACTGATCGATGGTAATGATGATGGTGATGATGATAATGATGATGTAAGAATTGATCAATGATGATGACGATATTGATGATGATGGTGATGATGATGATAATGCTGTAAGAACTGAGCGATGGTAATGATGATGTAAGAATTGATCAATGATGATGACGATATTGATGATGATGGTGATGATGATGATAATGCTGTAAGAACTGAGCGATGGTAATGATGATGTAAGAATTGATCAGTGATGATGATAGTGGTGATATGAGAACTAAGCAATGATGATGATGATGATGATAATGCTGTAAGAACTGATCGATGGTAATGATGATGATGATGTAAGAAATGATCAGTGATGATGATAATGGTGATATGAGAACTAATCAATGACGATGATGATGATAATGATGATGTAAGAATTGATCAGTGATGATGATAATGGTGATATGAGAACTAATCAATGACGATGATGATGATAATGCTGTAGGAGCTGATAGATGGTAATGATGTTGATGGTGATGATGATAATGATGATGTAAGAATTGATCAATGATGATGACGATATTGATGATGATGGTGATGATGATAATGATGATGTAAGAATTGATCAATGATGATGACGATATTGATGATGATGGTGATGATGATGATAATGCTGTAAGAACTGATATATGGTAATGATGATGATGGTGATGATGATGATAATGATGATGTAAGAATTGATCAATGATGATGACGATATTGATGATGATGGTGATGATGATAATGATGTAAGAATCGATCAATGATGATGACGATATTGATGATGATGGTGATGATAATGATAATGCTGTAAGAGCTGATATATGGTAATGATGATGGTGATGATGATAATGATGATGTAAGAATTGATCAATGATGATGACGATATTGATGATGATGGTGATGATGATGATAATGCTGTAAGAGCTGATATATGGTAATGATGATGATGGTGATGATGATAATGATGTAAGAATCGATCAATGATGATGACGATATTGATGATGATGGTGATGATGATGATAATGCTGTAAGAACTGAGCGATGGTAATGATGATGTAAGAATTGATCAATGATGATGACGATATCGATGATGATGGTGATGATGATGATAATGCTGTAAGAACTGAGCGATGGTAATGATGATGTAAGAATTGATCAATGATGATGATAGTGGTGATATGAGAACTAAGCAATGATGATGATGATGATGATAATGCTGTAAGAACTGATCGATGGTAATGATGATGATGTAAGAATTGATCAATGATGATTATGATGATGATGATGATGGTGATGATGATAGAAAGTTATCTATAGTACACATACCAGTTTCTACATCTACATAAATTGAACAGCATTGTTACTGGCCTCCATTACAATAATACTTAATGTCAACACTACTTACCCCAAGTGGGACACGACCCCCGAGACGCTGCGACCGGTCCTGAAGGCTCTCACCAGGGAGTTCACATCCAGGGAACCAGGGTTCGACTACGACATCTACAGCAGGTTTCTCCGCAGTAGCTTCAGCTACGTCGTCGACAAGAAGAGAGACCCGTATGTTTAACATCACCCTATACTGAAAACAATGCCCTTTTCAAAACTGTCTCGATAATTTCTGAGAGAAGTGCTTTGCAGTTCAACTATCACACGTGATAGAGCTTGTAGGTAAAACAATTAATTATACATGATAATATTTAATGAATTTCTGTATAAAGTCTGAGAGAGAGAGAGAGAGAGAGAGAGAGAGAACTGGAGAGAGACAGAGAGAGAGACACAGAGAGAGAGAGAGAGAGAGAGAGAGAGAGAGACAGAGAGAGAGAGGAGAGGTAAAGGATTTTGGTACACGTGGTATTTAAAAGATTCTCCAGTACCAATCTAAAATTTCTGTATCGTTTTGTTTTTATTTTATGTCATTTCAAACAAATGGGTATCGTTTGTTTTGGATATTAGTTTATAAAATGTTATCTTAAAACTCCCATATTATGGTCCAACAAATAAATAATCCACTTTTGCTCTATATTCCAGTCGTTATGTAGACACAGGGACGCAGCTCAGGTAAAGTACGGTATTGTATCATCTTTGTGGTTTAGTTTGGTCTGTTGTTTAACGCCCCAGTCAGCAATATTGCAGCTATATGACGGCGGACTGTAAATGATCGAGGCTGGACCAGACAATCTAGAGATTGAGATCGATGTGTATACATGTAACTGAACCGTAATCTAATCAAACAGCAAAGAACACCGATTAGCGCAGACTAGATTCTTGCATCAAATTACGTTAAAGTCAATGAAGTAGTTTCTTGGTCGTGTTTGAATGACTTGCTAGTGATAAACATCGATCTACATTTGGGATACGATGACATGTGTCAACCAAATCAGCGAGCCTGACCACCCGATCCCGTTAGTCGCCTCGTTCGACAAGCATGGGTTACTGAAGATCAATTCCACCCCGAATCTTCACGGGTCTAACGACATAACAAAACAGGGTAGTGAACTAACATGTACCAAATGCATGTCGAACTGTATAATCTAGTTGTATACATGATGTGTATTGTACATGTACTTTACCAGAAAAGAGTTATACGTGGAGGCCCAGGAAGACTTCCTGGAGTTGTACATGTTCCACGAGACTTCCTTCCTGTCACGTGACGATGACGTCATGGATACGCAAAGGTTCCTCTCACAGATGATATGCAGTGTTTATGAAAACGGCATCTTCCATGTAAGTGAAGAGCCAGTGGTTTAGATTTTTTTCTTCTTTTGTTGGGGGCGGTGGGGTAACCCATTAGATAAACACTCGTCTCCTCAAGACGAGGGCTCGAGCACGATTCCTCACAATTTATGAACCCTATTCTTGGTGTCCCCTGCCGTGATTTTATTCGAGTATTGCAAAAGGTAGCGTAACTCATTCACACTTCTTTTGTTTGATGCCTCGCACAGAGTGAGTGAGTGAGTTTAGTTTTACGCCGCTTTTAGCAATATTCCAGCAATATCACGGCGGGGGACACCAGGAATGGGCTTAACACATTGCACCCATGTGGGGATTCGAACCCGGGTCTTCGGTGTGACGAGCCAACGCTTTAACCACTGGGCTACCCCACCCCCCGATATTAGGATCAATGTCCCACACCATGGGGTACAATCGCACGCAATCAGCCAGTTCCTTCAAGCATGCGTTATCATAACTTCGATTCATTGAGTACACACAAGCTTTCGCATAAGGAAATAAGTGTGAATTCTGGTACTGAAATTGTGAATATTTTAGACCTATATACTTTGAAGTTGACTTCTAAGTACTGAATGATTTTTGGTAATTTGTATCAACACTATCCTTTTGTAAGGGAATAAAAAATGTTGACGTCTTCCGACGTCATCTGAGTCGACTTCAACAAGCAATCGGTCAAGCAGACTTCCCGCAGAGCAGCAAGACACTGAAGATTGTCATGGACATTCTCCACGACCTGCTTGCAGCTGTCAGGTAAGACCACTGCGCAGAGTTAGGGAGTATAGGTCGCTGAGCAGATCTGAAAAGAGTGAGAGAGTGGGTCGCTGAGTAGATCTGTGAGTGAGTGAGTGAGTGAGTGGGTCGGTGTGTAGGTCTGAGAGTGAGTGAGTGGGTCGCTGTGTAGGCCTGAGAGTGAGTGAGTGACTGTCGCTGTGTAAGTTTGTGAGTGAGTGAGTGGGTCGCTGTGTAGGTCTGTCAGTGAGTGAATGAGTGAGCGGGTCGCTGTGTAGGTCTGTGAGTGAGTAAGTGAGTGGGTCACTGTGTAGGTCTGTGAGTGAGTAAGTGAGTGGGTCACTGTGTAGGTCTGTGAGTGAGTGAGTGACTGTGTCGCTGTGTAGGTCTGTGAGTGAGTAACTGTGTCGCTGTGTAAGTCTGTGACTCTGTGAGTGGGTCGGTGTGTAGGTCTATGAGTGAGTGAGTGACTGGGTCGCTGTGTAGGTATGTGAGAGAATGAGTGACTGTGTCGCTGTGTAGGTCTGTGAGTGAGTGAGTGACTGTGTCGCTGTGTAGGTCTATGACTGAGTGACTGGGTCGCTGTGTAGGTCTGTGAGTGAGTGACTGGGTTGCTGTGTAGGTCTGTGAGTGAGTGAGTGACTGTGTAGGTCTGTGAGTGAGTAACTCTGTCGCTGTGTAGGTCTGTGACTCTGTGAGTGGGTCGCTGTTTAGGTATGTGAGTGAGTGTGTCATTGTGTAGGTCTGTGAGTGAGTGAGGGGATTGGAGGATAAATTAATGAGCGAGCAGGTTGGTTGATGAATATTTTTTTAAGGCGAGTGAGTGTGTTGCGTGTTCGAGTGAGTGAGTATGGATTTACGCGCTTGCAAAAGTAGTCTCTCAATATCACGATGGGTGAACACCAGTAATGAGCGTCATGGTAGTGCGTCGTGAGTGTATGTGCTACGGACGAATGCTAACACTGGTCAAGGCTTTAGAAGCTGCAACACAACCCTTGAGCCAGATTTCGGCTGTTTTATTGAACACCAAGAATGTGCAATTTTGACCTGTACCTACAAAGAATACAACCATCCCTTCGATGGCACTCCATTTTGGACGACCAGCAACGACACTTTGGTGTGTCCTTATGTATCTCCATTCGGAACTTGTCGTCTTAGTTTTCCACGGCTGCTTCGCTTACCGAGAACGGAAGCATCGGCGCTGATTGACTGTGAAGGTAACGAGATCTCGGACCTAACGAGATCTCAAACCAAACGAGATCTCGGATGTTCACGCAGTGAAAAAGATCTGTTTTTAAGCATAATGTTTTTACCATAACTGTCGTCCTCTCATACCCAACTGTATCTATCTGTTTCAGAGAAGGTAACCTATTTGTTCAACTGTCGAGTGACGTACTGTCATTTCTGGTCAACATGTGTAAGGATAAGCATGGTCGCCAAATTCACCATCTGGTCAAGGAGGTGGGGGTGTTGTACAACGGCGTCACTGACACAGTACTGAAGGTCAGGGTCAGAGCTCAGTTCGTATCACTTTGTTATTTAATCCCTAAAATACATCTTTTCTACCATTCTGCTCTGTGCGAAGATATCAGTCAGTAAAAATGCTAAAAAAAACCCAGTGCAAATATAAGCTGTTGTTAAAAGATGTTAGTGAGTGTTTGGTAATATGACAGGCGATTGGTAAGTAAGATCCGGGTTAGAATTGGTCTTCAGCAACCCATGCTTGTCCTAAGAGGCGACTATAGTCCGTTTGGCTCAAAGCGGACGGATGAATTGCAATCTAACTCGAAAACTAATAAACATAACATACTCAATGAAACGCTGATCATAATCAAAACATCATACCCTCTCTGTGAGCTTTTGCAGAATTTTTGTCCTAAAAATAATAAAGTTGTTTAACAAACTATCATTAAAATATTGACACAGTTCACTGTTTGTTACGAGGGAGGAGTGCAGAGAAAGGGACAGCCAGGTGTTCGAGAAGCACGTTCACAGACAAAGTTATTTATTCATTAACCTGTGCTGTGCCGTCTCCATCCGTTCTCGAACACATGGCTGTCCCTTTCTCTGCACTCCTCCCTCGTAACAAATAGTGAACTGTGTCAATATTTTAATGATAAATTGTTAAACAATTTTTTAATTTTTAGGACAAAAATTCTGCAAAAACCTCACAGAATGGGTATGATGTTTTGATTATGATCAGCGTTTCATTGAGTATTTTATGTTTATTAGTTTTCGAGTTAGATTGCAATTCATCCGTCCGCTATTGAGCCAAACGGACTATAACGGGGATCGGGTGTTCAGGTTCGCTGACCTTTTGACACTTGTCATCGTATCCCAGTTGCATAGGTCTATGCTCATGATGTTGATCACTGGATTAATTGACTCCAGCAATAAGTATTGTTAAGTGCGGCGTTAAACAGCAAACAAAGCATAAACAAACAAACATGACGTATGTCTTCAGTTGTGTTTCTTTAACCCCCTACAGCAGTGTTCCAGGAATATGGTGCCTGTAATTCCAGACCGGACATCTAGGCCAATATTAACTCGACGCCATGGATCAATGTCAGAATTCCTTTCCAGGGTAATTCAAGCCTCTTCGAGACAATGACTCCAGCGTTCGGACAGTTCCTTGACCAGCTGACTGACCACAGCTTCCTCGACGCCTTACTGGTCAAACCTGCCGTCTGCAACGTCATCTGCGGCAGCATGAACAAGTAAGCAGTGACATCTTTAACGATGACGCAGCCTCATATTGAAAATCCTTTTGGTACAAGCTATTATAAGTATGGTCTTTGGAATGAAGGGTTAAAGGTCGCCAACTCGTCTAAGACGCCCCAATCAGCAGTACTGACTAGGGCAAGACTGAAACACATGCCCGTGAGTTCGAATCCCGGTTAGCCACGATTACGTTCTAAGGTTTGTGGGGACCATAGTATACATGAAATTGTGCGATGCATAAAAAAACATAAAGTTTTGAATGGAGGTTTAACGAAATCAGAATTGACTTTCAATTTGTGTGAGTTGATTGTGGCATGAACCTTTAACGAGTGATGGCCAGACATTGTATAAGTGAGTGCGTGAGTGAGTGAGTTTAGTTTTACACCGCTTTTGGTAATATTCCCGCAATATCACGGCGGGGGACACCAAAATTGGCCTTCAAACATTGTACCCATATGGGGAATCGGACCCGGGTCATCGTGACGAGCGAACGCTTTAAACGCTATCTAACCACATACACACACCCCTTCCCCCCACTTCACATACCCACACACTCACACACCCTCGCCTACTGTTGTTTGACGGGTTCGATTTCCCCAATTTCTGGCGTACCTCGCCGTGATGCGGCTGGAATTTGGCTATATGTGCATAAATCTAAACTCACTCACTCACCGTATTATGTTGAACATTGAGTGAGTTTAGTTTTACGCCGCACTCTGCAATAACTATATGGCGGCGGTTTGTAATCGAGTCTGGACCAGACAATCCAGTGATCAACACCATGAACGTCGATCTACGCAATTGGGATACCATGACATGTGTCGACCAAGTCAGCAAGCCTGGCCACCCGATCCCGTGAGTCGCCCCTTGCGACAAGCATGGATTACTGAAGACCAATTCAAACCCGGATTTTCACGGGTCCTTAAGATTAAGAGACATAACCTCGTGGAGCACAGTAGTGCAGTGGTAAGGCGTCTGCCTATCACGCTGAAGACCCGGGTTCGATCCCCGGTGGAGGCACCTAGGCTCGGGTCCCGAGGTGGGCACATTTACGTAGTATCCTTGGACAAGATACTTAGATCCACATTGTCTCAGTTCACCCAGCTGTAAAATGGGTATCCGTGAGGATGTGCTGGCAATGTTCGTTGCGAACATTGTTTAGTTCGTTGCGCCTAACAGGCAGCATGACTGTATACTCCCCAGGGAGTTGAAAAAGTATCGGAAAGTACGATAGTGTCCTATGACCGGGGATAGTAATGTACGTAGCGCCGTGAGCAGGCAAAGTGCCTGGATGTGAGCGCCATATAAGCGGACTCTGTTGCAGCTCCAAGGAACACATCGGTTTGCTGATTAGCCTCCTGAAGTCCCTGGTAAAGATACCCAAACGTCACTGTGCGGACACAGCTCAGACGGTGCTGACTGTCAAGGACAAGTTCCTGAAATGGAAGGTCGGTGTTCGAAACAAATCGTTACGTTAATAATTGATGGGGGCGGAGGGGTAGCCTAAAGGTTAAAGTGTTCGCTGGTCAGGTCAAAGACCCGGATTCGAATCACTCACTAATAATTAATGTCAGTGTACTAATGCGAAGTACAAAAGATAGTACACATATGATGTTTTGGAATTATTTAAAAAATAGGTAAATATTTTGAAAACGGTTTTGCTTTTCACTTACAAGTCACAAACGCCGTGCACAGGTTGCCAAAATACCGCAGATACCCTGTGCAGTGTGTGCTTGTCGTAAGAGGCGACTATTAAAGGGATCGGGTGGTCAGGCTCGCTGACTTGGTTGACACATGTCATCGGTTCCTAATTGCGCAGATCGATGCGTATGCTGTTGATCACTGGATTGTCTGGTCCAGACTCGATTATTTACAGACCTCCGCCATATAGCTGGAATATTGCTGAGTGCGGCGTAAAACTAAACTCACTCGCTCATTGCATCTAAAGGCATAGGTCACCCAGTTGTCTCCCTAGTTTTGGCCTTAGAAAGATAGTCCCCCTTTCGCACCAGAATCCACTAATCTTGGGTTCGATTTCCAGTATTTTTAGTTTATTCATTTACACATTTCGCTATCATTGAAATGAACAGGTTTAATTGTTGGAATTTTTGTACTTTAGCCCCATGTGACCGATGCACAGGATGTCCTTGACCTTATAACTGACGTCGAGATATCTGGTGACCCGGATGACAACAAGGAGACACTGACCACCTTCTACGCCAGCGTCTTGTCTCAGTTCCTGGAACAGATTAAGTAAGTTATTGAACCAAATATTTCCTTTCCTCTTTGTAATTTTAGGGGCTGTGGGGTAGCCTAGTGGTTAAGGAGTTAGCTCGTCGCGCTGAAGACCCCGGTTCGATTCCCACATGGGCACAATGTGTGAAGCCCATTTCTGGTATCCCCCGCCGTGATATTGCTGGAAAATAGCGGCGTAAAACAAAACTCAACCCACTCTTTCTAATTTTAACCACGATTATTTAAATAAATTAGATAATCAAAACACATAATAACCCAAACATTTTGTGATAACGTAAACAAGTTGAAGGTCCTAAAGAAGGTATTAGGGTCACTTGTCTTGAAAATGCTTCATAAGTAACGGACCAGACCAGGCCCCGATTTCTCGAAACAAACTTAAGTTTTTACTCAAATTTCAAACTGAGTCTGACAATTTGAAACAGCTGCATTTTTAACTCAACTGCATTTTTTAAATAAAAAAAGCCCAAACAACTTAAGTAATCTACCCACCAAACTCAAATTGTCTACTAAGTTTGAGTGTAATATTGATTTCAGTTTATTCTGGGAAATGCATTTTCCTACGTTTTCTCAAATTTGAGTCAAAACTCAGACTTAAGTCAAAACTCAGACTTAAGTTTGTTTCTAGAAATCGGGGCCAGAACTTCTGTTACGCTCAGACCGGGATACTCGACATAAGAGGTATAAATATAAACTGACGTTCAAAAGAAAGTACACACCTGATGCGTTGGTAAAATGTTTTCCTGAAAACAGCGTAACATTTAGAAAAGTGTTTTGATTGCAACTCACAAGTTACAAACATTGTGTTTGTGTTGCAATAACACCATAGATATCGTAGCCAATTGGAACATTGCTTGCAAAATATTTACGTTGTTTTGATAGTCTCAAAGCACCAAGTGTGTACTTTCTTTTGCACATCAGTATACGTTAAAAGTACATATGACGGCGGGGTGGATTATATGGAAGACTGTACAAAGTTTATTATGATTTGTGATTTGGAACACCCACCTTTAACTATATAAGTATCATGTTCGTGTGTTGGTGTTTCAGACGTGACCGGGTCATCAAAGAGCTGAATGAACGCATGGTTCACTATTGCTTGAAGTGTCTTGCATCAAGGTCAACGTTCATGTTCAGGTTGGGGTCAGAGGTCGTAACAAGGGTGGAGTTCAATATCAAGGTAAGAAGCACGATAACTATGTCATTATAATTTTACAAAGTTATATTCTAAGAAAAGGTCACACTGAGGTTTCCAGCAGGATAACTAAGCGATAAGAAATTTTAAAATTTACATTTTAGAACAAGGTCAAAATAAGATAACAAGCACGATTACTATCGTTCGTTTTACGTCGATTCGTTCGACACAGTTATATTTTTTAGAACAGGTTAAAATGAGGGAGTGGATATGTTTAGATGCCGCTTTTAGCAATATTCAAGGAATTCGGAGAATGCCAGAAATAGGAATCGAAACCGAGGCTCCAGTGGGACGAATGACGCTTTATCAGCCTGGCTACTTCACATTCAACAAAGATCACGGAGAAAAAGTGATGAAGAAGATTGTCTTGGCTTCTGATTTTATTGAGGCCCAGTGGCTAGAGCGTTCACTTGTCAAAACCCTGGGTCCTATTCCTTACTAGAACACAATCTGTGAAGTTCATTTCTTATGTCCTACACCGTGATATTGCTGGAATGCTGATAAAAGCGGCGTAAAACCATACCAACTTACTGGTATAAGTAATATATCTATCGATGGCCTTCAAAGTGTTGTACAGTGGAATTTTAAAATTCTTTTCAAATATAGTGAAACAAGGAAATCAACAAATGCGATAAAATTCAGCTTTAGTTTTTGAAAAAAAATCGAGAAACCAACGATCGATACCTAAAGTCTTAAAAACCTAAATCAACACGTATAACCAAATTTGAGTTGAAAGGAATAAGCGACAATCTAAGGCTTGTTTGATATATCAGTAGTTAGTAAACTGGGTCTTTTTCAGAAAGAAAAGACGTTGATGTTCCACTCCATGAAGACGCTCCAGCCACTCCTTGAAGATGCTGACTTCCGGTGGGACCTGCCCTCAGCGCGCAACATTGCGCAGACCCTGGCTGCGCAGGCAATGGACGCCATTACGTAAGACAATAAGGTTTTGATAAATAAATGAAAAATGAGTTGCCAGTTAAACTACCTGTCATCTTAGAGATTGCAACTTGGCTCTCATTCCAAACATTACCTTTCATCAGATTTACAGGGGCGTTGGGGTAGTCCAGTGGTTAAAGCGTTTGCTCGTCACGCCGAAGACCCGTGTTCAATTCCTCGCATGTGTGTGTAAAATGTGTGAAGCCCATTTCTGGTGTCCCCCGCCGTGATATTGCTGGAATATTGCTAAAAGCGGCTTAAAACTAAACTCACAACTCAAATACATTCTAAGTGGCTGTTATAATTCAGAAATGAATCGTGATGTTTTAAAGTCACGTGTTTGTTTATATCGCTAAGCCGTTGGGTATCGCTCACTGTCTACCTTTAATCAAGTCGGCCCTGAGAATTGTACTTTATCAGTATCTTCGTTCCCATCTTGGTTTCAGAGATGCTAAGATCCTGTCTGATGAGGAAATTGGTATTCTGATGTCTTTGACGATGTCCGCGACACAAAGAGAATTCATCAATCCCGACAACAACTCTCCCGACACCGTCTTCTACGACCTATACTCCACTGTTTGTACAAGGTTGTGTAAGATGGTGAGTGCCTGCTTGCGAGTGAGTGAGTGAGTGAGTGAGTACCTGCTTGCGTATGTGTGTGCGTGGTCCAAAAACATTGGAGCTTTTTCTTTATTAGGCTGATATTCCTGTATATCAACTGAGGAAAAATTCTGCAAATGCCACACATCATGACGAGAAACATTTGGCTTTACTCTGAAACGTGAAGATATGTTCGTTCCTCAAGCTTGGTTGACCCAAGTCATCGTATCCCAATTGAGTAGATCGATGCTCATGATGTTGAGTACTGGATTGTCTAGTCCAGATTACAGACAGCCGCCATAATTATAGCTGGGATATGGCCGAGTGCCACGTTAAACAAGAAACAAACAAAGCATTTATCTGTTCCTTCTGTACACAGATAGACAACCCGGGGACAGCAGCGAAAGCCTCCCAGTTGATCTGCAGAATAGTGACCTTCATGGGCAACGAGTTTGAGCAGATCCAGAGCCTTGCTATCAGCCATGTAGCCTCCATAGCCTCTAAGGAGGCTAAGGCCCTAGCCCCGCACTTGGAGGCCATGGTCAAGCTGTTCGTGGATGAGGAGAACACAGACATGCTGTGTGAGTGTAGATGGAGAGTTATAACATACATGTCAACCTTAGATACAGTAACGAAATTAAAATCACCACCAATTTTAGTTCATTATATATAGACCAAAACAGTTCGTTATAACTGTCAGTTTGACCCGTGAAGATCCGGGTTAGAATTGATCTTCAGTAACCCATGCTTGTCGTAAGAGACGACAAACGGGATCGGGTGGTCAGGCTCGCTGACCTGGTCGACACATGTCATGGTATCCCAATTGTATAGATCGAAGCTCATGCTGTTGATCACGGGATTGTCTGGTCTAGACTCGATTATTTACAGACCGCAGCCACATAGCTGGAATATTGGTGAGTGCGGCGTAAAACTAAACTCGCTCACTCACCAAATTTTGAATTCTAAAGTTCAGTAAGGTCAAATCTGGCAAGGAAGCAAGAGAAATGAAATAAATGCCTACTGCTATAAAATGAATCTCAAATGAACCCGCAGAAGTTATTAATCCGTACTTCCCATGAACAGCAGATACAAAGCAAGGTTTAGTCTTAGGTCAGTTGCATATTGACGAACACACGTAGAGCATCATTCCTTGTTCCCTGTTCCATGACTTTTATACCTACTATCCCCAAACGTCAGAGTTTGTTTGGCAGTAGATGTCTGACTGAGTTCAAAGCTGCTTCCAGCAATATTCCCACTTAAATCACTGTATGGCAGATATACGTGATGTTCACCCACAAACGAAAGACACCGCAATAAGGGCGGTGGGATAGCCCAGTGTTTAAAGCGCTGAAGACCCGGGTTCGATTTCCCACATGGGCACAATGTGTGAAGCCCATTTCTTGTGTCCCCCGCCGTGATATTGCTGGAATATTGCTAAAGGTGGCGTAGAACTAAACTCAGTCACTCCCATCACATTATGTAAATCGAATTTTCAGTCCCCATAACCAAAGTGTACCCGTCCAACCCAGAGCCCCTCGCGCCGCACTTTTCGACCTTCTTTGACCTCATGGACAGTCGGGATGATGACGTGAGGGAGCTTGTCCTGTCACTGATGATAGACGTAGCCCAACGTCAACCACAGGTACGTGATGGAATACCTCGGTATAACGCATCCTTAACTGTGTATTGAGTGAGTGAGTGAGTTAAAATTTAACGTCACCTCGGCAATATGTCTTCCATATAGTGACGAGAATTGTTGTACATACACTATACATACAAGTAGTTAAAGAACCAGTCATCGACTGACTGTAAAATAACTTGAGTATCACGAAAAGAGTTAAAACTAGCTAGCATATATCTTTAATGAAGAAAACTATTTTAGACAATACAACGTAAAAATGGGCTATTGATCGCCAACAACTGAAAGTAGATCACCATACTAGGGACCATGGGGACTTACAGTGCCTTCGGTACCTGCATGGCCGCTAGCTGGATTTACACCATCCCTTCAGTTGCTGGCGACTGTAGGCAAATTTAGCACACAATTAAAATAACAATAATGCTACGAGTAAAAACGTGGAAGATTAAATTGTCTTTCGAATGTTTTGGGACTTACGAATCTGCTCAGGAGGACACTAATTGTACGGTACTTCAGCCCCCCTTGAGGATACAGCCACTAAAAACCTAAGTCGCATCTGTGTATTGTAACCACTAGGGCAACTTCAACCTCCGAACTTGAATTGTGTGCTGTGACATGTACACACACTTCACAGCAAACAGGGGCGGTGGGGTAGCCTAATGGTTAAAGCGTTGGCTTGTCACGCCGAAGACCCGGGTTCGAATCTCTACATGGGCACAATGTGTGAAGCCCATTTCTGGTGTCCCCCGACGTGATGTTGCTGGAATTTTGCTAAAAGCGGCGTAAAACCAAACTCAGTCAGTCAGTCAGTCACAGCAAACAGCAATTATATCAATTCAGTGAACGTGCAAAAATCCCTTTTGTCGACAGACTTTCCGTGTATTTTGCAGGTGAGCTTCTGAACATAGTGGCTTGGGTTTTGTTAAACAGACTTAATAGTGATAAGGCTTTCTTTTAAAACCATATTGAATGATGTCTGTCTCTAATCAGTTCAATAAACATCGAGAAATTCCTTTGTCGGTACACATTCTGTGCAGGTGAGCTTCAGAACATAGTGGCTTATGTTTTGTTGAAGCATAGCTAATAATGGTAATGTTATCTTGTAGATAAATTTTTGCCTCCATCATACAGACAGTTTGAGCTTCTGATCCACCATGTGTCACCAACAATCAGATGTGTGTGTGTATTTCCAGCTGTTCGATGGTGACCACGTCGCAACTATTATCAAGGAGATGAAGTCAGCTGACGAACCGGAACAAGCCAGCTATCTGACAATTCTCCTACATTTGTCACAACAACGTCCAGACTTGATCGTAGCGCACACTGAGACGTTGATGCAGGCTGACGTACATAAACAACACTGCCGACGACTGTTGGTGAACGTCCTCAAGAACGTTGCCGTTCAAACTTCAATGGTGAGTGAATACAGCTTCATAATTATATGGCAAGTAATAAAATCCAAGCCAGTCTAAAGCAGTCAGATTTCATCTGCAGTGAAGGTCAATATATTTGTGGAAAAAGGGCTAAATATCTGTGACTGCAATGATTGGTTAACGTTCATTACCAACGAGCGATTATCGAAAAAACTTGTCTTGCGTCATATTGCAGACTTTCCTGTTCAGGTTTTAATGCACATAAATTTACAGAAAAAAAACATGTTGTTTTTTGTTTATTTAGAAACTGCGCAAATATCACATCCAATGTAAAATGAAGCAACTTGTTCCTTAAAAGTGAAGACTAGCATATCATAAGCATAACCCTTCCAGAGTCCTCAAGAAATATTCAGTCATGAATTTTCAGTAAGTGAAGTGCGTTTTCTAAGAATTAAAATGTTTTCAGGCCCTGACAACTTTTAAGATACGTTCGTTCCACCGTTAAGTGTTTAAAACACAAAAGCAGGGCTCCAGATAAGAGCAGTATCGGTGTATGTACGGATAAAAAATATACACGATACTAGTGTTAGGAATTGATTGAAATCTCACAATTGATGATTGTTTCATGACCACAATCACTGAAAAAAATTGGTTAGCGTCATTTTTGCAGATTTTCCTATCCAGATTGTTATTGCAGATATGTATAACATGATGCAACTTGCTACTTTAAAGTGATGACTAATATATCATGAACATCAACTTTCTGGAGACTTCAAGAAATATTCAGTCATGAATTTTCAGTAAGTGAAGTGCGTTTTCTAAGAATTAAAATGTTTTCAGGCCCTGACAACTTTTAAGATACGTTCGTTCCACCTTTAAGTGTTTAAAACACAAAAGCAGAAGTTCCAAAATTGTGTGTGTTCTACCATGATGAAATGTGATTGATTGCTTGGTTGTTTGGTCACTGCGACCAATCCTCGATTATTTCAATTAATCGGAACACCACTAGTGAGTTCACCACTGACAATATAGTGTTGACACCAGGTGTTCGTGACAAGCATACGCTTGTGCTGCCCTACCGGTCGTATCTGACGTTCATATGAAATAAAGTTATTTTAGCCTCTCGCAGCGCAGCATTAGCCCAACCAAGCGACACTGCCGTGTAAACAAACCAGACTGTCGGCCCAGACGAAAAGATTACAATTTGTTGGAACTCAAGTAATTACTTCTATACATGTATCAAATCATTTGCAGGACAAAGCAGAACCAGTAATGGAGTACTACACACAGTTATTGTCCCGACCGGAAGACGGGGAGTTATCTCCCCTAGTTTTGAACGCGATGCGTGCAGTGGGAGCATTTCATCGACCCCTTCTGGACAACCGGAAGTCCTTCATAGCTGACCTCCGCGACACTACCAAAGTACAGTCGGTCAAGGACACTTGTATCTTCATTCTGGATATACTGGAAGGAAGGAGGTTTGTGAAGAAAATGTGAAAATATACTGGAGGGTAAAATATGATATGGTATTTTGATGTTTCTGACATCTCCGGTTTCCCGGTTTCAAAAGGAGATATTTTTTTTGGCCATTTACGGTACATCTGAATTTAACGACACTGTCCAACACCTTGTGAGTGGATGGCAAACACAGTATCTGAAGCGATATAGTGGCACGGCTCGGTCTTTTATTACCGTCTTCACCATGCTTGTGGTTATCGCTGTGAGGTCCATCATGACACAACCCAGCGTTTGCCGATGGCGTCATGAAATATGACAAATGTAACTTTTTTGGGAACAGGCCTGTATACAGCCTTAGGCGTATTTTTTTCTGATTAAACGAAAGAAATTATTCATAAGCTATGAATTGTTCCCTTTTGACAGTTATGTAATTGACAACATTCAGGAGAAAGATGGCAAATATGCTGACCTCGCATACCAAATATAATTCTTGCTTCTACGTGCAAAGACTATCCATTGTTCTTGGTGCCAAAGGTTAAGTACATTCCAGTCTGTTGACTGACAACGGGGGAGGGTCTACGTTTTTACTGCCAGGAACACCTCCCTTTTGACCCTGTGGATACTGCAGAAGACTGCATCGTTTTGCAGTCAGCGTACTCTCCGAGCGTTTCCAGGCAGCGCTTCCTGAGACAAGTCCCATTCGCTGTCTGGGTTGTGAGCGTAACCATCCTAGCCTGACTGTGCCAGGATCACGCGAACCCTCTTTGCTGCATTCATCTATTTAAACCATTAAACCCTGCAAAACATAACAATAGATTGTACTCATTGCGTTACTCTCTCTCCAGCCTGGAGGCATTGTCAGCCGATATGAAGGGCGTAAAACAGGAAGTGGGGCAACTCGAAGAAGAAGTGACGACAACAGGAGCCAAGGTCGACAATGTCCAGAATGACGTCACAATGCAGAAGGAACGGGTAGATCGTGCGGAGGTCCGTTTGGACTATCAAAGGAGAGAACTCCATGAATTGGGGGAAACCGTTGAAGACACTGTGTCAAAAGTCGAAGAAATCGACAAAAAGGTAAATACAATTAAAACATTCCCCAGTCGTTATTATTGAATAGTTGGATACTGAAAGCGTCCGTTAGTCCCGCCGAAAGCCCGGGTTCGAATTCTCGCATAAACACAATATTTGTTACACTAATATTCGTTTGAAAGCCCTGTTTGTGGGTGTAATATATAGTACTCGAAGTTTGCCCTGATTTATACAATAACGTATTACGTCATTAACATTGACTAGATGGATGTGGTCAACTGCGCATACACCT
The DNA here is from genome assembly GCF_003918875.1 of Haliotis rubra. Taxonomy (NCBI): domain Eukaryota; kingdom Metazoa; phylum Mollusca; class Gastropoda; order Lepetellida; family Haliotidae; genus Haliotis; species Haliotis rubra. Next base: position 206,788 of record NW_025767346.1, on the reverse strand, counting down.
GCGCATGTTAGAACTGATCTTCAGCAACCAATGCTTATCGTAACGGGACCGCGTGGATAGACTCACTGACGCGGCTCATGCATGTAATTTCATCCCAATTGCATGGGTTCATTCTGCTGATACCAATGATAACCCGTGAAGATTCATATTAGAATTGTTTTTCAACAATCCATTCTTGTCGTAAGAGGCCCACCGCAGCTGCTTTCAATGATAACCCGTGAAGATATATATCACAATACTTATAACTGATGAATATTTTATTGTCTTTCAGACATTAAGCCACGCGCCATTTTGGGCACGTGATGTTTCTAAACTTTTGAATCCTGAGAGCAAACACGATTGGCGGTTGCTGAGTAGTCGCCTTGGTTACAGCAACGACGACATCCGGGGATGGGCACAGACGGCTGACCCGTGCCAGTCAATGTTGAATGAATGGTACAGCACCAACAAGACCAGAGATGCCACGTTCGGTGTTCTACAGACACTGCAAGAGATGAACAGGACCGACGCGGCGGTCATTGTGGAGAATGCTATGAAAATGGCAGGTGAGATTCCAATTCTTATTCCGATGTTATGGGACAGAAATTTTCTCAAAATTAACCTTAGACTTTCCGTAACGATCTGGGTTGGAATTGTTCTTCAACTATTAATGAGTTTCGGAAAAGTCGACTAATGGGATTGGGTGGTTAGGTCATTTTTGCCAATCACGGGATTTTCTGGTTCAGCCTTGAAGTTACAGATCGCCGTCATGCAGCTGGAATGAATGAACTTTAGTAGCATGGGGACACATTGTACCCATGTGTGGAGTCGAATCCGGGTCTTCGGAAGAACGCTTTAGTCATCCAGCTTCCCCTTATGAGCAGGAATATAACCAAAACAAGCGGCAATCAGTGAAAATGTTAGGGCTTGTTTACTAAGCGTCGTAAAACAAAATTCACTCTTGTTTCCAGAAACAGTAGTAGAGGACGAACCACAGGACTATAAAAGACCCCCCGGATATTTTCATCAGCTACCAATGGGGCAAGCAACCGGAAGTCCAGCTGTTACAGCGCCACCTCGCGTCAGCTGGATACAGCTGTTGGCTGGATATTGGCCAGATGGGAGGGGGAGACAAGCTGTTTGAGAAGATTGACCGCGGTATACGAGCAGCAACTGTGGTCCTCTGCTGTGTGACGGACAAGTATGCCGGCAGCCCGAACTGCAACCGTGAGGTACGGTCAGTTTACATTACCCGTTGACTCAATATTCCAGCAATATCACAACGGGAGAGAATGACCCATGCAGATCCTCGGCCTATATTTTCGAAGCTCTCTTAGCTCTAAGATAGTCGTAAGTGAAATACACTAACATTAACTTTTGACTATCTTGGCGCTAAGAGAGCTTCTAAAATATAGGCCCTGGTCTTCAGCAACCCAGACTTGTTGTAAGAGGCAACTAACGGAATCGGGTGGTCAGGATCGCTGACACATGTCATCCTTTCCCACTCTCTCAGAATAAGGCACCAAAGGTCAGCCATCTGACCCACCCAGCCACTGAAGCTGAAAAGTCCGAACTGGTTGTCTGGAGCACGTACTTCGTGATCCTCTCTGACAATTTCAGCTCGATTATCTCGATTATTGATGCCTGTTTTGAAACCGACAAGGATACACTGCCCACACCATTTATTCCAGGTGAACCTTGCGGTCACACTGGGCAAGCCGATAATTCCTCTCCTCCTGGAGAAGTGCACATGGCCACCTGCCGGGTCCATGGGGCCGATCTTCAGCGAGTACCTCTTCATCAGGTTTTTCTCCAGGCCGGGGGGAGGAAGTAGAGACTGGTGCATTCTGGTCCAAGGCCAAGTTCCGGGAACTCCTCCTACAGCTTAGTTACAACAAGGTGGAAGTCAGTCTACAGGTTGAACCAGGTGAGAGTGGCTGGCTGTGCTGGGTGTAGATTCTAGTTTCCCAGTCGAGCCAGATTGACCAGAATCCTGTATCCTTAATCTACAAAGATGCATAAAAGTATTTTACTGGGAGAGTTCAGATAGATTCCCGAAGAAGTGTCTAGGCATTTGAAGAGGCCAATATTCGGCCCCCAAGCTACAGCCCAAAGTCAAACCAATCCTCAATTAGATGTATTCCAATTCAGACTGTCAAAATATCGACTTGTCATGATTTAGATGCAGTATATTTCTGAACAAATATTTTTGCCTTTTCACAACTGCATTAAATTCGATATCCCTGAATTACAGAAAATAAGAACCCATACATGTCGACAATAATAATCCTTTTCACCCATTTCCCGTGATTTTGAAATCCGTTCTACGTCCGTAAGAAATTACTGCCAAAATAAGAGTCGATTGTCCAATTGTGACTTTATGCAAAGGCTAGTTAGCTGTTCATCGATAAAAATCGGTAACTTATTCAACTTATGGTACAAGTCAAACGGTACTAGGGAATTACATGGGACATAATTTTTGTCACTAATACATCAAATTTTGACACAATTTCTGAGGAAACGTGGTATGACCCTCTTTGAAATCGTGGTTGAAAGGAGCTTGCTCGATTGTAAATCAAAAGTTGTGAAACGTAAACCTTTTAGTTTCCCAGTCTAGCCAGATTGACCAGAACCCTGTATCCTTAATCTACAAAGATGCATAAACGTATTTTACTGGGAGAGTTCAGATGGATTCCCGAAGAAGTGTCTAGGCATTTGAAGAGGCCAATATTCGATTTGAAATCGTGGTACAGGGAGGATGCTCGATTGTAACTCAAAACTTGTGAAACGTAAACCTCAAAGTCTGAGCTGTTGGAATATTGTTCGACATGAACGAAAAGTTGACTGTTAGAAAGTTGACATAATCCCTTTAGTCATACAGCCTTGAGGAGAGTTTTTCGTCAGTTCAGTTAGTACAGTTAACTACCATTACAACTGACGGACATATCAGACTAGTTTTTTCTCTCCCGATCACTTGCTACTTTATTTAGTTATCAAAAGAGGAGAAGTCGATTTACAATGACCCCACCCCACCACACTTGTTAACAGGTGAGCTTAATCCCGACTTCCTTTCGTCTGGATGATTTAATCAAGGATCAAGGATTTTCTGTATATTTTACGAAGAAATCCCAAACTGGTTCAGATTCGACATACATTGAGCATCAAAAGAGAATCTAACTCTCAATTATTTTATAATTTAAAGTGTATTTTAAGTTAGAGCTGTCATACATATACTCATGCCAATAATGGTTGTCACCCCCTTCAATTTGTTTTATTGGAGAGGGGGTGTGGAGTGTGGGTGTGGGGTGTATGTAGGGTTGGGGTGGGGAGTGGCCTGACAACCATTATTGGCATGAGTATATTTACTATACTGGTGCTTTGTCATCACTCAAAGAATACCTCAACATGTTTTTGTTTTTTATTGTTTTTAAATAACAAAATATATTTAACATTTTTAAATATAAAAGAAAACGTGTCGCACAGTACACATATGCTTTAAAAGAGTGTCTTAGTTACAGATCTTTGAAAATCAATACATCCGCTTTTTTGGGACAAATTTTGCCAAATATAAAATATACATGGGTCATGTTGCTGTTCATTTCGTACCCCAGTTTTCAATGAACTTGTAGAAATTAACACAGAATTACCCAACCACAGATTATATTTTTATAATATTTAACAATTCTAGGAATGAGTGTGGGTTAAAAATGACAAAATCACATTTAGAAACACAAAAGCTTGAGCACATGTCCTTATGTTTACAGAATATAAAAACTGGTGGGGACAAGTTCCTGCGATTGCCCCTATACCTCAGAACAAACGTAGCAAAGACGGAGACCAGTCGAAGACGACTTCCACAAAGAAGGTAAATACAGTTAATTGCGCATTTACCAAATTTTGCATTGACTATTTTGCAAACAGTCCTATGAGAGTGAATTAAGGGGATTATGTGCTCATTTTCATATCAACAGTATTGGGGTGGTTTCTGTTTCTTTGTGTGTGTGTGTGTGTGTGTGTGTGTGTGTGTGTGTGTGTGTGTTTGTTTGTTTGTTTGGGTGTGTTTTTTTGTGTGTTTGTTTCTGTGTGTTTTGTGTGTTGTTTGTGTGTGTGTTTGTGTGTGTTTGTTGAGTGTGTGTTTGTGTTGTGTGTGTGTTTGTTTGTTTGTGTGTGTTTGTGTGTTTGTTTGTGTGTGTGTGTTTGTGTGTGTTTGTGTGTGTGTGTTTGTTTGTGTGTGTGTTGTTTGTGTGTGTTGTGTGTGTGTGTGTGTGTGTGTGTTTGTGTGTGTGTTTGTTTGTGTGTGTGTTTGTTTAAGTGTGTTTGTGTGTGTTTTTGTTTGTGTGTTTGTGTGTGTGTGTTTGTGTGTTTTTTGGTCTTAATGGGAATTTGATGTCCTGAATTTTCATTTTGAGCCGGCTGTAAATTAATAAATTTAGTATTAATATCTGAAAGTACATTTTACACATCAATCTAAATTGTTTTTGGTTTGTTTGTTTGTTGTTTAACGCCGCAATATTTCAGTTATATGGCGGCGGTCTGTAAATAATTGAGTCTGGATCAGACAATCCGGTGATCAATAGCATAGTAGTAGTAGTGGTAGTAGTAATGGTAGTAGTAGTAGTAGTAGTAGTAGTAGTAGTAGTAGTAGTAGTGAACTGAATGTAAATCTATACTTAGTCACTCATGCTCGCATCATTACAGCTTAGTTTTTATTGTATGACGAGTATACATTTTTCTTGAGGTGGATTGGGGAAAGAAGAACTTGTCTAGTCGTCGTTTGCGCGTCACGGTGAATATTATAGGTTATCCGTTTGTTTCATTCCACAGGCACAGAGCATGGACGTGTTTTTGTCATACCAATGGGGCAAACAACCACAGGTACAAAAACTGTTTGCACGACTTACCTCCCTTGGCTACACGTGTTGGATGGACGTGCACCAGATGGGCGGAGGGGACTCCCTGTTCGACAAGATTGACAAAGGCGTGAGGGGCTCAAAGGTTGTCATCAGCTGTGTGACAACAAAATACTGCTTATCGGCCAACTGCCGTCGGGAAGTCAGCTTGGCAGATGCTTTAAAGAAACCTATCGTACCATTGTTACTGGAACCAACAGCCTGGCCTCCATCGGGACCAATGAGCATGGTCCTTACTCCGCTGGTATACATTGATTTATCACAGGCTGAGCGGGTCCAAGAGAGCTGGAAGGGGGGGTAAGGCCGATGAACTTGTTCAAAGGATTCAGAAGGTTGTTAATCCTCAAGAGGATGTTGGAAACAATGACGCGCAAGATGTAAGTCAAGGTCAAACGACTTCAAGGTCAAGCAGACCAAACGCGGACGCCAAATCCAAATCGTGCGTGTTGTTGTAGGTTATATTCCAAGGGTAGTCTTGGTTCGATTCCCAACACGGGTGATGGCGAAACCTGGTGTTCCTGCTACTGCTAACAACATAATAGCATCAGCCCCTTTCATGAATATTCCAATGTGGGCTGTCATTAGTCTGGTTTACCCAACAAGTGGGTTATATTATGATCACCATCCAACTCTGATCACTAATTGCATGTGGTCAGCAAACTGACCGAGACAAACCATCTGGTATGTGGACGATTGAGTGGATGACCTAGGAAATTGAGTAAGTGAGTTTAGCCTTAGACCACCTTTGGCAGTATTCCAGCAATATCACGGCAGGGGACACCAGAAATCGGTTTCAGACATTGCAACTATGTTGGAATAGAACCTGAGCTATTCGGCGTGGCGAGCGAAAGGTTCACCATTAGGCTACCCTACCGCCCCTTAGAAAACTGAAAGGTTTGGGAGAAATATTAGTGAGTAAATGAGTGAGTAAGATTGTACGCCCCTTTTAGCAGCATCCCATCAATATCACGGCGGGGGACGCCAGAAATGTACATCATCGGGAATCATTATCAAATCACTATATCTGTCTGTACAGGTCTTCAAACAAATGTCTAAAACTACAACATGATCCTTCTGAACGTAAAACATATAATTCTGTTCAAGCAATGAATGATATGTGTCTGTCTGCATGCTTCTGTACTTGTGCTATGTGTTGCCAAATGAACTGTATTGCAATTTGTTGCGATTCTGGTGGCCGTATTCCGATACTTATTGTGATATTTTGGGAGTGTTTGACAGTGAGTGACATTGATTGTATACGCAGAGTCTATTTTCTACATTCAAAAGCCCTAAAAATGGCTGTGATAACAAACCTCGAAATTAGATTTGATTTCGAGGGACTGTAATTTCCTTTGTATAAAATTGATAGTATGTAAAGCATGCTGTTGTGTCAAGTACTTACAATGGGAAACTTCATTGTGAATACAACTCTGTAGATTTTACAAAACTCACTCATCACATATACTCATGGAAACAAATAAAGGAACACACGAAAGTTTTTCCGTTTTTTTTGTTATACTCTATATGGCACTGTGGGTGAAAAACTGGAAATAAATAATGTGCTTACATGTTTTCCCTTATTCGTTTCCATGAGTATATAATCCTACCACCCAATATACCAGTTCTGAGAAAATACCCCACTGCAATACGTACAATACGTATCGATTGAGAGGCGTCTTACCATATACCGGTATACCGATAATTCCGTGCAGCCCTATTCAGGACAGCACTAATTACAGGCATGGAGTTTAGTAGTTATTTCCAGTGATGTCAACAGAGATATGCAGTCAGATGTTAATAGTTAATTAAGTATTTGCATGTAGTATTAGTGTCAGGACCGATTAAGACCGTTGGGTCAAAATGACACAGAACTTTCCCAGTCACACATTGTGACCAACCAATTCCCATCAATTGCCTCAAGGGATGAGATATACAAACGAAAAACTCATAGGTATGCATCATGTAAAGTTCAATGAAATATATATATACAGAAAATAAACAATGCAACTTGCAACAAGTGAGTGAGTTTAGTTTTACGCCGCAGTCAGTATTACGCCGCACTCAGCAATATTCCAGTTCTGTGACGGCGGTCTGTAAATAATGAGTCTGGACCAGACAATCCAGTGATCAACAGCACGAGCATCGATCTACGCAATTGGGATACGATGTAGCGGATTCCAACTTGGATATCACCTTCAATATTACGCTTCCCCTTAATTAATAATAGTGAGTTAGTTTAATTTTACGCTGCTTTTAGCAATATTCCAGCACTATCACAGCGGGGACACCAGGCATGAGCTTCACACACTGTACCCACGTGGGTGAATCGAACCCGGGTTTTCAGCATGACGAGTGAACACTTTCACCACTAGACTAACCCACTACTAATTAATAATACACATATACAGACTAGATATTCATTATCAAATCATTCTGCTATCCACATGCGGATTTAGGATTAGAACAGCTGTCTGAAGCTGTTCCGACCGAAGGTTTGCTCCAGGAACAAATACCAAATGGTCTTCGAGTTCTCCCACGAGTGACACACAAGGCCCCAAGCCACCCAAGCCTGAATACACGTTCCATATGCGGTCATGTACATGTTACTGCATGGTGCTGAGTTCATCCAGAATTGCTACCGAGTTAATGTGCTAACAGCTGTTTTGTGTAAACCATGGGACCAAAATCTTGTCACAGTTTTGCTTTACTTTATCAGATAGCACAAGAAAATATGCCAACTTTGTATTCACGATGGGATTAGGTTAGATAGGTTGGATAATTTGGATTCCACTGTTAGCTGTGGCAGGAATGTAGTGTGGCAGCATGTCTAAAACTCCCGAGTCCTGTAGGATATAAAACCAAATATAGACGGTTTGCTATAAGTCCTTCCCAAATCCACTGTGCAGAAAGTGTATTTGCCATTTTGTTGTTTAACGCAGCACACAACAACATTCAACCTACGTGTCGACGGTATGTAAGTAATCAAGCTATCCAGTGATTGACATCATGAGCATCGATCTACCCAACTGGGATATCATGATACGTATCAACCAAGTCAGGATGCCTGGTCACCCATCATTTTCTATCTTGACTCCAGCGACAAGCATGAGTCGTGGAATACCATTATTCTAACCTGAATCTCTGACTGGTCTTGTAAATACCAAACTAACACAATGTACATGTATGCAAGACCGCTTTTGTTTTTGCCTGGAAAAGAGGAAAGCGTCATGCCACGACTGAGTGTCGCCAATCGAAACAACGCCATAGGCCGCCTTGAATCTGGGGAGTCGCAGTCTGCATTTCCCCCCGACATTTCAACGTTCACCAGAGCACCATATTTCCCCTGTGGGATCGTTTCCTGCAGATCAATTCCGCCTAAGATCGCCCGAGAAGCGGCCGTCCAAAAGTTACCACTCAAACCAAGGACCGATACACTGGCTGCTCTCTTGCGTCATCCTCTTGCCACAGTCGTGGAGGTTGCACAAAACATCCCTGGTTTGAGAAGAATATCCGACCAAACCGTCAGGAATCGATTGCTTGTCCGGAACTGGAACGTTAGAATCTGGAGGCGTCTCTGGTTCAGTGATGAATCACGATTTCTTCTTCACTCGCGAGATGGAAGACAGCGTGTTTACCATCGGAGGAATGAATGTTGTGCCCCTAATTGCCTTCGACAGGTCGACAGATTCGGTGGGGGTAGTGTCATTGTGTGGGGTGCGGTAACCAGCAAACAAAGATAAAATTGAGTGTTGGTTCAGGGGCATTTGACAGCAAATCGGTACATCAACGAAGTCTTTACACGTCACATGCTTCCGATTATGGACCGACAGAGGGAGTTCTTCACATACAGCTACTTCACATACAGCACGCGTCACGATCCGCTACCTTTCCAATTCTAACGTCAGTGGCGTGCCATGGCCTTCACGCTCACCAGATCTAAACCTGATAGAACAACTCTGGGACGAACTCGATCGACGTGTACGTCGACGTCAAAACACTTCCACAACTGGCCATCGCATTGCAGGAAGAGTGGGGAAGAATTCCTCAAGAGCAACTTCGTCGACTGCCGAGACGGTGCCGAGCAGTAATTGCTGCCAGTGGTGGCCATACAAATTACTGACATTGACGCCCTCTTATGGACTCAAGTAAACAGAAACACATCAATAAAAGCTGATGTTGTGTTGGCAAAGTCATTGTCTATAAACGTGTGAATTTTCACCTATTCACCCATCTTCACTATTTACCGTTGGAATTACATGAAATAATGCTCTTAAACAAAAACAATAAATTCTTCTAAAAATGGCATTTCTTTTTGAAGAGTGTAGCACACTATAATTATATCACTTGCAAACGTAAATGTAAAATTAAGGGATAAGTTTGTCAAATTTGATTGCATATAATTGTTGTTTTCGAAAAGAGGAAAATAAAACAGATCACAAACTTTCAGACCACTTACAGTTTGTCGGTTGACTATTTCAGAATGAGCAGAGAGGAATTTTTGTTTTGTCTATGACACATTTTCTTATCAGTTACGTTGTCTACGTTTATCTGCCATATTTTTAGGAGTCACCCGCTCCTTTCTCATGTAGATTACAGCCTTGAACAGGACAATTTAAAGCTCAAGATAGTTGTCTGATATGTCATAATTTCATTGCAGAATGTTACTGCTGCTTGTCTGCACCGTGTTGCTTTGGGGAGCAGCCTTCCCGGACACAACCGTCACCATCTACAACGAGTGGCTCTCCCAGGGTGGAAGGGTGCATTTCGAAGTTGAGAGATGGAACAAAATTAATGGCCTCACCCAGCAGAACCTAATACCAAAGTGTAAAGCGATCAGGACGGCTGCCGGTCGTTGGCTGAACCCAGATCTGAGCGGTCATCTCTTTGAAAATGTACGTATGAATTACAGAACATCTTACATGTCATCCACAGTGCTGCGGGTTGGATGCCTAAACTTGTTTTATATACTCAATGTTTCCTCTGGTTTGGAGACATGCAGAGCGTCTTGTTATGGGACTAAATCGCGCAGAGAAAATCCATTCTCACTGACTGACTGAGTTTGGTTTTACGCCGCTTTTAGCAATATTCCAGCAACATCACGGCGGGGGACACCAGAAATGGGCTTCACACATTGTACCCATGTGGGGATTCGAACCCGGGTCTTCGGCATGGGGAGCCAACGCTTTAACCACTAGGCTACCCCACCGCCCCTGGAAAATCCATTCAAAGTTGATAGCATGAATTTCATATCACGTAAACACAACAGAAAATGTTGATGTCTACTGCTGTAGATTAGCTACATGTCCATACATATCGATTACCTTATGAATAACCTATCTGAACAGCCTGTGTTTGCCCTAGGCATAGAAATTTAGGAGTAATCATGATACACTGGTGTCATGAGAGGGAGTCATGGACATGTTTTGGGGAGTCAAATAAGCAGGTTGTCTGCATCCATGCGTAAAAATGTACTAGTCATCATGACTCTTTTTGTCATGAGAGGGAGTCATGGACATCTTTTTGGGAGTCAGATACGCATGTTTTCTGCGTCATGGCAAACACTGAATAGCCTATCCATACTCAAAGTATGCTTGTTTTGCTGACGCAACAATCGATTGTCTGAGCCGGACAATCCTGTGACTAAGAAGAACAACAAGAACATCGATGTGCGCATCAACTTGCGCAACTTAGTTACGATGCCATGCAACAACCAAGTCAGCGAGAACTGGTTGTTCCCCTTTGTCGCCCTCGGTACCGGTAGCTGACTTCAGTCAAGTTCTAACGCTGATATGCCATGAACTGTTCCGGCAAGCAAATCAATTCAAGTCATTTTGACGAAGATTCAAATTTAGGTTTATTTAGAAAATAATCAATATCGAGAATGTTACTTTTTCCCTATTCAGAAAACATTATATACAAATACAATATTGAATACAGTTGAATACAGAATGGTTTGCTAGTGAAGTACGCAAACGCGACCGTCTTTAATTTTGCAGTTTTATACAATATTTTTTATGAGACTACACGAAAAGCTCAAGGAAAGGAAATCTAATTCAGATGAGTAATAGTCATGACAATGAATGTGAAGGTCATGATCTAACGTCAGTCAGCATTTTGTCGAAGGATTGTCGACATATTGTCTGTGGGAGAATTCCAAAACTGAAGGATGCCAATCACATCATCGACAGAGGACGCCTTGAAGCTGGAGCGTCCAAGTCTGTAGTTGCTTGTCATGTCCTGATACACCAGAGCGTCTGACAAGCGTAAGACCAAGAGTTACCACCCCTGCACAAGATCACTATATTGTTCTTTCTCTAAATCACCAACCTGCTTCTTCTGCCACTGAGACTGCAGGGGATGTTCCTTGTTTGTGAAGGTAATAAACCAAATAACCAGGAACCATCTTCGAGGGTGGACATTACTCACACGGGTATGTATCCTTGTCGTCTGACTGAGGGCTGCATTACGCTTTCTTCTCCAATACCGAGATTGTAGACAGCGTGTCTACAGACGACAATGTTGGCGGAAATGGGATGATGTTGTTGGCTATATGCTACACACCGAGATCTGACTTCCCTGTTGATCTGGGTAATCGCTACATGGTAAAAATTCTTCTACTTCATCTTCTTTCGGTTCATAACCGATACCGGCAATACAAAACAACGCGTCACGACTTCCTCCTGAATTCAAACCTCTTGCCAATGGCCTTCTAATAGGGTATCTGTGAGATGAACGCAACAGACGTGTACATTGACATACGTCACGGACACTTGCACAACTGTCCAACGCTATTTAGGAGAATTCCACGGGAGAGATTCCGTAGCATTATTCAGTCATGGCAGTGACAGCAACACTGTGACAACAATTACTATGAAACATGCACCTTTTAATTAACTCATTAAAAATGTATGCTATTTGCATTTAGTATAATTTTCAAAGTTAGTCCATAATCTTCAACGTAATCTTGTCTCATTCAGTGGCGTCAAAGCCCAAGTCACCATGGCTACCCAGACCCTGCCTATCTCCAGGACCATTCACTCCAGTCAAAGACATTCGGGTTCTACATGCAACAAGTGAATGGCTATGGAAGTGACATCAACAACATGGTCTGGGAAATAAAAGGTTTCTTGTGTTATGTAATCAGTTTTAGAACAATATTTTAACAGGAATATGAAATTTTAAAAATCGGCCAACGACGGGTATGTCAGGGACAGAAATCACCGCAACACACAAGTTGAGACCTCCAGTCTTTAATTAATTTTTTTTGGGGTGGAATACCATTTTGACCAAACTCCATCAAAAGGCTCAATGTATATCATCTTATAGGGAAGGATAACAATTTATGGATGAACAATGTATTGGTGTGATACAATATATAGAGGATACTAAACTCATCTTCCGTGAAATACCATTTTATTAAAACGTGTTAATGATTTGGTATCAAACGAGCGAAAGCGAGTTTGATACCAAATCATTAACTCGTTTCATAAAAATGGTATTTCACGGAAGCGAGTTTAGTATTCTGTTTATTACTCTTCAACATAAATTAATAGAAACTACCTACGAAGTGTGATGACTCTCAGCTTTCTGCGAGTAAAGCAAGGTCTAATACTATTGTGACTGAGGTATTAGCATTCTGACGTCATAACTGTAAACCATTATGGCGTCATACGTCTAGCGGTATTACACTAGTATAATATTGACGTAAAAATATAACACTGCAGTATCTTCCACTTGAGAGTAATAACATTTTGTATTACACCAACAATAAACAGTTTAGCATTAAATATATTTGACGTACAATTTCTCTTCTTCTGTTCTTTTGGTTGGAATTCCATTTTGCGCAAACTATACCAAGAGGCACAATATTTATCGTCTCGTATTACACCACCTGGCCTGCAACTTGGCCCATTCACACATACTAATTTAGCAGTTTAGCAATTGATGAATATATTTGACCTATTGCATATGTTTCTGTTTTACAGGTCTGAACTGGCCCAGTTGGATAGATACGTCTCATCATCAAGGAAAATTCCCCAACAATGTTGACGCTGCAGCTGAGTTTGTGTCCCTGATGGTACAGAGTACAAAGGACTACACAGGAGGTCGCATTCCCCACATATTTGAAGTCATTAATGAACCTGATTGGGTCGAAAAGTATATTGACCAACAAACGAATATAGACTTCCACAAGGCTGTCGCCCAAAAGCTGAAATCCAGATTTGGAATGAAAGTTGGTGGACCAACATACACCAGTATGGCCTTACGAGAAGCAGACGAAAATAACTTCAGCTACTGGAAGAGAACTGCTAAGTTTCTGGACATGTCTCTTGATCACTTGGATTTTTTCTCTTTCCATTCCTACAACTATGTGCGTGTATCTGGTGGAAGTTACGCCTATTTTGGTATCAACGAAGCTCGTCTGGTCGCCTCTATTGACATGGTGGAGAATTACTCTCATCTGAAGAAAGGAAAAAATGTTCCGTTGGTTATCAGTGAGTTTGGAAGGGGAAGTGTGTTCGGAGTTGCGGATGGTTTTGAAAATGGAATGATAGACTTGAAACCATTTATCAACCAAACGGCTTCATGTTTACTTTCCTTAACTTACGGGAATTTATTGACAGAGTGATAGTGTTTCTGCTCTCAAATGAGCAATATCCGGGTCATCCTACCCTTCGAAGTTCCTTGTTTACCCAGGATGGACATCCCCTTCACATGACCAAATTTTTCACCTTTTGGCAAAACTTTTATTATGATCAAAGGTTTCTCCGGATCTCAAGTCAGTACGATGGTCAGGAGAGAATAGTTGCATCACTCGCTCTAGCAAACCCTCACAACAAGGAGATGGTGGTTCTTCTCCACAATTATGGTTCAAAATGGCAGAATGTTAAATTGGACTTTCCCAACAACTGGCTGAACCCTTCTACAGGTGAAGAAACATGCGTTCTGTTCGAAAATGGCAACCCAGCTGTTCATCCCAATTACCATTTCGACAGGTCTAAGAATCATGGCACTGTTGGTCTGCCAGGATCATCAACCTGCTTCTACAAGTTCAAAACCAACTACAACTTTAACGAAATACACACAAACAACGAGAACACTTACTACGGCAAGAACATGGTCATCCCAATCAGCAACGGACATGCGCAGACCACCATCCATCTACCTAGCTCTGGATATCACACTGCCCATCTTAGAGTGGGAGTCAGCCGCGACAAGAATGCCAATTCAAAACCCCGTCAGGTTGTGTTCAATGGCCACACGTTGTCCTCAAACTACATGCTGTTTGATGCTATGAAGGTTGAGGGGAAAACAAAATGGAATGTGTGGGAGTTCATGGTCCCTCAATCACAGGTCCACACATCCAACACCGTCAGCATGACCTTTGACGGAAACGGCGGTCACGTGTCGTCCGTCGCTCTCGTTGTTGGAAAACTTCAGTAGATAAACTTCACTTTAAGAAAACTGTGTTTGTTTTTATTAAATCGGACATGAGGAATCAAATGCAAAGAGATGTTTGTAGGTTTGTTGAAGATAAATATATATATTTCTACAGAACCACTTTTTGAATATTGATCCAGGACGACTTTTAATTTGTCAATATTGAGTTATATATGTACCCTTCCTGGGTCGATACTCAGCAGCATGGAACTATAGTGAAACAACTGTCTAAATGAGATCTTTCGTAATTGAAAGTCATAGAAGGGCTTTCACACAAAACAAACACAATCAGAACAGATAGATAAACACCAGAAGAGGTTGATGTTTGTCAAGTGTATTTGCTCTCTCAAGTTAATGCTTAAATCATCATGGATGATGGGGACGATGGGGTAGCGTGGTGGTTAAAGCGTTCGCTCGTCTCACTGAAGACCCGGGTTCGATTCCCCACATGGGTACAATGTGTGCTACCGATTTCTTGTGTCCGCTGCTGGAATATTGTTATTGCGGCGTAAAACCATACTCACTCATCTTTTCATTCGCCTGATTGCATAAATCAACGCGTCGAGCGCTTACATGCGTATTTTGAATTGTACTTTCACGACCATAGATGAATTGTTAATTAATTTCGTGTCTGTTTCAGACGTTCGTATTTCCAATTTCGTTGAAATGAATGAATGCTGATATTCATCTGTTGTTTTTTGTACATTCAATAAGCACGACACTTGCAACTTATAAGCGACGTATTCTCATATATTTAGTTTACAAAATTCATAAACAAACCTGTAACTAATCTGAAGGTAAACTATTTATAATAGATATCTTCCCGAGCTCATGTTAAATCGTGAGTACTTTCTTTGTATGAAAGCGTATACATCATTTTCCAGGTGATTTGCTCCCTTTGTCGGGCTGTGGAAGTTGGGATGTGTCATGTCATATCATATATGGTAGGCAGTTGTAACATATACCAAACATATTTCATGACTGACCATATTCACCTGTTACTTGGCAACATTAGAATTTCCCCTTACATAGTGTATCCGTCCTTTCATATTCTCTCGGTATTGATGATTGGACCGAAGAAGACATTCGTGCTGACACCAAGTGAGGCGATAGATGCCTCCCCTCTCACTCTTACTTCAAACGTTTAGACTTATTACTTGTAATCGGGGGTCTTGTTGTGACAACTTCTTAGTTCGTCATGACAGAATACAGTTTATTACACACACAAAAAATATTCGTCTGTGTTTCCTGTTGTCCATCATGTTAAAACGAGTCATTCCCCAGATTCGGCAAGCAAGCCAAGGACATTAGACACAATCGAAATACATTCGTAACTACTCGTCTCTTTCCGGGACCTACAAGAAGACTCGTATCCCTATCGTACGCCATTATTGCCAAGAATCGTGGCAAACCAATCAAATCCCGCGTAGTAAAACGTAATTTGAAGCATGATGAGGGCGGCACCGTTGAACTTTGAAACTTCGCTAACCTATGCAAAGCACAATTTAAACATTAACTTTGAGCTAAAGGATCAGAAACTTTCAACACTGAAACATATTTATAAAGGGAATGACTGTATTGCTGTTTTGCCCACGTGATATAGAATACTCTATGAGCCATGTTTGGAAATTCAGAGTTATCTTTCCTTTGTAATAGTACTAGACTATTTTCATCTCCATGCCCGTTTGCGCTTAGACAGGGCCCAGTCGTAAACATGGCCACGAGAGGGGTACGAGACGCCATCCGGCTTGCCGGGATGACACGAGTAGTTACGAATGAATCGTAATAAAGATATGAATTATACATCTTTGCGAAGTCAGAATTGAGAGTCAACCAGTCTCGGCACTATATCATATCCACAGAGACCCAGTGTGTCTAGAGAAGGCTCTTGAACAACCCACTTTGTAGAATTATATGTGTTGTGTGCTGAGAAGAACGGCAAACCTGCAGGGTCCTTCTGATACTGAAACTTTTGGTAACGCAGAAGACTGCAGTGATCAAAAGTCTTCACATGCTCCAAACCGTTCGACTGTGCAGCACTTCGGGAGAGAAATCCGTTCACCAAGGGCTGATGCCTAACCACCCTGACCCAGGCAGGATCAGCCGAACCCTCGTTTGACTTACAGCACTTCAGGAGAGAAGTCCGTTTATCAAGGGCTGATGCCTAACCACACTGACCAAGACAGGATCAGCTGAACCCTCATTGGACTGTGCAGCACTTCAGGAGAGAAGTCAGTTCATCAAGGGCTGATTCCTAACCACACTGACCCAGATAGGATCATCCGAATCCTCATTGGACTATGCAACACGTCAGGAGAGAAGTCCGTTCATCGAGGGCTGATGCCTAACCAAGACAGGATCAGCCGAACCCTCAGTGGACTGTGCAGCACGTCAGGAGAGAAGTCCATTCACCAAGAGCTGATGCCTAACCACACTGACCCTGATAGGATCATCCGAACCCTCATTGCTGCAGTCATACATTTAAACTGTGAGAAACAATCATGCTCCTATTGTTCTCCATCGGTTTGTATAACAGCAAGAAAATATACTACCCATCAAATGTTTAGGCTCACTAGTGTAAATGTAGCCACTTACTTCAGTCAAAGTTCTTAACTAGCTTTTGGAAAATATTCCATACTGTTTAAAGGTACTGTTTATACATGAACTGATGTATTGTAAAACAAATTCTTGACGTTGAAAAGATTATTGTCATGAGATCAATAAATGATGAAACTAGTTGAAAATTTGCGAAATCTTAACAAAACTTGAAACCCAAACGCAGTTGTTCACATGCACGGTATTTGCACATGCTTTTCAGCAATTTGATGCATGATCCTCGTGCAATTAATATTCATCTGCATAAGGTTTGCAGTTGGTTCCCCCAAGTTAGTGGAGAAATTCATCTTCCATGTAACCATATATATATATATACATAACATATTGTGAGTGCTTTAAGAGAGTCTAAACTGTTGATGGGTAGTACATGTTGGTAGTACATGTTGGTAGTACATGTTGGTAGTACATGTTGGTAGTACATGTTGGTAGTACATGTTGGTAGTACATGTTGGTAGTACATGTTGGTAGTACATGTTGGTAGTACATGTTGCACACGTTGCACATGAAAAGAACACATTTACAGAATAAGAAGTCAAAACATACACAACAACCATTCATGGCAGACGTTTATTGAACATTGTTTGCCACACTGATAGACTTGTTGGCCGGACTCCTTTGGTTTCTTGTGAACCTAAAAAGAGAGTTGTTTTCAGTATTGTTAAAACGAGAAATATATATGGCTGCCTTAAATAATATATTCCATCTTAGTATTTATAGTACAGAAGACTGAGAATGACAATGTGGTAGAATCAATATATTTACTTGTATCTACATCGGAATTCTTGTAATTTCAATTATTTACGTTGTCGTTACTTTGATAACATGTTCCTAATTTTGACTATTTCCTTCTTAGCTCAAGTATATAAAAGCAAACTTCAAATATTTTTTCTGCATGATTCGTTATTATCATGTCAATTAGTTTCTCTCGTTAGTTCTAGTTTGAATAAATCTTTATTTCGAGTTTATAATGATGGTTATTTCTATCTATTTGCTTATATATGAATACAGAAAATTATGATAAAATCCTAGTCCTAGCGATAAAGTTGCAGTGAACACTAATGTAAGTTATACCGCCTGTAATGTTTAAAGAACCGTTTGTATGTTTTAGTGGATACCTAAGATTGGTACCTGTGTTTCCTTGCTGCCACGGCAGCACTCAACAAATCTGTGACACCACTTCTTATTCCATACTCTGATTACAAAGCTAGCATTAGAACTTACATCCGTGATCTGATGCAAAAGAAGTGTGTATCAATAAATTACATGCAATAAAACCAACTATCGGTTACACCTACTTGGGTTGTCAGTCCAGTCTTGAAGAGGTCATCTTACGACGATGTCGTATTGGCCACACAAGATATACTCATGAGTACCTATTAAAAGGTGAGGATGCTCCGTTTTGTATCCCTTGAAAGAATCACTGTCAAGCATGTCTTGCTTGACTGTGTTGAATATTCCATCACAAGGGATATCTATTTCAAATCATTCACTATGAAGGATATTTTTAGTTATATAAGTTCTCATTTAATTATTGCATTTTTAAAAGAATTAGATTTGTTAACTGATTTGTAAATAGATATATATTTTATGATTGGAAGTTTGAATTAACAACTCAGATTGTTAGTGGATGTATCCTCAAGGGGGGTTAAAGTACTGATGTAAAAGTATTGTCCTCCTGAGAGGATACGTAAGTCCACAAACACCCAAAGTAAATTAAAACTCTCCGCTATTTTTAATGGTAGAATATGTGTGTTTTTAAATGTATGGCTAGATTTGTCTACGTTGCTAACGGCTGAAGGGATGTGTAAATCCAGCTAGGGTCCATGCAGGAAGCAAATGTACTGTAAGTCCCCATGGTCCATAGTATGGTGATCTTCCTTCAGTTGTTGGCATTATATAGTCTGTTTTTACCTTGTACTGTCATCTATAGTTCAACTGTTTTATATTTCATTACTAGTTTTAACTTCTTATCTGTGATAATCTAGTTATTTTACTGTCCTTCGTTGACAGATTTTTACAATTTACCATTAATTATTAGGTATAAAATTAATTGTTCTCGCCACGATATGGCTGAAATATTGCCGATGTGACGATAAATTTTAACTCACTCACTCACTTGTGTTTCCTGGCAACATTAGGACCATGTTCAAATGGATAACTCTGACAGTCTTGTTTATGACGGCTTTCAGCGTGACGAGTTATCTCTTTCACCACCTGGCTAACTCAATATCCCAGTTTTGAAAAACAGCAACTTGTTGTCTGTTATTATTAACTCATTATTATTCTAATCTAATTTATCAGCCTTTGTGGTTCATGAACCGAAATATACTTTTTGACTATTACTTCCTGGTGTTTTGACTCTAGAAAGGTATAATCCGATATAACTGAAATACACTGTGCTGTTCAAAGCTGCGCTGAACCCACACATGTTACAATAGAGGCTGTGTTGGGCTTTAAGCCGCTATAAGCTTGAATATTACTGAGTGCGGCGTTAAACGACAAATCAAACCAACCACGCCACATGTACGGCTGGTTTCCATCGACAACCCTATCAGATATATAATTGCATTATCATAAATAATATGCAATTAATTATACTGCAGGTTGCTTTTGAGACATGAGGAGAGAGAGAGAGAGAGATTTGTCGAGAGCAGAGAGAGAGAGAGAGAGAGAGAGAGAGAGAGAGAGAGAGGTTCTAGAAGGATAGAGAGGCGTACTTATATGCCGGAAGGTATAGAATAGACGTGCTACGAGAAATAACATTCTGTTCAGTGCACAAAGTGACAAGGAATATTATTCTGTCAAGGATATGGTTAAATGGGTAACAGAAAGAAGGAAGAGCGGAGAACGAATTGGCAGGAGGGACTAGGGAAGAGAGGGGGAACTGGAAGAGAACGATGACGGGAGACAGAGAGAAGGGGATAGTAAGAAAAAGGGAGGGAAGAGAGAAGGCTAGAATGCTTGAAGAGAACTCAGAAGGATGGTAAGTGTTGGTGGGACTGAGAGAAGAGATACCTATAGACTCGAGAGAGTTGTGGAGGTAAAAGTAAGGGAAGTCTGGTATGAAAGAAACATGCAGACATGGAGATTAATCGGTTGAAGGAAGCAAAAGATACCAAGTAGACGAAATCAGCGACATGACATATATTAACTGTGGGATTTCTCAGTAAAGTACAGATTATGGCGCTTTTTAGGTTGGGTTCCACACTCTCGATTCGAACCCAGACTCTCAGCGTCAGCCAGCACGCAGTCAGCCATCTAACCCACTCAGCCATCACGGCTACCACAAAAATGGAAGTCGGACAACTGGTAGTCTGGTAGTGACAAAATCAGCAATAGTAAAAGAATATGTAGGATACGGGGTATGAAAGAAGGATGAGCAAGGGCGAAAGGTTATGGAGGTAGATCAATATGTACACATGGATGTGTTGACATAAACTCACCTTGACCATTTCCCTCGCCACGGCAGGTTGGGGGTATCCCTTCCCATTGACCTCATGTTCAGCAACACAGACGAGGCCCAACAAAACCACAAGGAGTTGCATTCGGATCGACAGCATCGTAACAAATTCTGGAACGGTAATGTGTAAAGTTAAGGTTTAGCCAAACTCATATGCAGTGGATGTCTGTTCTGCATCTATGAATGAAAATATCATCTGCATGCATGCATTCTTGGGACAATGCTTATTGTTGAATATAGTTATCTATAGGGCTGCGCAATATAACCGGTTTACCGGTATTTACCGGTTCAGACACGATACGTATTGCGATACGCTGGTTAAAATCGGTATTTTGACTTGCATTCGGAAAACTTCGTAACACTCGGAAATCTTCGGATATTTCCTTGTTTCATTTGTGCCAAATATTTTTCACATTTTTATTTTATGATTAAAAGTTCTTATTAATGCTTAATCAAACATAGTGATTTTGTTGTGTTTTTGCTCTATAAATCAAGCATTAACTCGCTTATAAGTAGTTTTGTGTTTAAAAATACTTCAGGCAATATATTGCAATACATATCGCAATACATGCTTTCGCATCGCAATATATTGCAATATGAAAATTCTGTGCAATACCCCCCCCTAGTTATCTAAGTCGTTTCATTAGTAGCATGCCCAGTAAAAGATGTCGGAAGTCGCTGAACGCTTTAAGTTACATTCTAAACACGTTTCTGTGAGACGGTTAACATAGATGTATCTGCCATACGTTCATGGTGTATTTGTTTGCAGAACTATACAATCCACCCGTTTCTCTCTTGTCACAGGGGCGGTGGGGTGGCCTAGTGTTTAAAGCGTTGAATCGTCCCGCCGAAGACCCGGGTTCGATTCCCCACATGGGTACAATGTGTGAAGCCCATATATGGTGACCCCCGCCGTGATATTGCTGGTATATTGCTAAAAGCGATGTACAACTTAACTCAGTCAGTCACTCTTGTCACTGAGTTAATATCTAAGTCACTTTGTTGTGTACTTCATCTGTATTACACTTCTTGCACGGCACGATATGCCCTCTGTCTCATCAGACAATTACCATAGACACACCCAAGTCAGTTTGTCAGGGTATTTCGTGTGTGTTTAACTTCCACAACACCACCCGATATGCCCTCTGCCTCATCGTTCAATTAGTATATACACAACCAAGTCACATTGAGAGGATAATCCACGGGTGTTTAACTTCCACAACACCACCCGATATGCCCTCTGCCTCATCGTTCAGTTAGTATATACACATCAAAGGCACATTATGTGTGGAGCGCAATAGTGCAGTGGTAAGGCGTCTGCCTAACACGCTGAAGATCCGGTAATACCACTCTTTCAAAATTTCTGTTTTGTGTTCCCTCTCATTTCTTAATAAGTGTCCTACCCCGTCGCCGAAATACCTTAGTTGCGCGTGCGACGCTAATTAAAGCAAATAACAACAACCTGTGAAGCAAATATATCGTTTATCTACTGTATACACATCCAAGTCACGCGCAATAGTGCAGTGGTATGGCGTCTGCCTATCACGCTGAAGGCCCGGGTTCGATTCCCGGTGGAGGCACCTTGATTCGGGTCACGAGGTCGGCACATTTGTGTAGTATCTTGGACAAGATACTTAGATCCACATTGTCTCAGTTCACCCAGCTGTAAAATGGGTACCCGTGAGGATGTGCTGGCAATATGTGTGTATAGTTAATTGCGCCTAACAGGCAGCATGGCTGTATGATCCCCAGGGAGTTGAAAAAGTATCGGAAAGTACGATAGTGTCCTATGACCGGGAATATAGTAATGTGCGTAGCGCCGTAAGCAGGCAATGTGCCTGGATATGAGCGCCATATAAGCGGACTATTACTATTACTATTACTATGTGACAAGTTGACAGGACACATCAGTTAATATCAATGGTGTTAGACTGTACATAAATACCTCATCATCTCTGCCATGTCAAACATCGGTTGGAACGCCAAAGACACATTGCTCAGGCGTTGAAAATAGAAAGATGCATACATACCTTTTCAGTAACACGGATGGAACTGCCCTATGGTAGTTTCTAGTACCATTTATAAAGACCTATCCCTCATGACGTGTCGTCTCACCAGACCGTACATCCGTTGTAAGATCTTCAACTTGTCTTAGCAGTGTATGTTATTGGGTAAATGACATTTTTACATTCAAATTTGCATTTCCTTAGCACAATCGAAAATAATTTATTCCAGTGCTATCAGTACTTAGCATGTCCAGTAACAGGTGTATTCATGAATATTGTGATTTTAGAAAATGTGTTTTGATTTGTTTGGTCAACGCCGCATACAGCAATAGTCCTGTAATGGGACTGAGATCATGAACATCGATTGGGATACGGGATGCATGCATCAACCACGTTAGCAAGACTGTCTACAAGATTCTGTTAGCTGCCCCGGTCGACAAGCATGTATAGCTGAAGATCGGATTGTGTTGGCTGTGGAGCCTGCCAATAGTTTGTCACGAAGCAGATGTTGTTTATATCATGTTCAAAAAGGCCAACATGGTTCAAATTATTCAGAAAATAATAAAATGGTTGTTGCACTTCATTAATAGCAAAGGACAAGGTATGATAAGGATAATTTTTGGCCCACAAACAGAATTGGCTGAACACATGTTATTTGTTTAGAGACAAGATGGCTTTGCATAAAAAAGCTATTTTTTAAATGATCTGAGGCCATAATTTCAATGCAGAGGGGCCAAAAATGGGTTTTATCAGTTCCCATGAAAAAATAACAAGAAATCTGAAATATCAGTGTGCCATAATGACTTATATACAACTATCAGTTTATTTACATATAAAACGGTATCAGTTTTGCAACAGGTATTCATGAAGAAGAAACATGTCAACATCAATCACAAGGTTTTAACTTCAAGGGGCCCAATTAGGGTTTCAATACATTGTGGACAGTAATTCAATTACTTGCCAATTGATTACAAAAAGCATATTATTGACAACTTTCTTTGCAAACATAAACTATAGGTCAATTTTACAACATGTGCTTATGATAACCAATCATGTCCCACGAAAAATCACAGGGGGCCCATTTTAGGTCTAATTACATTTTTAGGCACAGCTTGATTTTAACAAGTAAGTGTTAAAAGTCAGTATTCACAACCGGTTTTAGCAAATATACAGTAAACATCTCATTCACAACATGTTATTACAATAACCAATCATGTTGCACTAAAAATCACAGGTCTTGACCTCAAAGGGGCCTATTTCAGGTGAAATTACATTCTTGGCACAGCTTGATTTAACACCATGTAAGTGTTAAAAGTCAGTATTTACAACATTCTTGCAAATATATACAGTAAACATCTCATTCTCAACATGTTGTTATAATAACCAATCATGTTGCACTAAAAGCACAGGTCTTGACCTCAAAGGGGCCTATTTCAGGTGAAATTACATTCTTGGCACAGCTTAATTTTGACACCAAGTAAGTGTTTAAAAGTCAGTATTCAAAAATCTTCAAAAGTAGTTATTCACATCTCATTCACTGCAAATATATATAAAACATCCACTTTCACTCTTCATCCACATGGTCATCAATCTCAGAATCAGTTTCTGAATCACTGTCAAGAACTGCAGCATTCAACCATGTATCACTAGAGTTGCTGGAAACAGGCATATTGTCTTGGTGTCTGCCATACCCAGATCTTCTCTCAACTGAAAACAGATGACTTTATATCAAAAGAAAATCCTGTTTTAAAACTTTGATATTATAAATCTATACAAGGGTAACATTACTTATTTATTTTCAAATGTCAGTAGTCTGGCCTTGAAGGCTTATGCAGATTTAATCACCACTGAGACATCAGTATTTCTGAAATTCTGTCACATTAAATAAGAAAATTGAAGAAAAAAATTTATTATTTTTAGCACTCACACTATTCTTACCTTCCACCTCAAGTTTTAAGTTGTCATCTTCATGAAATGACACTCCTGAAATCAGTCCAAGCAAATTTCTCTTATCTGAAAACAAATATTTGAAATCATAAAAGAATTATCATTATGTTCAAGAAATTGGTGCTTTGTAATTTTCTAATGCTAAACATGTCAATAGGATAGTTATATAGGGAAGGGAATTGACCTCTAAAAGCATTATAAATTTGTTGAGGACACTTTTTGATCAATTATAGATATAAGATAAAAACGACTGTTAGAGCACTTGAAAACAAAGGTAATCAGTCCTCAGTTTCAATATGACAATTGAAACCAATAGTCATTGATTCTGTAAACATATTTTTAAGAAGAAATAGTGAACGCTTTAATTGATTATGTGATTGGTTATTGGTAATTGACTGGCAGCCCACAAAATATCCATAAACTAATTATTTGTTTGATCAGTGCACCACTAATTAACAGCTCTGGACAGTTTGTAAATATTTACTTACAGAAATTACCGTACTAACATTTTGAAACAATGCTTACCTTCTACAGATTCTTTATTGTGTGGGAACAAAGTGGAAAAGTCAGTGTCTTCAGGCTTAAACAAGATTTACATGATGTTAATTCAAGTTTGTTTGAACAGTGTAACTTACATTACCAAACTTAAGACATTTTTTTTACAAAATTTGTATTTCATGTGCACAAGTTTTGTCAGCCAATTTACAATGTTTAACTTAACCTTTGAAGAAGAAAAGAAGAAAAGAAAAAAACAATTAGGATTTGAACCTGAATGTCTGATAACAGAAAAAATTGAGAAGCCATCACTGTAACCACTAGGCTACAGATTCTACTGTTATTATTTGTCACTTTAAGCTTATATATACACTTTGCAACAATGTGTCACTTGACGTCTGCTTGCTTTTCATAATCTGCTAGACCTTGATACAATGTTCTTATTCTAACAATATTAAATGTAGCCTGATATATCCTAGAAAACATCAAGGTACATAATTTTTGTTAAAATGTGTATGTTTATACACTGTTACATCCAGTGGAATGCCAGTGTTATTTGACAGTGACAGGTGACACAGAGGGGTTTGCTAAACAGATGATAGAACAAATATGATAAAATTCTAGCATAATTACAAAGATTCTCACCTTTAGAATGCTGCCTGATCATATTTTGAAAAATCTTCTGATGTCTTCTTATTTTTCCAGCAGTGATCAACAGGGTCTCCAAAAAACTACCCTTGTTTACCTCAAAGTAATCAGCCTTGAGAGTCCCTTTTACGATATTGAAATTGTTTAATAAACATGTTTGATAAGTTCATTTTAGTGCTCTAAAACATTCAAAATAGTCATGAATCATGGTATAGTTGTGTAAATGTGACGGATAGTTTTCAGAGATATTACTTTACGCCAATGTTTATTTTGAGATGTTGTATGGGGCAATTTCATACAACTGAAAAAATGTACTTTTTAAACATTTTGATATGAGCAAAAGCGTGACCCACCACAATTTTTAGGAGTGCATTCTAATTTACTCTCTTCATGTGTGGTGAAAAATTGGGATGGGTCAAGCTTTTGCTCACACTTTTTTATCACTCTGAAAAATATGAAAATGCAGGTTTTTCGAAGATATTGTAAAATAGGTTAACTTTGAGGTCTTCAAAGAGGGAAAAAACAGCACTAAAACATATAAAAAAAACATATGGAGGTAATTTCAACAATTCATTTAGCATTTTTTATGCTAAAATTATCATGTTGTAGAACTTTGAATATCATGAAATTTTGTGGGCCAATAAGGGCCTTTATCATACCTTGTCCTTTGAGAATGGAATCGATAGAAATACGACGAAATACACCAGCAAGGCGCTCTGTCTGAAGGTGACGAAGATAAATGTACTGTATATACGTTAGACAAGTGAACACAGAGTCCGGTGTTCCGAAAACATAAATCACTGGACATCTGACGCCCTCACAACAACTTATATTTGTACCCATAGACAGATACAAGATGATTGTGTCAGACACAAGATGATTGTGACAGACACAAGATGATTGTGTCAGACACAAGATGATTGTGTCAGACACAAGATGATTGTCTTTTGCATGTATTGTACCTGGACTAAGTTGAATATTGTCAATATTTGTTTTAACTTCTTTCAGAGGCATGTTAGAAGCTGTATAGATGAAGGAAAACCAAGATCTATGGATAGTCAACTTCTTTATTGCAATGAGTGCGACGTTTCGGTGTAGGTACAAGTGATAACGGTTAGTACCTACATTGCACTAAAGAAGTTGACTATCCATAGAACTTGGTTTTCCTTATTATTTGTTCTATATAATAAATAACCCATCCATTGTAATGTCAAGGTTCTTCAACTTTGTTCCCTCAAACAGATAACACTCATTAACCAACTGGAATGTCAGTAAAATTAAGATTATATTTGAAATGCGTTATGAGGTTTTGCTTTGAAGTAAAGCTTATTTTGAGATTCTATTCAACAGTAAATCCTCACCATAGGTAAACGCCTAAATAAACTCTCGAAGAGCAAATTAGGGAATAGTTGAAGAACATGAATATGACACCGTTTTAAGGAGTTCTGTTCAGAAACATAAAGTCAGTTGAGGTGAGGTGAGGTGAATTTGGGTTTTACGTCGTGCTTGGGAATATTTCGCTCTAATGACGACGTGCATGCGTGTGTATGTGTATGTGCGGCTGCTTGTACTAGCCCAGACTTAAGCTGGTTTTATGGTGCTAGCCCACTGAGATACCATGCCGCAGTGAAGCATGAATACCCCACTCAAGACACATTATACTGACTCCGAGCCGACCAGGCCTTGTTGTACCCATTAATGCCGAGCGCCAGGCAGGGACCAACAAGTACCATATTTTAACGTCTTTTTGGTATGACGCGGTCGGGGATCGAACCCGCGACCTTCCGCTCTCCGGGCGGACGCTCTAACCACTACACCACGGAGGCGCGGTCCCAGTCAGTTGAAGCTGAATGTGAGATGATATTGGACCTACCCATGGAGAGCAGCGGGCTATCTGCTCATTAGTGGTGTTTACGAAGAGGCTTCTTCACAGATCAGGTAGTCTGACATTTATAGCATAACATATCACTGTACACCGAGTACATGACTATAGTATCATTTCTGTATATAAAATCAGATTATGTTTGCTTGTGGTCTTCAGCGACCCATGCTTGTCAAAAGAGGCGACTAATGGGATCGGGCGGTCAGGATTGGTTGACACATGTCATCGGTTCCCAATTGCGCAGATCGATGCTCATGCTGTTGATCACTGGGTTGTCTGGTCCAGACTCGATTATTTACAGACCGCCGCCATATAGCTGGAATATTGCTGAGTGCGGCGTAAAACTAAACTCACTCACTCATGAGAGGGGGCGTGGAACAGCAAACACTAAAACACACCCACGCCGTAATATTGCTAAAATGTTCATAAAACCATACTCACTCACCCACCAGCTCCCTGTGACTCCATGTCCATATTACCTTTTATGAGACACTCACTGATATGATGCATTTAATATTGACCATGATACCCGTATCGAACATGTCACTATAGAATAACATTACTGGAATATTGCTAAAAGCGGCATAAACTTATACTCACTCACTCACACACCCGTCCACTCACACACTCACTTACTCACTCTGGAATATAATATCTATAGAGGACGATACAATATAGAACCAGGCTATAGATCGCGAACAACTGAAGGTAGATCACCATACTTGGGACCATGGGGACTTACAGTACCTTTGCTACCTGCATGGACCCTAGTTGGATTTACACCATCCTTTCAGCCGCTGGCGAGTGAAGGAAAAGTTTAGCCAAATTTTGAAAGAACAAAATTACTACGTTTAAAAATCCGGTAAGCGCCAGTGGGAAGTCAGCTTATAATAGTGTTTGTGTACAGATTAACAACGAGAACTTCATTCAGGAGCATAAACAAGATTGTTTGATGAACAAGGGTGATAATTCATTGTATATACTTCGGTATCATCAGCATCGATGTACCCAATTGAGATACGATGACATGTGTCAACCAAGTCAGCGAGCCTGACCACCCGATCCAACTTTACTTGTATATCAGGGACGGTGGGGTAGCCTAGTAGTTAAAGCGTTCGCTCGTCACGCCGAAGACCTGGGTTCGATTTCCCCATGTTTACAACGTGTTATGGTGTCCCCCGCCGTGATATTGCTGGAATATTGCTAAATGCGGTGTAAAACTCAACTCACTCACTCCTGTATCGGCAATCACTTGAAAAAACAACACTTTAACATACTCTGAAATTTTCTTTTATCTACTTTATTGACGAATCAAACAAAACTTTCAAAAACGAAAAACTGTTCCAGTTAGAATTACCCGATGACATTTAAAGATTTGAACGCCTTTTACCAAGTGCACAACTCTCTATCATATTCAGAAGTCAAAATAGAGTTACTTCCCTTGGAACATTCCTCGATCATGGTTTCGCCTTCATAGCGATAGGAACGCAGTAATGTCCTCCCTATTTCAGCTGATGTGAGTATGGCCTGGTGAATGTTTCAGAAATGATAAAGTAGTAATAGACGTAACACAAGCTATAGTCCTCAAACATATGTGTGAGTGAATCCTTTCCTCGATGCAGCGCTGTTCGTGAATTCATATTTACGACTGAGCAGTTGGCGAAAGTGTTCATAAAATCTTCCGATTTCGAAATATGCGCATTTAGCCTATTGCGCATCAATATGTGATCATGTTTTTCAACTGAAGAAAGATCACTTCAACGTTCAGTGAAAGACAGATTACTTAATGCACTATGTTTTGAAACTTACCTTTCCCTGTTAGGCTATGGAAACCTTGACATCCTCAGTGAGATTATCTTGTCAATCGGATTCTTCTCAAAGAGGGACGGTGGGTAGTCTGGTGGTTCAGGCGTTCACTCTTCACGACGAAGGACCGGATTCGATTCCCCACATGGGTACAATGTGTGAAGCCCATTTCTGGTGTCCCCCGCCGTGATATTGTTGGAATATTGCTAAAAGCGGCGTAAAACTATACCCATTCACTCTTCTCTGGGGCGGTGGGGTAGCCTAACGGTCAAAACGTCCACTTGTCACGCTGAAGACCCGGGTTCGATTCCCCACATGGGTACAATGTGTGAAGACTTAAGTTTGTTTCGAGAAATCGGGGCCTGGTGTCCACCGCCGTGACATTGCTGGAATATTGCTTAAAGCAGCGTAAAACTATACTCATTCACTCACTCTTCTCTAAATATCTTGTGATATCCACACACACACACACACACACACACACACACACACACACACACACACACACACACACACACACACACACACACACACACACACACACACACACACACACACACACACACACACACACACACACACACACACACACACACAAGTTGGATATTGTACATTGGGGTGAAATTTGACCATTGGCGCTGTTGTTAGTTCACATGCACTTGAAAAAGTTTGAAGCATCCGAAACTTGAATAGCTCTAACCTGCTTCCCCCCAAAATACTGAGTTGCCATTTACCCTCCCAACCCCAGTTAAGGATCAGAGTTGTATTTGTCGATGTTCATCAGCTGTTGGAGATTGTGCGTCACGTGAGCGAGTGCCATCACGACGCAGGATATAATGGCAGCTCTGTAACTCTCCTCTCGTTTGACAACGTAATCACGCGATATACTGACTTTTATCGATAAAGATCGACAGCGCTAGCTGACTTAGCAGCAATGTGCGAAGTAGCCACCGGCCCGCTAGTCCGTGACTAGTAAAAATCCAGTCGGGCTAATAAATGTCCACAGTGAATTGTCATGGGGTCATTTTGTAAAATCTCTCCGACTTGTTAAGTTATAATACACTTTTAAGTCATACATGATTATGGCCTGATAAAATTGTTCATCATATCAGCAGCTTAATGATGAAAAATGTGTCTTCATTCAAACTTCCGGGCTAGTGAATTATTTTGTGGACTAGTAATTTTCAGACATAGATGACCCAACTGTCTCTTACGACAAGCATCAGGAAAGTGCTGAACCGGTATCTTTGATGTTTTGAAATTTAGAAAAAGTCTTCTTTTCCAAGGTAACGCTGCTGTTTCCAAATGTAGGTTATCTGTACGTGTGTGTGTGTGTGTGTGTGTGTGTGTGTGTGTGTGTGTGTGTGTGTGTGTGTGTGTGTGTGTGTGTGTGTGAGAGAGAGAGAGAGTGTGAGTGAGTGACAGTGTGTCTGTGTATATTGATGGATGGGTGTTGATGATTATCGTTTTCCATTCTCCAGATTCCAAGCATGAGTTCTGATGAAGAGGATTTACCTCCCCCGCGGAACTTCCTCTCACTCCGATCCATGATAAAGAGAGGAGAAGAAGAGGAAGCGTTTAAATATATGACAGACCACAACTTAACAGCGGACTCTTTTGCGCGGAGGGTGAAATCCGGAGAGCGGAATGATATATTTTGTCCAGTTTGCACAGCCGCTCAATCCGGACGACTCAACATAATGAAGACTTTAATTTCAATGGGATTTTCCTTTCAGAGTGCAAGTCCAACAGATCTTGTGTTACACATGGCGCCTGTACACTTGGCCTCATACGGCGGCCATCTTGCTGTTGTGAAATCCCTTATAGAAGAGTATGGAGTTGACGTCAATACTCGAGACGGGTACGACAACACCCCTGTCTACTGGGCCATCAATTCGCTGGACGCTAACCTTGACCTTGTCAAGTATCTCATAGGTGCTGGGGCGCCAGTAAATATGAAAAATGAGATTGATAAATCCTCCTTGCTCCAAACCAGTGTGAAATATGGAAATACGGACGTCTGTACTTATCTGTTGGCTCAAGGAGCTGACGTCACAGCACGTGATCACAACGGATGCACACCTCTGCACATAGCCTCTGTGTGGGGTGACGAGAGTTCAGCACGTGCATTGCTAGAAGCAGGAGCTGATGTGCATGCGCGTAACAAATCTCGCGAGACCCCGATTTTAGTCGCAGCGAAACACGGGATTTGGGCGCTGATGAAAATGTTGTATTCGCGCGGTGCCGATCCAAATGATAACGACACGGATGGGAACACAGGTCTTCATTATGCAGTTGTCAAACAGTCATACGAAACTGTTTATTACTTAACCGTACATCTTAATGTTGAATTCTACGTGGAAAGTGTGAAAAACGAAACACCATTTTGGTCTGCTGTGACGTCAGGCAATTTGGACATCGCTAGATTGTTAGTGGACTCAGGCCATAAGTCATACCTGCCCACTGGCGAGGATGGTGGCCTTGTGTTCTCTGTTGCTCACTTGGACCGTGGAAGCAAGGAGTCGTTGATGTCGTACGTAAAGGCGGCTGTGACAAACCCGCAGTCGCTGCAGGATCTGTGTACGTTCAGAGTTAGGCGATCCCTAGGGCTCCAGGTAGGCACAGCTGTTGAATCTCTGCCACTGCCTGGTATTGTCAGAGACGTTGTCAGACTGTGTCATATTTCCGGCACTGTTTGAACCGTATCCCTGGCACTGTGAGCCATATCCCAGACACTCCCTGAACTTTGTTGAAAAATGACCATATCCATGACACCCACCCACCAATATTCCAGCACAGTGGGGATACGCGACATTCTGAACCTTATTCCCCCCAAACACTCTCTGTGGCGTGTTTCCGACACTGTGCGCAGTATCACAGACAGTTGTCACCCCGGTACTGTGTGACCCGTACCCCGAACAGTCTCTGTGGCGTGTTTCCGACACTGTGCAGAGTATCACAGACAGTTGTCACCCCGGTACTGTGTGACCCGTACCCCGAACAGTCTCTGTGGCGTTTTTCCGACACTGTGCGCAGTATCACAGACAGTTATCACCCCGGTACTGTGATAACAGCATCCCCGAACACTGTCTGTGGCGTGTTTCCGACAGTGTGAACAGTATCACAGACAGTTGCCACCATGGTACTGTGTGAACAGTATCTCCGAACACTGTCTGTGGCGTGTTTCCGACACTGTGAACAGTATCACAGACAGTTGTCACCACGGTACTGTGTGAACAGTATCCCCGACACTCTCTGTGGCGTGTTTCCGACACTGTGCGCAGTATCACAGACAGTTGTCACCCCGGTAGTGTGTAAACAGTATCCCCGACACTCTCTGTGGCATATTTCCGACACTGTGAACAGTATCACAGACAGTTGTCACCACGGTACTGTGTGAACAGTATCCCCGACACTGTCTTTGGCGTGTTTCCGACACTGTGAACAGTATCACAGAGAGTTGTCACCACGGTACTGTGTGAACAGTATCCCCGACACTGTCTTTGGCGTGTTTCCGACACTGTGCGCAGTATCACAGACAGTCTTAGTTGTCACCCCGGTACTGTGTGAACAGTATCCTCGACACTGTCTGTGGCGTGTTTCCGACACTGTGAACAGTATCACAGACGGTTTTCACCCCGGTACTGTGTGAACAGTATCCCCGACACTGTCTGTGGCGTGTTTCCGACACTGTGAACAGTATCACAGACAGTTGTCACCCCGGTAGTGTGTAAAAAGTATCCCCGACACTGTCTGTGACGTGTTTCCGACACTGTGAACAGTATCACAGACAGTTGTCACCCCGATACTGTGTGAACAGTATCCCCGACACTGTCTGTGGCGTGTTTCCGACACTGTGAACATTATCACAGACAGTTGTCACCACAGTACTGTGTGAACAGTATCCCCGACACTGTCTGTGGCGTGTTTCCGACACTGTGCGCAGTATCACAGACAGTCTTAGTTGTCACCCCGGTACTCTGTGAACAGTATCCCCGACACTGTCTGTGGCGTGTTTCCGACACTGTGAACAGTATCACAGACGGTTTTCACCCCGGTACTGTGTGAACAGTATCCCCGACACTGTCTGTGGCGTGTTTCCGACACTGTGCGCAGTATCACAGACGGTTTTCACCCCGGTACTGTGTGAACAGTATCCCCGACACTGTCTGTGGCGTGTTTCCGACACTGTGCGCAGTATCACAGACAATTGTCACCCCGGTACTGTGTAAAAAGTATCCCCGACACCGTCTTAGGCGTGTTTCCGACACTGTGCGCAGTATCACCGACAGTTGTCACCCCGGTACTGTGTGAACAGTATCCCCGACACTGTCTGTTGCGTGTTTCCGACACTGTGAACAGTATCACAGACAGTTGTCAGCCCGGTACTGTGTGAACAGTATCCCCGACACTGTATGTGGCGTGTTTCCGACACTGTGCACAGTATCACAGACAGTTGTCACCCCGGTACTGTGTAAACAGTATCCACGACACTGTCTGAGTCACAAGGGTTTTGTGTGGATCATGCTCAGTGTCTCAGTCAGTGGACTGTGTTGTCCAGATTCCAATGTTTACAGATTGCCGCCAATGGCTGAAACATTGTAGAGCACGTCGATACAAACAAACACACACTAACCAACAAGTAAACAATCACTAACAAACAAACAAACGCATGCTGTTGGAGCCAATGTTTTTTATTTATAATATGTACACTGTCAGAGGCAATGCGGTCTATTTTGGTCATGCTACTTGTGGGAGAACTATTTGTATGTGGTTTGTACTGCTGTGGTTGTGTTGGTTTATAGCGGGAATATTGCTGAGTGCGGCATAAAACTAAACTCACTCACTTTGTTGGTTTACATTGTGTTAACACAGGTTTGTTGATCGAGTATATGATGAGGAGATGTCGAACAAACCAAACAATAAACGTTACCCAATAAATGCGAGAGATTGAGTGTTTAAATGCTTCAAAATAAACCACCCAATTACATGTGCCTGCAGATGGTAATACTTTCACGGCATGTTCACATTTACAGCTTGTTCTTCACTACAGGCAACGCCCTTGTGTTGGTGGAGTTTACTGAGGCCGTGAACCATCCCTGCATATTAAGTGTGTCGTTAAGCTTGTCTTAATCCTTATGGCTGTTCACACACGTATACCACTGAAACCCAGGTCTATAGACTCTGTTGACTGATATAACGCTAAACAAACCGAAACATGAGTCTCATTAACCAATGCAGACACGTCCTGGGCCTAGATTTTCGAAGCTCTCTTGGTGCTAAGATAGTCGTAAGTTATTGTTAATGTATGGCACTGACGACTATAGTATCCCGGGTATAGTCTCCCGGGTATACGTTCCGATAAATCTCCACTATACCCTGGATGCATCTATGGCTCGGCCCGATAATTTTATTACCTCCCTTTGCTGGCTCCGCATTCTCACAGTAGCCAATCAGATTAGCCGCCGTTACAACCGATCTTACCAGTGCCAACAAGAAGGTTTGTTCGCAGTGCGACTCAATAATTGGGGGAAATCATGCAGACAGATTGACAGGTCTGAAACCTTAAACAAATTATATGCAAGAAATCCTTCCACCTCTTTCCGAGTAACTCTGCAACGATTGTGTTGCAAAGTATAATCGTTGGATAAAAGAAGCGAAACGTTGTGATTGGTACTCGCAACTTCCCAGCGTAGACACCTGATAGGCTAAAAAGCCAGCCAAGGGAGGTAATAAAATCATCGGGCCGAGCCATAGATGCAAGGATATAGTGGACAAAATAACATGACAAAATCACGACTGAAACTTGGCAAAACTGTGTCAACAAGGTAGCTAACGTCGTTGAACAAGGTTACTGATCTCGGGATGGCTTACAACAGGCAACTGTGGCACCATTTGTCATCCCTTTAAGTCGTGACTATGACACTACGACAGACGAGGAACCGACAGGTCTCCCGGAATAGATTTTGAGATGTCCCCCGCCATGACTGGCTGTTCCGTTTCTGCGGTTTCACCCCGCCGCGACAGATAACAACTTTTGCGTTTTCAATGATGATAGTTTCTTGAAGAACTTTTTTGGTGGAGTCCGGAAAATTTTCAAATATAAGAAAGCTGTTGGGTTTTAGTAAATGATAAACATGTGTACTATTTATATATAAATGTGGCAGTTTTGTACAATGATAAAATCCGCAATTCATCGGTCCGTTTCTGACTCAAACGGACTGTAAGTTGCGCAATAGGATGGAACCCAGTCAGCGGGAAACGAGACTGTTGCGTAATCAATGTTTTGACCCAATCAATGTTTTGACTCTGTTCACCAAGGTCTAACGCTTAGGTGAAACCTTTATGTCAAACGGCGCTTTTCGTAAAGGTATAACGCCCAGGTGAAACCCCTGAGGTCAAACGACCCTGTTCACAAAGGTATAACGTTTAGGTGAAACCTCTGAGGTCAAACGACTATGCTCATAAACGTTTGCCAGTCGGGTGAAAACCTTGGTCAATGGGCGTACAGTGGTTGAAGCACTAGTTTAAACGCTGTCCACAAGGGCATATCATTTGGGTGACACTGTAACGACATTCAAACCGATTTACGACAATCCGGCCAGGTTTACGACTTAGAGTGAGCTCCCTTGTTTTTTGTGTGTGAGAAACTACGCGCGATTCACTGTGTGTTTTGAGATCAGATTTCCGTCCGTCCGTCACGGTATTTTTACGGACTTTTCCGCCATGTAATGAGTTCTGTATTAATAAGTGAATAAACATCGTGTTATCAGAGAATTTCCGTTTGATTGTTGATTATGGATCAGCTACAGAAACCATCAGGTCGAACAACGTTTTTCACAAACGTGCACCAACTCAGTGAAACCAGTCAGGTCAACTGGCGCTCACAAACGTGTACCACCTGAGTGAAACCAACAGGTCTGCCGTTAAAATATGATTCTTGTTGGTCCCTGCTTGACACTCGGCATTAATGGGTAAAACAAGGACTGGTCGGCTCGGAGTCAGTATAATGTGTCTGGGTGGGGTATTCGTGCTTCACTGCGGCATGGTATCTCAATAAGTCTGGGCTAGTACCAGCAGACACACATGCACACGCATGCACGTCGTCATATTAGGGAATTATTCTTAATCCTGTCCTCCACCGAGTCAGGGGCGCAACCCACGGCAAACAGGTTGTCCAGTTTAGTTGCCTTTAACGACCAGCAATGAGGTACCGAGGACCTATTCACGGGAATATTTGGGCATTAACTCATCGTTCGAATCGCGTTTGATCCCGTGACAACACGTACATCTGATGCAGGGCCTCGTGACAATGTCCACCATCAGTGTAGGACACATTGTCTTTATATGCACCATCAATTACAGTTCCCATGACAACACTCACTGTAAAAGTTACGTTTAAATATACTATTCGCACTTTGCTAAGGATAAAATCATGGATTCAACAGAAAACTAGTATGTTGGTCAAAGCTTATTGTAAGCATGGATCCTAGGTTTCAGTATGTCATTGCATCTTTTGGATCCCATACCTGCTATTGACATGAGTTGTTTATTTGTCAATGACTCGTTCCATGATTTGCAAAGTGGTTGATTGGTGCCATGAAAACCATTTTCATGGTTCCTCATGTATCAGGTGCATAAGGTTAGATTAAAGTGACTGTTTGCCTAAAGAGGGTTACCATATTATTATTTACCCAGTTGTAAATGGATACAATTTCAAATTATAAATCTACGTTTAAGTAAAGTTGTGAATTTTTGTGATCCCTAGCAAAGTGTGAGTAGTATATATCCCTTCATGGCTGTCACAGTGACAATATTTACTGACAGGGACTTTAATAAAGACACTGGACTCTGACACTTAGATTGTCAGACATGTTAGAAAAGTCGCAAAATGTGGTCATTTTCTTATAACCTTATGATTAATTCTTTGAATACGTATGTTCGGTATCTATATTTCAGGAGAAATCCATGAAGATCCGGGTTAGAATTGATCTTCAGTAACCCATGCTTGTCGTAAGAGGCAACTAACGGGATCGGGTGGTCAGACTCGCAGACTTGGCTGACACATGTCATCGGTTCCCAATTGTGTAGATCGATGCCCATGCTGTTGATCACTGGATTGTCTGGTCCAGATTCGATTAATTACAGACATGCGCCATATAGCTGGAATATTACTGCGTGCGGCGTAAAGCTAAACTCACTCACAAATAAATTGGCCTTTGCACGTGTTCACGACGATGCACGTGATGGGATGACCATCGACATCATCTCAAAGTCGGCATTTTTGTAATCCATTATTGTACATCATATAATATAAGTAGAAATGCAGTAATTTAATACGTAATGTTTATTTAAACAAACAATAAGCTGCGTGAAGCGTGGTTGACATTTCTTCATGACAAAAACTGAAAAGTCTTTCAAAGTAAATCATCAATCATTTCCCCAAATATCTCCCACTATATCACAATAATAAGGTTGCGACACGAATTGTATATGGAATTGTTGTTATCATAACTCAGTAAATTACAGATTCCAGTACTTTTGGGTTGTGTACTATCCGGCTATTCGATCCCGCATTCTTTGAGTGAGGCACCTAATCGCCAGCACACCAATCCACTCAGCAACAGCACCTTCCTCCCCGAGTGTGTGAGTTCAAATCCCGGAAAAATGGATGGGAACCGTTTGCTATTTACACTGTACTGGAAATTCTGTACGAAGATACATTTAACAGTTTCACCCAATAACAATAAAACATACAGATAATACGTTTCGCTGCTTTGATAGATTAATAAGTACACATTATATTCCAAGACATTTGGATGCCAAAATGATTAACAATGATTGCAAAATCACTTAAGGGCACTAGACGACGTATGTATTTATGACACAAAGCATTAAGAAAAACAGCTGGCAGGCTAGTTTGAATGTCAACGAGAATGTCAATTTTCTCAATCAAATTGTGATTGTCAAAGACACACAAAGTGAAACCGATTATATGACGCCTTATGTGTGTGTGTAGATACAAGAGGGGAAAACCTAGATTCCAATTCAATTACGCCTCTATGAAGCTATATAGAAAAGCCAACATCTGGCACTGTGACCAAAACTTGCATTTGTGTCGAGAATAATCTGTTGTTGCGTGTGACAGCCAGCATTTTGTCAAGAACTGCACAACTCAATATGTGGTAAGGATATGCTAATAATATCATTAAACTACCGCCTGCCAAGATTGAACAAAGGAAAGGCAGTATTGTCACACAGTAGGACAACATATCGGCGACAGAATATTGACACATCTGAAATGGCTAATAAGCAGCTCATTATTCTGACACCACATGTTGTGAGTGAGTGAGTGAGTTAATATTTACCGTCACATCGGCAATATTTCAGCCATATCGGGACGAGAACAATTAATAATTAAATTATTGATCAATAAAATTAGAAATTGAAGGCCTGTTGACGAAGAACAGTAAAACTAGTATTGTATCACAATGAATGCTCCCAGTGCCTACAGTGAAACATTCGCAGTCAATGAAAATATTTATTATTATTTCAACAGAAGCTATGCATGTACTGTTTTAGTCCTTATTTCACTCATGAAACATTTCCAATAAATTTCGAGATGCAGAAATCATCAGGGAATTGTACGGTTTAACGTGTGGCACATGTGAGATAAAGTGGCACCTATACGTTTGGAATGATTAGAGAAACACTAGCCAAGTCAGAGGGTTGCTTGTCATATATGTCCTTAATCACTGCCGGCGCTCGGTCTCATTAAGTACAATATAGACAAACTTTATGAATAACAACGTCTATATTTCGTGAGTACAACGTGTCGATACAGATTCTTGTAACGTTATCGAGCAGCAATGTAACATGTGGTGAGGTGAGGTGAAATTGTATTTAACGTCCTGCTTGAGAATATTTCGCTCATATGACGACGTGCATGCGTGTGTATGTGTATGTGCGGA
Source organism: Haliotis rubra (assembly GCF_003918875.1). Taxonomy (NCBI): domain Eukaryota; kingdom Metazoa; phylum Mollusca; class Gastropoda; order Lepetellida; family Haliotidae; genus Haliotis; species Haliotis rubra. Next base: position 167,627 of record NW_025767346.1, on the reverse strand, counting down.
TGCTTGTACAGGCCCAGATTTAAGCTGGTTTTATAGCGCCAGCTCACTGAGATACCATGCCGCAGTGAAGCATGAATACCCCAGTCAGACACATTATACTGACTCCAAACCGACCAGTCCTTGTTGTACCCATTAATGCCGAGTGCCAGGCAGGGACCAACAAGTACCATATTTTAACGTCTTTTGGTAAGACGCGGCCGGGGATCGAACCCGCGACCTTCCGCACTCCGGGCAGACGCTCTAACCACTACACCATGGAGGCAGCAATGTAACATGAAGTGGAGGCGAAGTATTTATACTGAGTGTAACAAAGCAAACAATATAATTAACAAAAATGGCTTGGCAGTAAGCTGATAAAGCCAGCGAGTTTACAAAGGGAAAGGCTTAGATGCCTGATGTACAAATGAAAGGGGTATTTTAGAATTGAGATCTTTATTCAGTTGATTCCGCTTGGTGGAGGAGTACACCATAAGCGTGTGGGATGAAATGCCATTGATGGTGGGCTTTTGGCTTTCGATGTGAATGGGTTCGGTGAGTTTGCGTTTGAGTCAGTTTGATTGTTGGCGAGACTTGTGATGTCAGCCCAGATTATGTATGCAGTCTTCGATGAGTGAGTGAGTAGTTCAAAGTTTGTCCATGCTCTGTTGCACCTGTTCACCAGTGTGAGCACTTAACGCTCAATCGTTTTTTTCAACTGCTTGCGACAACTTCGGCCCCACAATAAGTACCAAGAAGACCGAAGTCATGTACCGGCCTCCTCCAGGTGTTCCATATACTGAAGCAAATATCGAGGTCAAGGGCACAAAAACTACCTGCAGTCGACAGCTTCACATATCTTGGCAGTTCCCTATCACGTTGTGTGGATATTGACGATGAAGTCAACAAACGCATAGCAAAGGCCAGCGCTGCATTTGGGAGGCTGCGTCCTACTGTATGGGATAGAAGAGGTATCTCGGCCACAACTAAACTCACAGTGTACAAAGCGGTGGCCCTCGCCACTCGGTAGTGAAACCTGGACTGTCTACAGTAGACATGCAAGGGTGAACCATTTTCACACCAAACGCCTCAATTCTTTATATCCGATGGCAAGAGAAGATCCCTGATACAGAAGTACTAGAGAGAGCCATTCTCCCCTCTATCCACACTCTGGCTGGCCATTCGTATCGGATGTCTGACACCAGAATTACGAAGCAAATCCTCTATGGGGAATTAGCATCTGGCAAGAGAACAGTTGGAGGTCAGAAAAAACGGTTTCAAGACAGCTTGAAGGCATCGCTAAAGTGCCTCAACACAGACAGGTAGAACTGGGAAATAATTGCCCTCGACCGAACGCTCTGGCGTAGAACACTCAAGACTGGATGTATCATCTCAGAAGAGGCACGTACCCAATCTGCACAAGAAAAGCGTGCTGCACGAAAAGCTAGGACTGCAAGCATTTCAACTACAGTGATGGACTACAGATGTCTAACCTGTGGACGCTACTTCCGTGCCCGGATCGGATTGACCAGTCACCTCCGGACACACAAACTCCAATCAACTGTGTGAAGCCGTGGTCCTTGTAGACGACAGACGAACTGTGAGTGAGTGAGTGAGCGCGTGAGTGCGTGCGTGCATGCGTGCGTGCGTGAGAGGTTTTACGCCGCACTCAACAATATTCCAAGAAATCAGACAGCAAAAATCAAAAGCAAAAATGAAAACGCATGAAACATAAATGCTGTCAGGTATTAAGCTTTCAATAATTATCGAAACTGCTTATTTATCTAAGTTTGTGGACTAATTGCAGTCACTAGAATTTTCTATAATCTATCCAACAGAAGGAATCAAAATAGGTGTACAGTTACTGTATACTCCGTCGGGTAACTGAAATTTTAGAAAACGTCCGTATGGGATGTGTATTCCAAAAAATCAAAAAGAGGCCATACCATGTATGCGCATAATTGCACATTTACAACACTATTTTACACAGGGAAACATTAATACATTGTGATAATCTTTTTCGAAAGTATAAATAATGAACTTTGTGCAGCTATGATCAATTGGGTAATTTATACAAGTGTGCACGAAAATTAAGGACCTACCGGTTCATGTCCGTGTGAAGACACCTGTCTGTGTTTCATTGAAATAAGCAGTGTCTCCTTGTATGTCATATATAAGAAGTGTACCTGAGGTCAGTTATTTAAGCTGTAATGTAATTTCCATTACAAAAAGTATAAACGATATTACCTACTGATTAGAAAGGCCTATCAATATCCCATCGCCACCATCCCACCCTAGGCCTACCCCATGCCACACCCCCTCCCTCTCACACACATGCACACACACACACATATCGCTCTGGCCCAGAGACCCGACAGACAGACATCGTGTGTATGGCAAGAAAGGCACGCACGTTAATAGTGGTGCTCAGTCATGGGTATCACTTCGCCATCTGTTTCTAATGATCTCAGTGCATTATGACGTTGTCGGACGCGCTAACGAACCCGATGTGACAGTTATATTACAGAACCATTGAAATACATGTTAAAGTAGTGTCAATCTTGTAACACTTTATTTACCCATTACCAACCATTTACACGTGTACTAAATATATGACAAACCTAACCCTTGTCATACGAGATTTCAAAGGTAGTGAAATGCATGTCCTACAATCACAGCATTTACATATGTTACACATGCTAGAAAACACATGAAAACAATGGCCAAATTTACACATTTGTGAAATACATGTAAATGCAGAGTTGAGAGTTCGTTTATTTTTATCCCCCCTTTAAATGTGTGTAAATCTGACAGACAGATGATACGTAGATTTCAAACGTTGTTCATATGGCCGCCGGATGAAACGTATATTTCCTAACGTTAGTCAATTTGGATAATAGTCATTTTGTGTGGTGACTGTGCTGTTGTCGTTGTTCAAAGCCGCACTCAGCAAAATTCCAGCTATATGGTGCATGTCTATAATTAATCGAGTCTGGACCAGACAATCCAGTGATCAACAGCTTGAGCATCGATCTACGCAGTTGGGATACGATGACATGTGTCAACCAAGTCAGCGAGCCTGACCACCCGATCCCGTTAGTCGCCTCTTACGACAAGCATGGATTGCTGAAGATCAGTCCTAACCCGGATGTTCAAGGGTGACAGCACTGTGATCACCTCCACAATTACAACATTTTGACACCCCCCAGCCTCATGATGCCGACTACATCTTGTGCATGCAGGTGGGTGAATGAGTATGTTTTTTCGCAACTTTCAGCAACATCACGGCGGGGGACAAGAAATGGGCTTCACACATTGTACCCATGTAGGGAATAGAACCTTGGTCTTCAGCGTGACGAGCGAACGCTTTAACCACTAGGCTACCCCACCGCTCCTGTGCATACAGTAGTCTTCCTTCCAGATTGAGATGAAACGTGGCAGTCCTGGTGACACATGTAGTCTCGGGCGGTGGGGTAGCCTAGTGGTTAAAGCGTTCGCTCGTCACGCCGAAGACCTGGGTTCGATTCCCCACCTGGGCACAATGTGTGAACCAATTTCTGGTGTCCCCCGCCGTGATATTGCTGGAATATTGCTAAAAGTGGCGTAAAACTAAACTTGCTCACTCAGTCACATGTAGCGTCTACCAGGTCGGACTACACAACGACGTATCCAGAATGACTGAAAGTACATCTTGACATGTTCAGAAAGATGAGAGGTTTCAAATGTAAGCAAAACAGAATTGGTAATTTCTTTTTCCTTCTAACGCAACAAACGTTTAACCTCTATGACCTTGTGAGCCTTAAGCTGTTGAACTATTTCTTCAATGTTCACATCAAAGTAATGTAAATGCTTTAGCTCAGATTTGGGACTCTGACACGAATGTCACAAATTAACGTTAAGGCCAAGGTCCCCTTTAACTGATCATTTGATTTTCAGTGAATCAGTTGGTCCCTTGTTCCTAGGTTAATTCACTAACTCAACATCACCTATAGTTTTTCTAATGTCATGGACACAGTTTTTAAGGTAATCCTGGGATAAACATAACACAACCAGCAAACATTGGTGCAACAGCACTTCCCCAAACAGCAATATATGGCAAAATAAGCTAATATTCTTCACCGACCGTATTCTAAACGTACCTTGACGACGTTCTTGATATATCTGATTCCGTAAGAAATAAGGAATACGTAGCCCAATATGTGTCAGTACATACACCCAGACGTAACTACCCCATGCCGCCATAACGGACACATCCAAAAAACACCACCAAAACAAATCAAAACGGCGATAAGAGCGGAAGCGTAGCGGCGCACGGCCAAAAACGACGCAAAATAAGCGGCAAAACAGGAGCAGCAGCAGTACTACGACACTCGACCCTCACCAAACCATACCAAAGGCCGCGCACCACGTTCCTCGCTGACAGCGGATTCCAATCCCAGCAAAATATGTTCGCTAAATGCATCAGGTAGGGAACAATGTAGTGACAATGTAGTGACTTCATCTAGCCAATCCAGCTTTGAACCTGGAAGCTAACAGTGTTTGCTGCTCCGGTAGAGTCACTTCTCAACTAAGGCTCAAAATTTATATTTCTCCCTAGGGAGGCAACAGTATTGAATAGAAGTTTAATTAGTTCCAAGCCTTGATATGAAAACAGATATTCTGTACACAGAGCCTATATGAATTGCAGGATTTGAATTTATCTTCCAAAACTGTGTTCCACAGGAGCTTTTGCTTGTGTGAGATTAAACGATATCTTCTAGGACATGAACTTGATGACGTGACAATGCTATGGCATGGCTGCACTGCAAGTCTAATGGCAGTACCATGTTTAGAAATGGACATTTTTCATTGAAAACTAACGAAGAGTGATTTTTGAAGATAAATAGAATCTCACCCTCGTGTCCTCTGAAATCAAATATATCAACGCTCGTTGATAAGGATAAATATATTCTCGGCAAGCCTTGGATATTTGTAACTTTATCTACTCGTGTTGATATAATTGAAACCAGAAGACACTTGGGTGAGATTCTCTTATATTTTACTTCACACACACACACACACACACACCCGCACGCACGCACGCACGCACGCACGCACGCACGCACACACACACACACACACACACACACACACACACACACACCAGCAGTTGCATGGGGCGGTGGGATAGCCCAGTGGTCAGTGGTTAAAGCGTCCGCTTATCACGCCGAAGACCCGGGTTCGATTCCACACATTGGTACATTGTGTGAAATCTATTTCTCCCCCCGATTTCTCGAGGTTTTACTACAATTTCAAACTTCGTTTGACAATTTGAAACAGCTGAATTTTTAACTCAGTTGCATTTTTGAAATATAAAGGCCCAAACAGCTTAAGTAATCTATCCACCAAACTCAAATTTTCTACTAAGTTTGAGTTTAATATCGATTTTAGTTCATTCAGGGAAATGCATTTTCCTGCGTTTTCTCAAATTTGAGTAAAAGCTCTAATTTAAGTCAAAACTCAGACTTATGTTTGTTTCGAGAAATCGGGGCCTGGTGTCCACCGCCGTGATATTGATGGAATATTGCTAAAAGTGGCGTAAAACCATACTCACTCACTCACTTCTTATTGCATAACTCACTGGAGCAACATACTGGCGAGCAGAAAGATTGGGCTCTACCCTCTAGTGTATATTGTTTGGTCCTTAGAATCCATCTTTACAGCCGATGGGTTGTGAAGCATGAAATTAAAGTATTCTTTATGCTCCAAAAGATAAGAAAGGTCTCTAAGTACATTAATGTCGTCAAAACAAATTGGATTGAATTGCTTCTTTCCATCAAAATATTCTCCCTTTCGAAACAGAGTAGCAACATAGTCAAATGTGCATTTCTCTGGGTAGTCTCCCCATCGGGGAAAGTCAGCATTAATAGCGGAAGTCAGCTTCGTGATTACCTCCCTTGGCGAGGAGAACCATGATGCATGCCATCCAGCATAGTTGTCAGATGACCCGATGAACCATGCATGTGACATGAGAGAAGATGATTTTCTTTTTCTATCTGCTCGAAGTGCATACACATCTCCACTGTAAACGTCCCTGAACATCTGGAGGCTACAAACGCTTTTGACCTTGGTAGGCAAATATTCCCAATAGAAAGCATACATAAAATGCTGAAGCACGAAGCCGACCGGGAAAGAATAACCATTGTGAAGCTTCAGAAACTCCAATACCTTCACATCTGGAGTTTCGTCAGTGTCCATGTAGATGAAGAGATCGTCATTTCTGAGTCCTGAAACTCTCGTCTCTAAGGCAGGGAGGATATATTGGTTGATATGATTCTCTGCAACACCTCCATGTAACTGTCCTTTAGTTGGGAATGTGTCAATGAATACGTGCATTATCTTGTGGTGGAATCGCTTCATGTATCCTCTTCTCAAATTGTGTAATAACCTTAACGGCCGTGGATCTCCATGTCCAGTATAGTTGGATTCCAGTATCACAAACAGATCCACGGCTGAATGCACTTGTAGCATCTTGAGCATGAGAACATGGTGCTCCATATTGAATTTTGTGGACAGAATAATCCGCCGTGGCGTATCTCGTAGAGTTGGGGCATGACCATGAGGCAGAGACTTCTGGACTATTGTAGGCACAGAGCAATGCTGGCCGCAAAAACCGGAAGTGCACACACACGCTGCTTCAGTACCTTTTAATCTTGAGGTAGCTGTACCTCGTATAAAACATCCCGTTGTGCCATTCAATATTTCGAATTCTTTGGAACGATGATCAGAAAGAGTAAAATTCCATGGCTTCTTCAAATCATAATTTTCATACAAATTAGGTCCATCATCTTCTGGTAGATCCAGAGGTTGGCTGTTGTTCATGGAAAAGAAATCATCGACTGAGAAATACCACTTTTCGAGATTTCTTAGATCTTGAGACGTGAATGGAAGAAATCTGTTTGGAGGATTTCTGTAGCAGGGAACATTGAAATTTCGATGTGGATATGAGTGTTCATTATTTCTTTTACTGGCAACTGCTCTCAATTTGAAACCGCCTATGTGGAGTGAGGAATGTTTGTTCAACTTGCCCATAGTTGCAAAGAAGGTTATGATCGGTAGGAGTAACAGAAATCCAAAAGCCCATCTAATTCTACCAGTTGTTACATGTGTACATATTAACAGATCTATTTTGACCATTGTGAATTACTTGTATACGGCACCCCTGCTCCTCGGTCTTTTATTAGCCACTGAATTCCTGAAAAGGAAAAACATAGGATTGAAAAAGGAACATACCTACAACAAGATATATTATAATGGCATCCTCAATACTCTCCAGGGTATACGTCCCGATAAATCTCCACTCGTATCCTAGATGAATCTACGGCTCAGCCCGAAAATTGTATTACCTCCCTTTGCTGGCTCCGCCATCTCACAGTACCTTAGATAAATACGAGTATAACTGATATCAACATTAAACATAGTTCATTTGCTTCAACATAAAAGCATTCGATATTATTAATTGTTTTTATTATTATAGGATATTTATATAGCGCACATATCCACGCAACTAGGGCATGCTCAAGGTTCTGGTAGTTTTTCCCTCGATCATTGGATGTCAATCTCAACAGCACATCGTATTATCAATCTTAACTCCCTGGGGAGTATACAACTCTTGCAGCCACTAGGCGCACCGAGTTATTGTGGCTTTCTCATCCTAACGAGGTACCCATTCACAGCTGGGTGGACTGGTACACATAGTAACAGTACTTTGTCCAAGTTCACTGCACGTTGCTGTACCCGCAACTAGGTATTTGCACGTATTCATGTGGCCACCATCTGGTCATCTACCAACGGATTCGTGAGTTCTTTTAAGTGCACAAGGTTGTGTACTGTACACTAGGGGTTGTGACAACACTGAATGTGATATGGGAATGGCTCCAAACATAGTGTGATACTTTTATTATGAATTGTATCCAGCTTTTAATGATATGACTTGCAAGCTGGACCATTATATGAAACAGTCATAGTCAAGCTTGTATCTTATGAAAGATCTGTAGAAGTGTTTCTTGATCCCCACCCACATTTAGTATTTAAAAAAACCTTCAGAATATCGAGAGCCTTCAAACATTATGCCTCGAGATTTCTAATGTGTGGGATAAATGATAATGTGCAGTCAAATGTTATCTCCAAAACAATTAGCTTCTTGAACGATGTCGATGGTAGTTGTTTTAAGGAATAGCTCTGGATCTGTGTGGATGTTATGTTTATCACAAAAATGGACAAAAACATGTTTTAGATTTGGAAAACTTAAACTATTTTCCAGTGACCATGTGTGTATCTTGTTTAGACACAGCTGCAATGGCCTTTCAATGCTATTCATGTTGGTACCACGGCATGATATATCCAAACTAGTGATTTCGATACTGAAGGAGTGGTTCAAACTCTTACCAAAAAACTGTTTATCTTCTACACATCTTGCAAAAAAATCAGTCATGCTGCCATGAAGGCCCATCGCACGCTTATCTTTTAACATACCATATAACATACATGTACACCGTTTTTTCAAAGTCAAAGAAATTAGAAACTACATGCTGCTTTTTAATAAAACCATCACGAATAAATGACTCTAATCTGACCAATGGTAAAACTCTGGTGTCTAAAACCACACTGGATATCTGACAAGGTGATTATCACTTCACTTTATTCAGAATTGAAGGCCATGTGGCCAAGAGTACAACAGGTAATACAACATTGTCATGGTGTGTAGAGTTCAAATATAATTCATAATACAATTATTTTAACGTAGGTTTTGCTTCAGGAATATACATATTCCTTTAAGAACAGTGACGCTGTGTATCTTCATAAGGGCTCGGAATTTGACAATTGAAGGTGGGCTGTAGAAATGGAATACATTGGGATCTGCATCGGTTATAAAATGGACATATTAGCAACAAGTGATATTTGTCTTCAAGCACATTTAAAGTACATTTGTTACAAACTAATTCTTTATATGGGACAATTATCTTTGAAAAACGTTGTTTTTGTATATTCAAATTATGTGATTGGCATCGGAATTTGATCAACATTCGCATAAGATCTTTGTTTAATGCGCCACAGGAAATATGCAGTTCAGGTTCAAGATATTTGGATATCTGTGATAAGTTGACTTGATTCTAGGTACCAGACGCGTCGACCATGTATCACACGTGCAATGGTCTGGAACGTGTTCCAGCTGGTTAAAACAATGGGGTGATAATTATAAGGATCAGTGTGATCCTTTCCTGGTTTGGGTACAGGAACAATCATTGCGTCATGCCAGGAAAGTGGAAAATCACCAAATGTTATAGAATATATTCAATAAAGTTATGCGGGATTCCTGTGGTAGATGTTTTAATAATTGATAATGTATATCATCAGGCCGCGAGCATGTTTCATGAGTCCTCAGTTATCAGGTTTAAAATTTAAATGTGTTTTTTTTCTTGTCGACCATGAAAGTATTGAAATGCACGATCGTAATGTACAGAAGAGGAGCTTTCACTAAATGTTGTATGGTGTTACTGGATCTTTTGCCATTGATTTTTCCGGGTTAGAACTGGTTTTCAACACCCCATGCTTGTCGTAAGAGGCGACTCACGGAAACTGGTGGTCAGGCAGGCTGACTTGTTGACACATGTCATCGTATCCCAGTTGCGTAGATATATGTTCATGCTGTTGATCACTGGACTGTCTGATCCAGACTCCATTATTTACAGACATATTAATCAAGCACTGGTTGAAACTACTACGAATGGACTCCTTTAGATATCCAAGGCAGAGCTATCTTCTTCTCAAATCTCTAGACGATAATGGAAGTCGGAGGTCAGATCTATGCTCTTTTCAAGAGGTTTCGCATGTGCAATGGACTTGGTTATCACAACACGTTGGTGACGAGAAGCTATTTATCCGCATTTTCAAACAAAGGTTACAGGATATCTTCACCCAGAGTTGGCATTAGTCTATTTCTACCTCAAGTTATCTGTCATTCTAGTGTGGAGTTATAACTGACTTTAACACAGAAACACATCTTACAAGTCTTTGGTACGTTTATTCTGTAAATTCAGAAAAGCATTGAACAATGTGAAAGCAAATGCATACAGGAAACAACAGTAAGACCATACCATCTGCTGTGAACATAGCATCGAAGATAAAGTTCACATACTATTTTCCTGTCCAAAATATTGTGCCCTCCGAATGGAATATTTACCTTGGCTAACCTGTGTTGTATCAAACACTTGTAACCTCATCAAACTTATTTCTTCACAAAATTCACAAACAATCAAATTACTATCACTCACTTTGGAACTTTAATGCACGCCTTCTTAATTCTTAGTTTTCTTCATTATATCTAACACACGTGACAAAATAATATGCTTTGGTGTAATTGTACGATTATATGGCCTGCAGTATTGAATAAACGAGTCTGAGCCCGAGTCTGAGTCTGAGACCGCAACAACATAGCTGGAATATTGCTGAGTGCGGCGTTAAACAACAATCAACCAACCAGCTTGCCACAGCAAAACTAGTCAATAACAGGGCAGGTTCTGGTGGTGTAACCAAAAATCCAGCCAATCAACCAACCAACCAAATTGGTGACACATGTAGCGTCTGACAGCTGGGACTCAACAACGACGTAACCAGAATGACTGAAAGTACATCTTGACACGTTCAGGAAGATGAGAGGTTTCCAATGTAAGCAAAATATGATTTGTAATTTCTTGTTCCTTCCCACGCAGTAAACGATCAATATCTATGACCTTTTGACTCTTATGTTGTTGAAGTATTACCTCAATGTTCACATCAAAGTCAATGTAAATGCTTTGGCTCAGACTCTTCTGGACTCTGACACGAATGTCACAAATTGACGTTAAGGCCAAGGCCCATTTTAACTGATCAGTTGATTTGCAGTGAATCACTTGGTCCCTTGTTCCTAGTTTGTTTCACTAACTCAACATCATGTATAGTTTTTGAATGTCATGAGCCAAAGAGAGTGGGCTCTATTTTTTAGGGTAATCTTGGGATGAACTGGTGAAAATATACTAAGCAGCAAAAGAAACGTCAGTTTGGAATTTTCTTTCGCAGAAACGGATAACTGTAAACTCATTGAATGTTTTGCTTGTATATTTTTGACAACATCTCCAACTTTACCCGATTAAAGACATTCCTACTCAAACTCTGGAACCCAGGAAATGGTCTCAAAAACGCAACCTGATCTCGGAGATGGTACGGTGTTCTCCATGTTTTTCATGCAACTGATGCTGCACGTGCTGTTCACAAGGACCAGCCCTATAAAATGCACCCCCAAACCTGGTTGAAACATTCACATTACAACGTCAGCAGGATGCCACGACTCACGACAGCTCACAGGAACCAGGTGCTAAGAAGACTTGAAGCTGGCCACGCTGCACAAGCCGTTGCCAATCACTTCCAGGTCAACGTTCGGACCATCTACAGGCTGCAGCAACATTACTGGGCCACCAACACCACAATTGATCGCCTCCGTACTGGCAGACGAAGGGTGTCCACAAGACGACGAGACCGCCATGTTGTGCGACAACATGTACAGAACCCCTTCATGCAGGCATCCGAAACAGAACGCCAGACAGTGGGAACACACGGACGACCAATCAGTACTGATACAGTACGCCGACGTCTTAACAGCGGGAACCTCCATTGCCGTAGACCTTACCGTGGACCTATCCTCACCCCTCGTCATCGGCGTGAACGTCTACAGTTTGCCCTACAACACCAAAACTGGCGATACAGACAATGGAGAAATGTTCTGTTCACAGATGAGAGTCGGTACTGCGACGACGTGGCCAGCGTTACTCAGACCAATGTGTTATGGAAAGAGACTCATGGGGAGGTGAAAGGATCATGGTATGGGGTGGAATAGGCCTGAACCAGAGAGTGGGTCCTGTGGTGTCCCAGAACCTTGGTCCAGGGAGAGGAGGCGGCATCCCAGCGGTGCGCTACATCGACCAAGCTCTCAGACCAGTCATAACACATTTCGCACATCACCGGAACAACATTTTCTAGCATGATAAAGCCCGGGCCCATACTGCCAGAGCTACACGGGACTTCCTACAGCAGAACGGTGCCAACATTGTGCAGTGGCCACACCTTAGTCCCGATTTAAACCCAATTGAACATCTTTGGGATGAAATTCAGAGGAGACTGAATAATGTCATACCAAGGCCGAACATAGTCGATTTATTGCGCCAGGCCTTTCTCGGAGTGAGGTTCCAGGTGCCAATGGCCTTCAATGGCCACGTACCACAGGGCTCCGTTTTGGGGCCTGTTTGTACTGTCTGTATTCAAAGCCGATGGGCAACATCTGCCAACAACATGATCTCTCCTATATGGTTTATGCGGATGATCAGCAGATGTACAGAGTTGTTCAACCTGGGATTTCTTGGACGCCCACTTCGAAAGCATTGGAAGCCTGTGTGTCAGATGTCATCGACTGGACAAGCAACAATATGCTTAAAGTCAATCAGGAAAAAACTGAATTTATTATTTTCAGTCTCAAGAACCCTAAAGTTGACACCAGTGATATGCAAGTACAAGTTGGAGACAGCTCTGTTAAATCAGCTGTTTCTGTGAAGAACCTTGGTGTTCACTTCGACCACAAACTGACAATGGAGAGACAAGTCAATGCCATCGCCAAGTCATGCTACTTCCAGATCAGAAGTATTTCAGCCATACGCAGATACATCACTGTTGTAAGACTCTAGTACATACTTTAGTAACATTTAGACTGGATTATGGAAATGGTCTTCTCTGTGGACTACCTGAAACTCTCACCAGTCGTCTACAGAAGGTGCAGAACTGTGCGGCTAGACTCATTACCAAAACTGGCCAACGTGAGGAGATTACGCCTGTGAGAGAGAAGCTACACTGGCTTCCAGTCAGACAGAGATGCCAGTATAATATCTTGATTTATGCTTATAAATGTATCCACGGTTTGGCCCCATACTATCTTCCAGCCAGGTCACTCAGATCAGAATCTGAATCCCGACTCTGTCAACCAAAGACACGTACAGTAACGTATGGCCACAGATGTTTTGACAGCATTTCAGCTAATCTTTGGAACAGTCTACCAATGAGCCTATGAAATTCATCTTCACTGGACATTTTTAAGAAAGCTCTTAAAACTCATCTTTTTAAAGCTGCTTATTCCACATAATGTATCACTGGTTTTATCACTGCGTACAATGTTACTCCTTGTATGTGTTTTTACCATGTGTTAGATGTTTCATCTTTTAGCATCACTTGTATACCACCTGTATATCACCATACAGTATTTTATATGTTAAGCGCCTTAGAGTGTTTTTTAAATAAGCAAATAAGGCGCTATACAAATCTTGTGTATTATTATTTATTATCATCAATCGATTGGTGCACTCCATGCATAGACGCTGTGCTGCAGTTATTGCCGCTCGTGGTGGTCACACTAGATACTGAGTCAAGAGTCTGTATGGACGGCAAACGTTCACGTAATGTCTTGAAATTGTGCTGAGTTATTCATTGATGTATCAAGATATTGTACACAAAAAATGTTTTTGATCCGCTTATTATGTCAATTTCTGTAATGATTTTATTACAGTGCCTATCTAATTTTGAATTCGTACTGACGGTTTTTTTGCTGCTGAGTATACTACAGGCTGGACTGGCATGTCATAGAGACATTCATTCCGAGACAGGTCATGGTGTTTACGTTTTTTGGATACCAATGTAACATATTTTTCGGCACATCGGAAGATGTTTCCTCGAATGCGTGTATAATATACTGAGAGAAATAAATAGGGGATCACTTGAAAGCACAAGAGTTCCTTTATTTGTTTGCAGGTTTCTTCACAAGGCAATATACATCACGAGATCACAACCAGCAATCACGCGGGACCAAAAAAGGAAAAAACCGTAGTTATTTTGGGTTTTTTTTTGCAAAAGTTCACATCTTTAAAGGACGACTAGTATGCTAGGAACATAAATCTCGTGGTAAATATATTGTTGATAAAAACAAGTGTTCCAGAATTGTTTGTGTTCGATTATGAGAAAACATGATCGATTGCTTGGTCGTTTAGTCACTGCGACCAATCTTCGATTAATTCAATTAATCGGACCACCACTACTGTAAAGAATGTCCAACGAAAGTCGGATACATCATATAACTGTTCTGCTTATTTTAAATGTTATTTATCATGAAATGAAACTTAACACAACCAGTAAGATTTATCGCCCGCCTGGACACTGAGAGTACTAAAATGGAGAGAGCAGAATGGTATTTTGTAATTACGTGCAAAAAACGTTCCGAAACCTTCACAAAATGTATTTTGAAATACAATGTCTACTTACCTTTACGTATGTCTGTAACCGTCACTGGAGCTGTTCATTTGGTGAAGAAAACTACCACTAGAACTCTGAACAATATATTCAATGTTTAGTAATCAGGCGAACAAGCTGTTACAGCTGATGCTGACACTGCCCAAACTATGGAATACTGCAAGGGACATTCTCGCAATCTCGCATTCTAGCGATCTCGACCTTTGGAAACAAGATAAAATGCCAAAAGTGCGAGAATGCGAGATCGCGAGAACACGAGATTTGGCCTAAATTTCGCGTTCTCGCGTTCTCACATTCTCGTGTTTTTGGTACATAGCACTTTTTGTCAAAAGTCGACAACGCGAGAATGCGACATTTGTACATGCTGTCAACTCGCACTCTCGCAATCTCGACTTGTCAAATAAGGCCACAAAAACACGAAATCGAGAGAACGCAAGAATGCGACATTTCATTTTCATTAGACGCTGTCGTTGCGCATGTGTAATATCATAAGGTCAAGGCGCATGTTAGCACTGCTGTGGTCATGCTTCTTTCATGCTTTTCATTTCCCAAGTAGCATTTAGCAAAACTATGACATAGCTTGAAAATGCTATGTAATTTACACACACGAAGTGAACATGAATGTCCAATAAAAGTGAAAACACGATAGTGTCCGGAAGCTGGAAAAAATATTAACGTCAGTGAGTGATAAAATATTGCTTAAAGCCGCATCAATTCACAGCTATTCGCAGCTACACCGTCAGTTACAGAAATAATCACAGACTAGTGAGTTTCTCCATGCGGTAATATCATATACGGCTAGCATATTCATTCAAATAAAATTCTAACAGACCAATCTGTGGCAGTCGTTTAATATGAGCGTGTGTGATGTTTTGCTCGAAACCATATTCGCTACTGTAGGTCATAAAATATTAGTTAACAGATTTTCTTCCGCTCCCGCCTGACTATAAAACAGGCTGCCTTACATTACCCTTTTGTCTCCAATTTCCAAGAAATAGGAATACATTTGTATCGCTAATATTTGTGTTCTTGTGGCAGCCATGATATAGTGGAGTTCCAATGTGTTATTAACAACAGACTACGAGCTATGAGTGAGATATCTGTTTATTTCCATATCGATGTGAAAGAAGACACCCTGTAAAAACAATGATATACACGATATACATTACATAAAATGGAAAATGATGCACATGTCCTCATAATTAATATCGCGCACAAATGTGCCTATCAACAATGGTTGATTTGGTTTATCATCAGCATATCTATACCTATTTTGTGCAATGATTAATATTTCGGTTTAATTTAATATGTATGTAACAATTAAAATGTATAATAACTAACCTTTGATTCCGACCAAACTATAACTTCTATCCACTACTCACGCAATGAAGGTGTAGTACAATTAGTGGCGGATGGCGTGTATATTTGAAATAAGACCAATTAACTGAGACGCTAATGAAACTAAGATACTGTAATAGGCTTCCCTGCCCAGTGACAGTTGAAGTTGGCTATAATAGGGTTTAGGACCTTGCGTTGTGTACTTTTTTATGTGGTGATGGTAAAGCAGCCAACTTCAAATAGGCTCTATGAATCAGGCCTCATTGTTGGTAAAAACATAACAAAGGGACAAGAGAAACTCAATAATTTATTAACAAAAACCTAAACCTATCCTAACCTAACCTAATCTACTCCTAACAGTCTAACTTAACCCCAAACCCTAACGAGACATGGCTCTGATTTCAGAGCCTATGTCCAAAACAAATAAATATCTTAATTTCCTATGTAACCAAAAAGCCTATATACTTGGTCTGGATTACCAGGACTCTAGCATCTAAAATCAATGTCCTCACCTCTGGGGAACCAGTGGACCAAAGACAAGGAGTGCTGTGAAGCTACTCCCTTTATAGGGCTAAAGGCAGGCAGTGCATGTGCTGCACATGCCAGGCACAACCTGCCGGGTGTGTTGTGGCTATGTAATCAGCATAGCCGAGAACACACTAATAACCCATGTTATATTAACCCAACCCCAAAATAGAACTCAAACTTTACCCGAAATATCCTAAACTACCACAATACCAAAGACAATGACATAAAAATAGACTAAACCAAATACCCCTAAACACAAAATAAACCAGCCCTGTGACACACAACTGTACATAAAACGCAAAGACAAGAGGCTGAACTCACAACTAATTGCAACTTAAATACATCAAGAGGTCGTCGTCTGCCTGATCACTAAATCCTGAAATAAGATACTGATAATTTGTTATTCATTTATGTACACAATATACAACTACTTAATTCATCCCTGAATTAAAACGTAGCCTGCTGAACATGCATGATGCATGTGAATCGAACCCTTTGACAGTAATTGTACACAGGTGCCTTTAATAGTTCTATTTGAAAAAAATAAAATGTAAATTAATATTCTTCTCACCTCCAATGTTTTTTTAGAAATCAATCAAACTCTCTCTATTATTATTGCGGCCTCACCTTCACAAGCTCGACATGCTGATACTGGACATGAACCCCGATTTACAGCCCGGGGTACGTGCATTGCTCTGAATAAGTGAGTGAGTTTGGCTTAACACGACTTTCAAAAGTATTTATCTTTCAGTTATATGACGGCTTGTCAGCTCGATATACGATGAAACCCACCATCATAGGTTTCTGGCACACTCAAGGGACGCAACTCCATTGCGACGCTTCAGACGACTGAGCTAACCGTGATCCGGCTCAAGATCACTGTATAGGTAATTGGCAGAAAAACGCGAGATCCCGATATACCGAAATTGGTCAAGTGTCGCAATCTCGCGTTCTCGCGCTTTTAAAAATCATTACATAGAACTGTATGGGCCATTGCCACAAAAGCACGAGAACATGGGATCGCCAGATTTGTCAAGTGTCGCAATCTCGTGATCTCGCGTTCTCGTGTATTTAATTAAAAATCAATATATAGAACTATATGGGCAATTAGCACAAAAGCACGAGAACGCGAGATCTCAAGATTTATCAAGTGTCGCAATCTGGCCATCTCTCGCGTTCTCGTTTTTTGAAAATTGTTAAAAAGAACTGTATGGCCAATTGTCACAAAAGTACGAGAACGCGAGAACATGAGATTTCGCGTCGCAATCTCACGTTCTCGCGTTTTCAGAAATCGTTACATTGAACTGTATGGGCAATTGCCACAAAAGCATCGAAAATGCGAGAACGCTGGATCGCCAGATTTGTCAAGCGTCGCAAATCTCGTTATCTCGCTTCTCATGTTTTAAAAATCAATATATAGAATATATGGGCAATTGGCACAAAAAGATGAAACGCGAGATCGCGAGATTTGTCAAGTGTCGCAATCTCGCGATCTCGCGTTGTCGTGTTTTGTGCCAATTGCCCATGCAGCTCTATCTAACGATTTTTAAAGGGTCACTGATCCAGAGCGATTAATGTTTCTCGCCAACAGTCTAATTACGAATCCTTGCTGCAAGTTGGTCAGTACCTGCTCCCTCGACCGTGACGGACACGCGGACTGGGCTACTGTCCACCTTGGCAGGATTTTGTTCAACCTAAACAGTAGGGCATTAGGAAGGGTGGATGCCCATCAGATGCCGTTATTTGAAAATATCCCCGGTAGTTCTTGTCTGATTGTAATTAAGCATCCCAACAATGTAGGCTTTCTATGAAAGTGTAGTACAATTAGTTACTAAGATGGCAGATGGCATGTATATTTGAAATAACACCAGTTGACTGAAAAGCTAATGAAACTAAGATACCAAAGACAAAATGACATAAAAAAAGACTCATCCAAATACCCTTAAGCGCAAAATAAACCAGCTCTGTGACACAGAACTGTACATAACACACAAAGACAAGAGGCAGCTGGACGGATTGCACCTTAAATATATAAAGAAGTCGTCGTCTTCTGATCGCTAAATCCTGAATAAGATAAAGATGATTAGATATTCATTTATGCACAATATACAACCATTTAATTCATCCCTCTTACAATCCTACTTACTTTTCTTGATGAAACACTCCACAAACGTAGCCCTCCTGAACACGCATGTTGCATGTGAATAGCAAACTTCTACAGTAATTGTACACAGATGCCTTAAAAAGTGCGATTAGAAAAAAGTAAAATGTGATTAATTTATTGCGGCCTTAACATTCACATTTTCGGCATGCTAATACTGGAAATGGACCCCAATTCCCGACCTGGGGTACGTGTATTGCTTTGAACATGTGAGGTAGTTTGGCTTAACACCACTTTGAACCGTATTTATCAATCAGTAATATCACAGCTTGTAAGCTTGACATGGGATGAAACCCACCATCAAAGGTTTCTGGCAAGCCCAGGGGACGCAACTCTACACGGCAACTGCTCCCGGCTTAAGATCACTAAAGGAAGTTTTCAGTAAACGCGAGATCGCAAGATTTGGCAATCTCGCGTTCTTGCATTTTTACAAATCATTACATAGGACTGTATGGGCAATTGTCACAAAAGCACGAGAACACAAAATCGCGATATCGCGACATTTATCAAGTGTTGCTATCTCGCATTCTCGCAATCTCGCGTTTTCAATAATCGCTAAATAGAACTGTATCGGCAGTTGCCACAAAAGCACGAGATCGCGAGATCGCCATATTTATCAAGTGTCGCAATTTTGCATTCTCGCGTCCTTGCGTTGATACAAATCATTACATGGAACTGTACGGGCAATTGTCTCAAAAGCACGAGAACGAGAGATTGCGATATCGCGAGATTTATCAAGTGTCGCAATATGGCATTCTCGCGGTTAAATAATCGTTAAATAGAACTGTATGGGCAGTTGTGACAAAAGCACGAGATCGCGAGATCGCCATATTTATCAAGTGTCGCAATTTTGCATTCTCGCATCCTCGCGTGTTTACAAATCATTACATGGAACTGTATGGGTAATTGTCTCAAAAGCACGAGAACGCGAGATTGCGATATCGCGAGATTTATCAACTGTCGCAATTTTGCATTCTCGCGTCCTCGTGTTTTTACAAATCATTACATGGAACTGTATGGGCAATTGGCACAAAATCATGAGAACGCGAGATTGCGATATTGCGAGATTTATCAAGTGTCGCAATATCGCATTCTAGCGGTTTTAATAATCGTTAAATAGAACTGTATGGGCAGTTGTGACAAAAGCACGAGATCGAGAGATCGCGATATTTATCAATTGTCGCTATCTCGCGTTCTCACGTTCTCGCGTTTAAAAAAATCATTACACAGAAATTTATGGGCAATTGGCACAAAAGCACGAGGTCGCGAGATCGCGACATTCTTGGTTGCGCCGCGATATCGCGTTCTCGCTCTATTTAGAAAACAATCTTTGGGAATCATTCAGGTGTGCGCATGCGTAGGCAAAAGCACGTGACCAGACGTTTATGCCGCCATTTTGCTCGGACAATATGTGTTGAAGAACCCGATTTTGAGAGGTAACAACAATATCAAGGTTTTTCTGCATATTCATAATTGGTGGTAATAATTCGTCTTTCGGAGATATACCATTTAGCATCTATGTTGGTTATTTATAGCTGTCATATAATGCACAAGGAATTGTCGGATGACAGGTCATTCTGACGTGACCTGGATGTCCTCAGATATAGGAAATCGAAACATTTTCATTTATCCATGAGAACTGTCATTATCTGTCCATACACCAGCCTTACACTTTGACTTTTAAGCAATCATTTCATTCTCAGACGGGAACGGTAGTAAAATACAAATAACGTTCCGAATACTGGCACAACGTGGAGTTTTCACCTTCACATTTTATGCCATATGTCGAATGCTCCTTTCCGTACCTGAACATATTCATATGAACTATTACTCTACTCAAACTTGACATTTCACACGCCATGTTCTATGGTGGCTAAACATGAAACTCACAAGAAATGACCTCTCAATGGTGCTGTATTTGATACGGGTATAGTTGTGTTTTCCACTTTAAGTTTACAGTGTTTCGGCAACTTAGTTCAGCATCTTTCATAACGTTTGTCATTTTGTTGTCCAATCCAATTTTCAAGCGTATATTTCTTTTGCACGATAGTGTATTTCGTACTTTATTGAACGCCGGAACCGACCGTGCTTTATTCGTTAATGGTACGAGTTACATGGGGTTAAGTAACAGATGGAAAGATGTAAATACATTTTGAAATTCCTAACTGTATAATTATCACACCAAACTGTGTTGGTCGGCTACAATCATTATTCTTTTCGCCGTGTTCATCCTCTGGATCACAGTTATCGTGTATTGTCATTTTATTCAAATGTGCCTGGTACAAGTGTCTATCCGTTTCATCTTTGGTGCAATGTCTTGTTTACATCACATTATTTCTCACACCGCTCCCCTCACGGACTGACAGAACACAACGTAGATTGTTGCGACACATAATTAACGTCATGGAGTTCCTTTGTGCACTGCCTAATATCTTGTCTGCAAGCAGTGTAACTTCATCCAATACTAGACGTGAGCTCGTAAACACCACACTTTTGTGGTTGTTGTTTTACAGGCGCAATATGCCTCGGGCAGAGCCCACGTGCAAATTCACCTGTCAATCAACGGATGCAAACTCTCTCTCTCTCTCACTCAAAACGTGAGTTATCTGTCTGCTACTTCTTGCCCTCCATAAGAAACACTGCTGTAGAGACGACACCCGTCACTTGATCTACCAAACATGGCGAAATAAGGTGATACTCCAGTTGTTCTGTTTGGATACGAGTTATGAGCTAACACGATTTCGGGTAACACTTTTCACTGGCTGCAGCTTTCACCATAGATGATTTCAAAGTGCCCTTTCCACTGAATTTGCTTGAGGACGAGCTATCGGGGTAAAACTGAGCACAACACTCCAATGATCCATGAAATCCTTGAATTCAGAGGACGTGAAAGTTGAACCACTATCAGTGTGTAATGTATGTGGCGGTCCAAAGATGGAAAAAAGCTTTTCAAGCGCATACATTGCTGACGCAGAGGTAGCTGATCGTACAGGAAACGCAAACACCATAAGTGTCAGATCATTCAAACATGTCAACACGTACTCACAACTTTTCGATGATGTAGGGAGTGGTCCTACATGCACAAAGTCACAGGGGACAGTTTGCCATGGTACTAAGACAGCTTTCCGTTTTCGACTGTTAGGACGACCTTTAGCGCTAGGTGTGCTAAAGGTGCTGTCAGGCCTCGATTTGGGGAATTAGCTATAGGGAGCAAGCCTTGAAACCTTGAAACAAGAAAGGAGGCAGAGCTGTGAGTTCCTGAGTTTATTCAAGCAAGTGTCTTGCATGACATTCAATATACATCAATTCATACATAATAATCACATACAATAATAGAAATAGTAATCAATGATATCCTAATACAGTTTATATCTAAGTCCGGTAATATAAGCAAAGTGTGGTACAACAGGGCATGTACGGTAACTGCTTACAGAAACATAATACAAATAACACGACCTATCCTTGAGTAACTACGGTATGAATTTATGATTATTACGGTATGTTGCGCTTAAGGTATTGACTACGGTAGGAATTTACGACTATACGGTATTTCGCGCTTAATGCATTAACTACGGTAACGATTTATGACTAGTGTTAGTACATTTCCGTTATCAACATACACGCCTTGAGCAAATAAGGTAAACGGCGCGACGTGCTCAGATTTGACATATACCAGTTAACTCCGGTATTGACTGTACGTGTTCTAACTGTAATGTTAACATTTATTTTCTCAATACAATAGTTTCAGTAGATACGGTAAGTGATATTAGAGAGATATAAAAGTGTTGTAAATACGGGGACAGAAGGCCTAGTTTTAGTTAGAGTACTACTATTTAAGCTTGTTTTATCATGAATTATTTGGGTGACTACGGTAAGTGTATTTCGACGGTGTTGTTGCTATTGGCAACGTGCAATTTCGACATATACGGAGTTACCTAGAATATATAAAATGCTGTAGTGCTACAAAACAAGACAGTAACTTAGTTAAATGAATATGTAATAATGTACTAGGACGGCGCTGTTGTCATTGGCTACGTATATTTTCTGGTAATATGAAGAGTAGACAATACCATTTTCTACTGATTACGGTAATGTGATTCGCGTATAAACTGTTCTGTACGGTATACAACTGCACGCGGAACGGAACGTTTAATATATCATTATTCAAATACTTATAGTGTTGCTGAAATATCAAAACACAAATGTTGGCTGTTATACCTATCATGTGAGCGCGTATCTGAGGTAAATCTACACGAATATCATTCGATCGGCGGACTATCAATAAAATACATTCCACTTCGTCTTTGCTGGAAATGATTGTATAAACTCGGAACTGTTTTTGTGACTAAGCTACTAGCATCTAGGCTACTGAACGAGAATCTAATCTGCATATACAGATGTAACACGCAAATGAATAAAACAAGACAAAGACTGGGAGTACACACATGTGTGTCCAAACATAGAAAAGAAATATTCGTTTGTACACGAAAGACATAAATTGAGGAGCCCACGACGCAATGTGCATAAATAAATATCCCTGGATAGTGACTAAGAATAAATCGGTTATCTAGAACTAGCATTTGCAATGAAAAAGTGCTTCAATGTTGTAGGAATGTTTCTAACCTAACTCTAACATTTTCTAGACGATAATTACAAAAAATAACAAGTGAAACATAAACAAGAATAAAGTTTAAATGTTTCTTACCTTGAAACAAGAAAGGAGGCAGAGCTGTGAGTTCCTGAGTTTATTCAAGCAAGTGTGCCTGAGATGTTGTGTTGTTGTGTTAGATGCTTTGTAGGTCGCCTTCGCCGGTTGGCATGTCGGCAGACCTCCCTGAGATGGAAGAACCCAGGATTTTATACCCCACAGCTCTACTCGTTTGTCATTATCAAGTTTCTATAAAGTTGAAGTTTCCATATGCGTTATCTACCCTATGCTGACAAGGTTTACTACACGAGGTAGGTGGTAAGAAAGATGATTACCTAACAAGGTTTGATTTTCTTTATGGTGTAGCCACAGTCAGTTTGCGCCAGCTGCTTAACAAAATATATGTCAGCGCTTGACCATGGCATTTACGACAGGACAAAGAGGATGGCATGATGGTAATCTCGATCTTGTTCAACAAAAGTTGATTTTCGATTACAACTTGGTTGGTGGTAGACATGCTCCTGCTCGGATGGGACTACTTATCTGTGCTTGACCAAGGGATGTACCCAAGAAGAAAGGCCGGAGCCGACACAGCTCAATAACTTCATCTTTGATTAATTAGTTTAAGGTTGGCGTGGACGTGTTTGCTAATTGCCTACTACTGCACTTGCCATGCAGGGCTATAAACAAGACAGACTATGCACAGCGACTTGCACCTATACAGATTTCCTATGTTATGAATAATTTGTGAAAAATATAAAAATGTATGAAGAAATATATGCACTGTAATACTCCTGTATATTCCGTTGAACGCCTTCTTCCACACGGCGTGTCAATCACCACGTCCAGTTTTGTGAACTCGGCACATATATTAAGTTAAGGTCACATGTACGTCGTGTTGCTTGATGATTTTGTCACACCCATAGGTAGTCACGTGTTACGATATTCTGTATCTTCTTGCTTGTTTTCAAGGTGATCATGCATTGCCTCTTGCACATTGCATTTCGTGATGTGTTGTAAGATTTCAAGATGGTCATCTGTCACAAGACAGACACAAGATGATTGTGTCAGACACAAGATGATTGTGTGAGACATTTTATATAGCGCCAAGATGATTGTGTCAGACACAAGATGATTGTGTCAGACACAAGATGATTGTCTGTTGCATGTATTGTACTTGGACTAAGTTGAATATTGTCAATATTTGTTTTAACATCTTCAGAGGCATTTTAGAAGCTGTATAGATGAAGGAAAACTATGGATAGTCAACTTCTTTATTGCAATGAGTGCGACGTTTGGGTGCAGGTACTAACACCGTTATCAAGCAAGTGATAACGGTTAGTACCTACATTGCAATAAAGAAGTTGACGATCCTAGAACTTGGTTTTCCTTGTTATTTGTTCTATATAATAAATAACCCATCCATTGTAATGTCAAGGTTGTTCAACTTTGTTCCCTCAAACAGATAACACTCATTAACCAACTGGAATGTCAGTAAAATTAAGATCATATTTGAAATGCGTTATGAGGTTTTGCTTTGAAGTAAAGCTTATTTTGAGATTCTATTCAACAGTAAATCCTCACCATAGGTAAACGCCTAAATAAACTCTCGAAGAGCAAATTAAGGAATAGTTGAAGAACATGAATATGACACCGTTTTAAGGAGTTCTGTTCAGAAACATAAAGTCAGTTGAAGCTGAATGTGAGATCATATTGGACATACCATGGAGAGCAGCGGGCTATCTGCTCATTATTGGTGTTTACGAAGAGGCTTCTTCACAGATCAGGTAGTCAGACATTTATAGCATAACATTTCACTGTACACCGACTACATGACTATAGTATCAGTTCTATATATAAAATCAAATTATGTTTAAGTATGGTCTTCAGCAACCCATGCTTGTCAAAAGAGGCGACTAACGGGATCGGTGGTCAGGCTTGGGTGATGCATGTTATCGGTTCCCAATTGCGCAGGTCGATGTTCATGCTGTTGATCACTGGGTTGTCTGGTCCAGACTCGATTATTTACAGACCGCCGCCATATAGCTGCAATATTGCTGAGTGCGGCGTAAAACTAAACTCACTCACTCGTGAGGAGTGTGGCGTGGAACAGCAAACACTAAAACACACCCACCCCGTAATATTGCTAAAATGTTCATAAAACCATACTCACTCACCCACCAGCTCCTGTGACTCCATGTCCATATTACCTTTATGAGAGACACTCACTGATATGATGCATGTAATATTGCCCATGATACCCGTATCGAACATGTCACTATAAATTAACATTACTGGAATATTGCTAAAAGCGGCGTAAACCTATACTCACTCACTCACACACCCGTCCACTCACACACTCACTTACTCACTCTGCAATGTAATCTATAGAGGACGATACAATATAGAACCAGGATATAGATCGCGAACAACTGAAGGTAGATCACCATACTTGGGACCATGGGGACTTACAGTACCTTTGCAACCTGCATGGACCCTAGTTGGATTTACACCATCCTTTCAGCCGCTGGCGAGTGAAGGAAAAGTTTAGCCAAATTGAAAAAAAATTAGTAAGCGCCAGTGGGAAGTCAGCTTATAATAGTGTTTGTGTACAGATTAACAACGAGAACTTCATTCAGGAGCATAAACAAGATTGTTTGATGAACAAGGGTTATAATTCATTGCATATACTTCGGTATCATCAGCATCGGCGTTCGCAATTGAGATACGATGACATGTGTCAACCAAGTCAGCGAGCCTGACCACCCGATCCCACTTTACTTGTATATCAAGGACGGTGGGGGTAGCCTAGTAGTAAAAGCGTTCGCTCATTACGCCGAAGACCTGGGTTCGATTTCCCCATGTGTTATGGTGTCCCCGCGCCGTGATATTGCTGGAATATTGCTAAATGCGGTGTAAAACTAAACTCACTCACTCCTGTATCGGCAATCACTCGAAAACCAACACTTTAACATACTCTGAAATTTTCTTTTATCTACTTTATTGACGAATCAAACAAAACTTTCAAAACGAAAAACTGTTCCAGTTAGAATTACCCGATGACATTTAAAGATTTGAACGCCTTTTATCAAGTGCACAACTCTCTATCATATTCAGAAGTCAAAATAGAGTTACTTCCCTTGGAACATTCCTCGATCATGGTTTCGCCTTCATAACGATAGGAACGCTGTAATCAGTGTAGGAAAGATGTAGAAAATCTAGCCTGTCCACAGGACTGGCAGGTCAAACTTTTACCAGTCCTGCCAAAATCTGGCCTGTCCTCCAAATATAAATAAAACACCTTCAGCAGTAAATATTCAAAAAGGTTATAATCATTATATATATGTCATTGGTTTGCTAAAATTGACCCGACATGAGGACGGATTAGATATTTTTTTTGAACCCGTCCTCCACAAAATTCACCCGTCTCGGACGTTGGGACAGGCTATCTTTCCTACACTGCTGTAATGTCCTTCCTATTTCAGCTGATGTGAGTATGGCCTGGTGAATGTTTCAGAAATGATAAAGTAGTAATATATATGCACGTAACACAAGCTATAGTCCTCAAACATATGGGTGTGAGTGAATCCTTTCCTCGATGCAGCGTTGATCGTGAATTCATATTTACGACTGAGCAGTTGGCGAAAGTGTTCATAAAATCTTCCGATTTCGAAATATGCGCATTTAGCCTATTGCGCATCAATATGTGATCATGTTTTTCAACTGAAGAAAGATCACTTCAACGTTCAGTGAAAGACAGATTACTTAATGCACTATGTTTTGAAACTTACCTTTCCCCGTTAGGCTAAGGAAACCTTGACATCCTCAGTGAGATTATCTTGTCAAACGGATTCTTCGCAAAGAGGGGCGGTGGGTAGTCTGGTGGTTCAGGCGTTCACTCTTCACGACGAAGGACCGGGTTATATTCCCCACATGGGTACAATGTGTGAAGCCCATTCCTGGTGTCCCCGCCGTGATATTGTTGGAATATTGCTAAAGCGGCGTAAAACTATACCCATTCACTCTTCTCTGGGGTGGTGGGGTAGCCTAACGGTCAAAACGTCCGCTCGTTGCGCTGAAGACCCGGGTTCGATTCCCCACATGGGTACAATGTGTGAAGACTTAAGTTTGTTTCGAGAAATCGGGGCCTGGTGTCTACCGCCGTGACATTGCTGGAATATTGCTTAAAAGCAGCGTAAAACTATACTCATTCACTCACTCTTCTCTAAATATCTTGTGATATTTACACACACAGACACACACACACACACACACACACACACACACACACACACACACACACACACACACACACACACACACACACACACACACACACCAGTTGGATATTGTACATTGGGGTGAAATTTGACCATTGGCGCTGTAGTTAGTTCACATGCACTTGGAAAAGTTTGAAGCATCCGAAAGTTGAATAGCTCTAACCTGCTTCCCCAAAAACTGAGTTGCCATTTACCCTCCCCACCCCAGTTAAGGATCAGAGTTGTATTTGTCGATGTTCATCAGCTGTTGGAGATTGTGGGTCACGTGAGCGAGTATAATGGCAGCTCTGTAACTCTCCTCTCGTTTGACAACGTAATCACGCGATATACTGACTTTTATTGATAAAGATCGACAGCGCTAGCTGACTTAGCAGCAATGTGCGAAGTAGCCACTGGCCCTCTAGTCCGTGGCTAGTAAAAATCCAGTAGTGCTAGTAAATGTCCACAGTGAATTTTCATGGGGTCATTTTGTAAATACAGCACTCTCCCGACTTGTTAAGTTAAAAGACACATTTAAGTCACGCATGATTATGGCCTGATAAAATTGTTCATCATATTAGCAGCTTAATGATGAAAACTTTGTCTACATTCAAAATTTCTGGCTAGTGAATTATTTTGTGGACTAGTAATTTTCAGGCATAGCTAGCCCAACTATCTCTTACGACAAGCATCAGGAAAGTGATGAACCGGTATCTTTGATGTTTTGAAATTTAGAAAGTCTTCTTTTCCAAGGTAACGCTGCTTTTTCCAAATGTAGGTTATCTCTCTCTCTCTCTCTCTCTCTCTCTCTCTCTGTGTGTGAGAGAGAGAGAGTGAGGAAGTGACAGTGTGTCTGTGTATATTGATGGATTGGAGTTAATGATTATCGTTTTCCATTCTCCAGATTCCAAGCATGAGTTCTGATGAAGAGAGGATTTACCTCCCCATGGAACTTCCTCTCACCCGATCCATGATAAAGAGAGGAGGAGAAGAGGAAGCGTTTAAATATATGACAGACCACAACTTAACAGCGGACTCTTTTGCGCGGAGGGTGAAATCCGGCGAGCGGAATGATATATTTTGTCCAGTTTGCACAGCCGCTCAATCCGGACGACTCAACATAATGAAGACTTTAATTTCAATGGGATTTTCCTTTCAGAGTGCAAGCCCAACAGATCTTGTGTTACACATGGCGCCTGTACACTTGGCCTCATACGGCGGCCATCTTGTTGTTGTGAAATCCCTTATAGAAGAGTATGGAGTTGACGTCAATACTCGAGACGGGTACGACAACACCCCTGTCTACTGGGCCATCAATTCGCTGGACGCTAACCTTGACCTTGTCAAGTATCTCATAGGTGCTGGGGCGCCAGTAAATATGAAAAATGAGATTGATAAATCCTCCTTGCTCCAAACCAGTGTGAAATATGGAAATACGGACGTCTGTACTTATCTGTTGGCTCAAGGAGCTGACGTCACAGCACGTGATCACAACGGATGCACACCTCTGCACATAGCCTCTGTGTGGGGTGACGAGAGTTCAGCACGTGCATTGCTAGAAGCAGGAGCTGATGTGCATGCGCGTAACAAATCTCGCGAGACCCCGATTTTAGTCGCAGCGAAACACGGATTTGGCCGCTGATGAAAATGTTGTATTCGCTCGGTGCCGATCCAAATGATAACGACACGGATGGGAACACAGTTCTTCATTATGCAGTTGTCAAACAGTCATACGAAACTGTTTATTACTTAACCGTACATCTTAATGTTGAATTCAACGTGGAAAGTGTGAAAAAAGAAACACCATTTTGGTCTGCTGTGACGTCAGGCAATTTGGACATCGCTAGATTGTTAGTTGACTCCGGCCATAAGTCATATCTGCCCACCGGCGAGGATGGTGGCATTGTGTCCTCTGTTGCTCACTTGGACCGTGGAAGCAAGGAGTCGTTGATGTCGTACGTAAAGGCGACTGTGACAAACCCGCAGTCGCTGCAGGATCTGTGTACGTTCAGAGTTAGGCGATCCCTAGGGCTCCAGGTAGGCACAGCTGTTGAATCTCTGCCACTGCCTGGTATTGTCAGAGACGTTGTCAGACTGTGTCATATTTCCGGCACTGTTTGAACCGTATCCCTGGCACTGTGAGCCATATCCCAGACACTCCCTGAACTTTGTTGAAAATGACCGTATCCATGACACCAACCCACCAATATTCCAGCACAGTGCGGATACCCGACATCCTGAACCTTATTCCCTACAGTTTTGAGCTGCATTACCTATACTGTGTGACCCTTACCCCGAACACTGTCTGTGGCGTGTTTCCGACACTGTGCGCAGTATCACAGACAATTGTCACCCCGGTACTGTGTGACCCGTACCCCGAACACTGTCTGTGGCGTGTTTCCGACACTGTGCGCAGTATCACAGACAATTGTCACCCCGGTACTGTGTGACCCGTACCCCCAACACTGTCTGTGGCGTGTTTCCGGCACTGTGCGCAGTATCACAGACAGTTGTCATCCCGGTACTGTGTGAACAGTATCCCCGACACTGTATGTGGCGTGTTTCCGACACTGTGCGCAGTATCACAGACAGTCTTAGCTGTCACCCCGAACTGTGTGAACAGTATCCCCGACACTGTCTGAGTCACAAGGGTTTTGTGTGGATCATGCTCAGTATCTCAGTCAGTGGACTGTGTTGTCCAGATTCCAATATTTACAGATTGCCGCCAATGGCTGAAACATTGTAGAGCACGTCGATACAAACAAACAACACACACTAACCAACAAGTAAACAGACACTAACAAACAAACAAACGCATGCTGTTGGAGCCAATGTTTTTATTTATAATATGTTCGTTGTCAAAGGCAATGCGGTCTATTTGGTCATGCTGTTTGTGGCAGAACTGTTTGTATGTGGTTTGTACTGCTGGGATTGTGTTGGTTTATAGCGGGAATATTGCTGAGTGCGGCATCAAACTAAACTCACTCACTTTGTTGGTTTACATTGTGTTAACACAGCTTTGTTGATCGAGTATATGATGAGGAGATGTCGAACAAACAATAAACGTTACCCAATAAATGCGAGAGATTGAGTGTTTAAATGCTTCAAAATAAACCACCCAATTACATGTGCCTGCAGATGGTAAATACTTTCACGGCATGTTCACATTTACAGCTTGTTGTTCACTACAGGCAACGACCTTGTGTTGGTGGAGTTTACTGAGGCCGTGAACCATCCCTGCATATTAAGTGTGTCGTTAAGCTTGTCTTAATCCTTATGGCTGTTCACCCACGTATACCACTGAAACCCAGGTCTATAGACTGTGTTGACTGATATAACGCTAAACAAACCGAAACATGAGAAACAATGCAGACACATCCTAGATAGTCTCCCGGGTATACGTTCCGATAAATCTCCACTATACCCTGGATGCATCTATGGCTCGGCCCGATAATTTTATTACCTCCCTTTGCTGGCTCCGCATTCTCACAGTAGCCAATCAGATTAGCCGCCGTTACAACCGATCTTACCAGTGCCAACAAGAAGGTTTGTTCGCAGTGCGACTCAATAATTTGGGGAAATCATGCAGACAGATTGACAGGTCTGAAACCGTAAACAAATTATATGCAAGAAATCCTTCCACCTCTTTCCGAGTATCTCTGCAACGATTGTGTTGCAAAGTATAATCGTTGGATAAAAGAAGCGAAACGTTGTGATTGGTACGCGCAACTTCCCAGCGTAGACACCTGATAGGCTAAAAAGCCAGCCAGGGAGGTAATAAAATCATCGTGCCGAGCCATAGATGCAAGGATATAGTGGACAAAATAACACGACAAAATCACGACTGAAACTTGGCAAAACTGTGTCAACAAGGTAGCTAACGTCGTTGAACAAGGTTACTGATCTCGGGATGGCTTACAACAGGCAACTGTGGCACCATTTGTCATCCCTTTAAGTCGTGACTATGACACTACGACAGACGAGGAACCGACAGGTCTCCCGGAATAGATTTTGAGATGTTCCCCGCCATGACTGGCTGTTCCGTTTCTGCGGTTTCACCCCGCCGAGACAGATAACAACTTTTGCGTTTTCAATGATGATAGTTTCTTGAAGAACTTTTTGGTGGAGTCCGGAAAATTTTTCAAATATAAGAAAGCTGTTGGGTTTTAGTAAATGATAAACATGTGTACTATTTATATATATATGTGGCAGTTTTGTACAATGATAAAATTTACAATTCATCGGTCCGTTTCTGACTCAAACGGACTGTAAGTTCGCAATAGGACGGAACCCAGTCAGCAGGAAACGAGACTGTTGCGTAATCAATGTTTTGACCCAATCCATGTTTTGACTCTGTTCACCAAGGTCTAACGCTTAGGTGAAACCTTTATGTCAAACGGCGCTTTTCGTAAAGGTATAACGCCCAGGTGAAACCCCTGAGGTCAAACGACCCTGTTCACAAAGGTATAACGTTTAGGTGAAACCTCTGAGGTCAAACGACTATGCTCATAAACGTTTGCCAGTTGGGTGAAGACCTTGGTCAATGGGCGTACAGTGGTTGAAGCACTAGTTTAAACGCT